>NC_047071.1:8249001-8849001 GCF_902459465.1 Asterias rubens | reverse complement strand
AATAACCAAAATAATTATTGGCATAAAACCTTACTTGGTTACGAGTAATGGGGAGAGGTTGGTGGTATACATCATTGTGAGAAACAGCTCACTCTGAAGGTGCCATAGTTTTCGAGAAGGAAGTAATTTTCCACTAATTTGATTTCGAGACCTCAAATTTAGAATTTGGGGTCTGGAAATCAAGCATCTGAAAGCACACAACTTCGTGTGACAAGGGTGCATTTTCTTTCATTATTATCTCGCAACTTCGATGACCGATTGAGCTCAAATTTTCATAGGTTTGTTATTGTTGAGATACACCAAATGAGAAGACTGGTCTCTGACAGTTACCAATAGTGTCCAGTGTCTTTAAATTGGATGTGGAAAAGAGGTTTCGAGAAATACATGTATAGTGAAAGAGACTTGGTTTGTATATTATTGTTTATTTCGGATAGTGACAATTTTTGTTTCGTTATGTTATAGGCATATGTACATGAAATGGACACCGGGTGTTGGTCTACTGGGTAAACATATTCGTATGTTCTTTCACTGGAAAATTGGCTGCAGTTTTTTGTTCTTTATTGTGTTAAGACAAATCATTGTTTCGGTGTGTATGATTGTATCCTAATTGGCAGATGTAATGAATGTGCTTTTTCTCAGCACGTGAACACTGCCATGTTTTGAATCGATGAAATGACGCTATTACCAATATTGGCAACCGTGTCAAAGACTTGTGTACCCTACGATACTGGGGACGAGCTGAACAAAAGTGAGAAAAGTGAGAAAACCAATAAAATTACAAATGTATTGAAGTTCTCTAGCTAACCTTGATCCGTTGAGGCGTTTACAAAATGTAACGGATAACAACTTTACACAGTATATTGTTTTTACACTTATGTTTGTATTGAGCATTGTATACACGGTACTTTCCCGGGTGCTGCGAAAAACACCCAGTGTGTTTTTTTGTCCACAGAACTCAGATAAGTATTGCGTATTCAGACACGTAATGTATATAAGGTTAAAACCCAAATAATATTCGTAATTCCTGATGCAACGTATTTTAAGGATATTAACATTTTACGCAGGTTCTCGGCAACTAGTATATACCTGTACATTCTAAAGTGATAGTCAAAACAGTTTGGAGACCATGTAGATCATAGGACAGTGATTAGAGAGATAATCTCGGCAATAGTATTGGCAAACGCCAGTAAATATATCCAGAGGTTTTCAAAGGAAACAAGATTGCTGCCAATGACGTCAGACATTTACTTGATAAGTTGATGACCGATCGGTGAGCCATGTGTATTTTAGTCAATACTTGCCCACAACTTTTGCTTATGACGTCACCGTGACAATTATGTAAGATTATTCATTGCTTGAGAGGTGACTGAGGCAGGGAGACTTATTATTCAACAGACCACCATTTTAATTTGGAACATAACCTTGTTTATTAATATAGGTCTTCGTTGGTGTATTTCTTCTAAAGAGACAAACTTGTAATCATAATATTGTTTACACAAGCTAATTAGAAATTGTTAATCTTAAAGGAACACGTTGCCTTGGATCGGACGAGTTGGTCTATAAAAGCGCTTGTAACCGTTTGATATAAATTGTATATGGTAAGAAAGATGTTGGAAAAGTAGAATACAATGATCTACACAAACATGCCTCAAAATTGCGTGGTTTTTCTTTTACCTCGTCGACTAACACGGTCGGCTATTTATGGGAGTCAAATTTTTGACTCCCATAAATGGCCGACCGTGTTATTTCGCAAAGTAAAAGGAAAACCATGCAATTTCGAGGCAAATTTGTGTGGATCATTATATTCTACTTTTGAATTATCTATCTAACTATATGCATTTCATAACAAACGATTCAAATGTTTTTCAACGACCAACTCGTCCAATCCAAGGCAACGTGTTCCTTTAATCGGGAGTGTATACTTTTGGTGAATGACAATGAACCATTGATGATTATAATACTTGGTAATAAGCACTGGAGAGTTGTTGATGTTATAATACGTTGTTAGAAATGACTTTGAAGTATGTTATTTTAGAGAAATGGGTGATTTTTTTTTCACACACAAAAGTGAATCCGAGAAAGGCTTTATGACAGCACACGATTCTATGCAACATTTAATGTATTTTTTCGTTCGTTATTTTTTTTAGCAACGTCGGCGACCAAGTGAACCAATTTCACAGTTTTGGTGAGTTGCATGTGTTGGGACAAACCAACTTTGGGTAATGGTCTTTGACAATAATAACCAAAAGTATAAACTGACTTTTAAATAAAACAGTTTGCAATAAATATGCTTCATAAACGTCACAAAAACTGTGTTCACTACTTTTAATTCATTTGAATTAGTATGACTTAAAAACAAATGTGTACAAGGTAAAAGCATGGCAATCATTATCAGAAACATGCAATCAATATGTACGGAGCTTTTAAATGAACATTGGTAAATAAAATTTGGGGAAAATCTAAAAACTAACATTTATCTTCTTTTTTTCGAGAATGATGATTGATTTTTGTTTAATTATATTCGTTCAAACGAAGACTGTTTTGTTCCGGATTCGTTACATTATTATCAATATTTTTGTTTACATTTGTTTAATGTTCCTTTAAAAGCTCCATACTGATGTGACATTATTACGAACAAAGAAAATCCATTTCAACGCTTCTTGGACAGAGAGCTCTGTCAGTGAAAACTTGTATCAACTAATTAGTTAATACATAACAACTTTGAGTTAAATAACGCCACAGATGTCTATTACGAATTTTCGTAGTGCGAGTGTTCTTCGTCGATGGTTCCATTGTTTCTTACTTCTAAATCTATTTCTGACGCCGTCACTTTGCTTGTGCTCATTGCTCCTCGAGGTCCCATCTGGCCACCTGCGATCCTTAACAAGAAAAGACAGAAACACACTTAATTATAAAATCAAAACAATTATTTATAAATTAAAGGCACTGGACACCATTGGCAATTGCTCAAAATAAAGGTTAGCATACAAACTTACTTGGTAGTGAGCAATAGATAGCTGCTGATAGCATCAAACATTGTGCGAAACTGCTCGCACTGAAGGACCGACGATTTGAGAAAGAAGTAATTTCTCACTCAAATATTAAGTTACTTCAGACCTGAATCCCTTTTTAGGCATCTGAGAAAGCACACAATTATTGTTGTGCAACAAGAGTGTTATTTTTTATCCCCTTGACACAAAATCTTCAGAGATTTGATATTAATATGCATATGTTGGAAAACACCAAGTGAGATTACTGGGTTTTGGCAATTACAAAAGATGTCCATGCATGCCTTTAGATATACGTGTTTGGTAAGAATGCACAACTTAATTGCTGAATATTTACGTCTGTTAGCTAACTGATTATGAAGTTCGTACTAGAACCATTTTTCTTTGAAATGTTTCCCTTTGAAATGAAATCAAATTGGAGAAAATGTATTTAAAAATCCTTAAAAAAAAACATCAACAGCTGATGATGTCAGTTATTTTGACCATAATGAAAGACGTTGTGTTTACATGCTGTGCAGGGTATTGTACGATGTTCTCCTTTTAAGAATAAAATCACACAGCAAGTTATGCCATACTTTCCGCAGGTCTTTTATTTCATGTATTGTTGATCAAACAAAAACATCCATCGACTTATTTGTACTTGTTAATGCAGATAATGTTAGAAGTTATGTGATGACTCGATGTTTCGTACGCGGGTATAATATACATGGACTCACTAATTTGCGCACGCGCCAGCCCTCCCTCTAACAGTTATCGTAGAGGCATTTCATATGACGTCATCAACCGCCATCTTTGATGACAAACATGTCTTATACGAAAGGAGGGGGGGGGCGCGTGCACTAAACAAAGTGAAGTTCATAACTCCATCTACATCAAGAGGCTGCTTGGATTATGCCGACACACAGCTGATCAGATCGTACATTTAAAAAATACATTTTGGTTCGAGTAGAACTACAGTATACACGCAGGCCCGTGACACTATAGGCCGATTGTCCGTGTTGATTAGATTTTTATCCGCACAGAAACAACAACCGAAATAGCAGCTTGTGATTATGAATATAAATACCTTACCTGTAAGCGATAAGTTTGCACAAATCGTAGGCAAGTTCGATGAACTCAAACACAGTGAGTACAGACACACCGATCCATAATCCTACATTGCCGCCCATATCACTAAGAAGTGCGATCTCCTGATAAAATCCAAAACACAACAAGTGTAAAATATTAATAGCAGCCAAGGAATAATTATACAGCTATATTTTCTCTCAATTTTAATCATTAATTGGAGTCGTTGAAATTTTAAAAATATTTTGATTAATTTCAAACTTGCCCAAAGATGGTTGTGTTGGTAAATCGAAATACAAACATAATTTGCACGGGAAATCTTTGTAATCGGTTATGACAGATAAGTATAAGTAAACAAACACTGTGTATTAATAATATTATAGACACACTACTGGACTACTATGTCCCCCCATGGTCCCCTTATCTCGAGGCGTAATGTTGGCTTTTCCCTAATTAAAGGGCAATGCAATGTTGTCATGAGCAAAGCAGGCCTGTTTCTGTACATTAAATTGAACTATCACCATGTATTGCTGCAAATCCTTATATGGCAGTCACGGGGTACTATTGCTATATCCCCCTTTGAAAAAATCCTCTGTGGGATATGCATTATTAAAAGTACCCCGTAAGTACACAAGTTCTGTACATTGCCACTGTCGTACAGCTTTTTCAATGAGGATTTTGTTTTCTTCGAAATCGATTAAAAAAAGAATCACTTGGGAGGTTTATAAACTGCACGTTGTGCGAGCAAAAACGCGAACGTCAGCAAATTGTGTTGTTTTCTAAGTGACGCCACCACTTGAGCTTATTGCATGCTCACGTATGAAGTCTGCACGTACGTACACCTGACGTTAAAAATGGTAACTCCACGTTCTAAAGAATTTAATAACACAATTTTCTGACGTCCACGTCCACGGGTTTGTTTATAGTCGGTCGCGCGATGGTCGTGCGATGGAAATCTTGCGCGCGATCCTGAAGACTGTGTCCTTAGAAACTGTGTCTTTTTTTGATTGCGCGTCAAGATTTCCATCGCGCGACCATCGCGCGACCGACTATAAAGGCCCATAGATATAGAATAGAATAACTAGATCGGCCGCGCGTACATACGCGGGTTCTGGCATGGGGGCCGCCATTGCCTATCTCCCGTGTACATTTTCTGTGCGTTGCCGTCAGCACGTGACTTTTTGCCGTCAGCTCGTGACATTTAGCGCGTCAAAGGCCTATCTCCCGTGTTCATTTTTGCGCGTCGCCTTTCGAACGTGAAATTTTTACCGCGTCCATGGCGAACATATTATTTTCTACACAGGTAGTGGCGCGTATGTACGCGCGGCCGATCTAGTTATTTAATTCTATATCTATGTAAAGGCCGAGTTATAGTCGGTCGCGCGATGGTCGGGCGTCGGAAATCTTGACGCGCGATCATAAAAAGACATGGTTTTTAGGCCTCAGTCTTAGGATTGCGCGCAAGTCTTCCGTTGCGCGACCATCGCGCGACCGACTATAAACCGGCCTTAAACCGGCCTTAACGTGCAGATAAACCTGTCATTGATTCAGAGCAATGTATCATGTACAGAAATGTTGATGTACATGAATTTCGTGCGGTGCAGGTGAGATAATTCAATTTACAGTCACAATTAAGCCTCCGTTAATTAATTTAACTATGATGAGGCTAAAAGGACAAATAGTCTGGTCCCTGACTTGTAGAATGAGCATCAGTATTCATCGCTGGTATAGCAATGCTCATCTCCGGAGCTCTGGAAGTACCTTACAAGGTGTTGTTATCATGAGATAATTTAGTGCAGGGTGATGACATCACAAACCTAAGATTTTATCGTCCCATGATGAATAAGCTTGTGAAGTCGACATCCGACGTTCATCAATCCCGAGATAATTTTGTTTTGGAAGTCGACATTTTAATTAATATGCTCATGATGTCGACATCTATAAATAATTATGTCGGGAACACGACGTTTATTTTAGGATACCGTCATCTATAGAGATAATTCATAGATTACACCATTCTGCAATAGACTATCTCAAGATGTCCGATGGCACTTCCAGGGCTCCATACATAATCTTACTGTTGAATTTATATGATTTAAGTCTATCCCTTCAGTACAAATGTATATTTTTCTCTTTTTTTTCTGAAAAATATGTATCCAATCGGATTAAATTTAAATTGACTTACGTCGTATGCTTTCTCCTGATAAATTGTGGTGTACTCGAGTTTGTCAAAGTAGACGTTTATTTTTAGCACATTCTTCCTGCAAAAAAATAATAAGAAGAAGATTACTTTGTTCTTGTGTTAGTTGTAAATTAATATTTATGTTCTATTTCCGAAGGCTGTTCCTAATTTTATGAACAAAATGAAGAGACGGTCGGCCAAGTCGCTATCTCGCGCAGCAATGAAATGTGTCAATAAAATCACTTGAGGAAAATTGAATCATCATTAGATTTTATATTTGAAGTATTATAAGACAAGGGAAACTGTCTGGGTATATGTATGGTTTGGGTTTAAAACAGAACAGTTTACTAGTGCTCAATTTGAACTAACGACCCCGGATTACCGGGTCGGTGGCCTACCAACTGAGCAATCTAACCCGTCATAGATATCAAATGAACAAAAATAGTGAGAGAGTCCCGGATAAAAATATCACATGGAAAAATATGTATTTTTTTTTATTTATTTTTTTAGGATTATCTTCCCTTCCGGGGACCTTGACAAACTTACACAAGAGGGGATAATCACCATGCTGGCAACATCCAATCTCTCTCATACTAACACTGGTTTAAAATTTAAGTATGTATTGCACAACAAGAAAGTGGAATCAGTAAGCAAAAGAGGATACTTATTGTAGTCATTATAAAATCAGCAGATAGCTTGGTAGGATTCGAACCCACGAACTTGTGAGTGGCTGTTAAGTTCAATGTCTCTCATACAAACATTGGCTTAAAATCGTTAACTATGAATTGCAAAAAAAGGAGCACATTGAGATTCAGAAAGTATAGTCTTTCTGAAATCAGCAGATAGCTTGGCGGGTTCGAACCCACAACCTGGTAATTGTAAGTCCTGCAGTCTAGTGGTCAAAATTATGTGTTTCATTCGCTACTCACTCCAAAAAATCCGGATCCGACTCCCCGTCGATGTCCCGCTCCAAATCTTCCGAGAAATTCCGGACAGAAGTATAAAGAAAAGGCTGAAAGAGTTTAACAAAAAAGCTGTAAGAAGATTTTGCTCACAGAGTGTCAAAATGGGAAAATGCTGGGGTTTTTTAAGGAATAGTATGTTTGGTAGTTAAAACCCACCGTTATAGTTTCAATGATGTAATATAAACATACCATAAAACTATACTATGGAAGTTTCATTTCAAAGTGTTTTCGAGACACCGCCATAAATATGGAGAGGTTATGTCCACTGATTATGTCCACTGAAGAATAATCTGCCTATAGAATTATTCCAATTCGAAGGACAGTATATTTTGTGACGGTTATAATTAAAACATGTTGGAATAAAGTCTTCGCCCAAAAATCAAATGTTATAACTGTCAGCTTATAATTGATTACAGTGTGTATACATAAAGTGTAGAGATACAACCGAAATCCTTGGTAATTTTTTTTAAAGAAAAATCAGGTAATCGTATTTATAGCCAAAAACCTCTGATGAAAATAAGGTAGGTTTCTCATTGGTTTAATTTATATCACTCTGGTTCAATTTATTTCTTTTTAAAGCCATTATACACTTTCGGTAACCAGTATTATGCAAGTCCCACACTTCGTGTATCACAACTTACATAAACAAATAACAAACCTGTGAAAATTTAGGCTCAATCGGTCATCGGAGTCGGGAGAAAATAACGGGGAAAACCCACCCTTGCTTCCACAAGTTTCTCCGTGTCATGGCATGTGTTTAAAATAAATCCGTAATTCTCACTATCGAGAATTGATATTGTTTTAATGTTTTCTCACAAAATAAAGCCATTCATGGAATAATATTTCAAGAGAAGTCTTTCACCATTACCTTCTGTAAACCCTGTAAGTTATTTGTAAATCTGTGTTTTTTGTTTTGTTGTTTTTCTGTACCGAAAGTGTATAATGGCTTTAACACCACGCTACTCAATGACTGAGTTCATTCTTTATAGCAATAAGCTGCCCAATATTAAATGTAGGTCCCTTAGTCCAAGAGAGTTGTTTGAAAACACCTTTGCCAATTAATATTTCACATCCTCAGCGGAAGTCTTTTTTTGCTTTCTTTTTTTTCCCGAGGCAGACATCCTCTCACCTTGAACTTCTCGTTCGGCCACCGTGCCTGTCCAACTGTGACGTCATATCCCAATTCCCTGTACAATCAATGGAAATTGAAGTTACTATTGTATACAGCAGATCAATATGTCTGCTCAGAACTATGCTCATAAATTGAAATTTCATATTCGTAATTATCAAAAGGGAATCCTTTCTTGGTGACGAGTAATGGGAAGATAAATATTGAGTGGCTCAGAGTGGAATGGAAGGAATATTATCGCAAGGTAAAATTTGGACTGTTCCATTTCACGAGGCGAAGCCGAGTGAAAAGGAACAGTCGAAATGTTACCGAGCGATAATATTCCTCCCATTCCACGAATTAAAGCCACTCAATATTTGTTTTATATCACTGACACATAGATCCTTGTCATTTTTATGTATTTTAAAAGTATAACATTATGAAAAACCACACCAAAATACTGACAACCAAAATCATATAGCGCCGCGTAGCGGCAACATTGCACAAATCGGATCACAACCTTTTGCACAGGTGCTCCTTTGTTTAAGCAGCGGCGCGGCGGCGCTGTACTGCTCAAAAACATTGGGAACAAGGCTGATCCTAACTGTTGAATGAGAAATGCTAGTCCCATGGGCGAATAGGTGTTTTTAATCGCCGGTCCGGATGGGAGTAATAGTGAATGTCACGTGAAGTAAGTTCCACCAATCAAATGACGAGGAGCTGTATGTCAGTTATATAATATAAAACATTGTGAGAAACGGCTCCCTCTGAAGTGACGTAGTTTTCTAGAAAGAAGTAATTTTCCACGAATTTGATTCCGAGACCTCAGATTTATAACTTGAGGTCTCGAAATCAACCATCTAAAACGCACACAACTTCGTGTGACATGGGTGTTTCTTTCTTTCATTATTATCTTCGATGACCGATTGAGCTCAAATTTTGACAGGTTTGTTATTTTATGCATACGTTGCGATACACCAATTGTGAAGGCTAGTCTTTGACAATTACCAATAACGTCCACTGCATTTAAATGCAAACAAATTGGCATACTGCCAATGTGGTCATAATCCATGTTTTTGGTCTACTTGTGCAGTAGACTGGTGGAGCACCCTGATCGGAGGGCCAATCAATACAACTGACGATGGGCGTACAAGTGTTCTTTTAGCAATTACGTCAGACTTTATATTATGTAGTATGATAGAGTTCTTTCGGTAAATATTGTCAAACTTAACATTAAAGTCATACTCATGTGTCGTTTAGTCATGTCCGAATTCCGACAGTTTGTTTACTACCCAACTTACCATGGAAAATGTTTTCATGAACTAGCGAGACCAATGCAGTCACAGGAAATAAACAATTTGACACACATAAACAGAAAACCACTAGATCTTGTGGGGGAGGGGGGGGGGCATGGGGGAGCAGGATATAGCCGATTTACCTGCATGGGGAGGTGCAGTTGCAGTCTAGATCCCCGTCTAGGTACAATTCTTCAATTCTGTCCAGGCACGCATCTGAAAATATTCATGTAAATTACATTAATAAGTTGTATGAATGTCAAAGGTACAATTTTAAACTTAAAATTGTTGTTCTTAAAGTATACCATTTTGTAAATTAATCAGGTTCAAACACACCGGGGGCACACACTGACTTATTTTTGCACGTACATTTTCCAATAATTTATCAAAGGTGATGTTTGGTATTTGAAACTGCATGGTTATAATGACCAGGTGATGTTTTGCGGTGTAACACCACCATGTAAAAACTTCTTTCTGAAAACAATCAGTGGTTGAGGACTCAGCGTTTTAAATTAAATTTAATAAACATTTATTTCGGTATTGCTCTCATCACATGATATAAAACATCATTAATGGTTCATGATATGAGAAGGTCTAATGTATTTTTTCCTTAAAAAATACAATGTCCACAGATTTACAATAAACTTAAACAGTCTGGATATTATGATAGTAGAAGGCTTCCCTTGAAATTTTACTTACTGAGGAAACTGGTGGAAACATACAGAGCTCAAGCACTCGGAAACGGATAAGTTTTATAGAGTTTCTTACTTTATTACGCCTTTTAACCAAAAAGGTATTTATGAATGGGAATCAAAGTGTGTTGAATCGGTTTTCCACTAGTGGTTTAAACCCGCCGAGGCCTGGTTCTTGATAATTTACCTCGACTTCGTCTCGGTAAAATTATCAAGAACCAGGCCTCGTTGGGATTAAACCACTAGTGGAAAACCTCTTCGCCACACTCTGATTCCCTTAGCCTATTAAAGACCTGCTTAAACGAAAATGTCAAGTCGTGAACTTCACTTAAAATGTTTTCAATGAATAAGGAAATCGAGTCATATGATTACAAATAGATTTCAATTCTGTAAAAAAAAACAATCATTTCGAACGCCCTATAATCCAGCGCTTTTCTGAGAGATTTGCGAAAAGCCCCGTTACGTAACCACTCTCAAAACGTCATAGTTGGAAGCTCCATTTTGTAAAGCCGCTTTGTTGCAGCGTGGAGGTATAACAAAGCAAACTTCCAGATTTTAATTTCACAGAAATAGAATATTGTTAAACGGTATAATGTCTTACCTTGGGTTGCGTCGACACACAACGGAATGCTGTCATCATACCTGTATTTGGCATTCGTACAGCCGCATTCCTGGGTAAAATTCTGGTAGAAACAGTCGTTTTCGCATGCCTACAGAGAGCAAAGTTTGCAAAGTAATTTTCAAATTTAATATTTATTAAAAGCTTGTGCTATTGGGATGTAAAATCAGTTGCATGGGAAGGCTGCAATGGTTCTCTGCATGTTTCATTCATAAAAACAAAGTTAATTAATTTCTCCTTATTAAAGGGTCTATGTACTTTTTTGTAGGACAAAAAACACAATGTCTACACATTTAATTTAAAATTACACAGTTTGAAGATACTGATGGTAGAAAACTTCCCTGAAAATATTATTTGCTGAGGTGCTGTATTTTTTGTAGAAATGAGTAAAACAATGTCATGAAAATATTTTTCGTCTTAGCATGTAAAAACGTATTTTCATAACATTGTCTTATTAATTTCTCAAAAACTGCAGCACCTCAGCAACAAATATTGTAAAGCCATTGGACCCTTTCGGTAAACAGTGTTGTCCAAGGCCCACACTTTGTGTACCACAACTTCTATATCAAATAACAAACCTGTGAAAATTTAGGCTCAATCGGTCATCGGAGTCGGGAGAAAACAACAGAAAATCCCACCCTTGTTTCCGCGCGTTTCGCCGTGTCATGACATGGGTTTAAAATAAATCCGTAATTCTCGTTAACGAGAATTTATATTGTTTTGCTGTTTTCTCAAAAAGTAAAGCATTTCATGGAATAATACTTCAAGAGAAGTCTTTCACCATTGCCTTCTGTAAACCCTGTAAGTTATTTGTAAATCTGTGAACTTTTTTTTTTTTCTGAACCGAAAGGGTCCAATGGCTTTAAGGTAGCTTTCTATCATTATCTTCAAACGGTGTAAATTTAATGTAAATCTGTGGACATTGTGTTTTGTGTTACAAAAAGTACTCAAAATCCTTTAAAGGCACGGGACACGTTAACTGTCAAAGACTGGTATTATCACTTATAGTGTATCCCAACGTAAGCAACAAATCTGTGAAAATGTTGACTCGATTAGTCATCGAAGTTGCAAAAGAGAACAATGAAAGAAAAACACAATTGTTGCGTTACTTTGAGTGCTTTCAGATGCATAATAAGAGGCTTCAGATGAAGTCTATTATTATTTGAGCGAGTAATAACCCTTTCTCAAAAACTATACGTTACTAGAGGGAGCAGTTTCTTAACATGCTTATACTACAATCAACAGCTCTCTATTGCTCGTTACCAAGTATGTTTTATGCTAAACCTTGTTTTTCTTTTCTTTTTTACAACAGCTCTCCGTTGCTCGTTACCAAGTATTTTTTATATTTTTTTTAATGACATACACGCTCAAAATTATCCATAAAATACAATGTACCCAAGGTTTAATGACTTACCCGTTGACTATAGTGGATGTACGGTAAAGCCAAATTGAAGATCGTTTCTTTGTTCCTGTCGTTATCTAGCGTGCAGTTGCTGTACGGGTGCTCCAGACGGGTGTAGTTCGTCTGCAAGAAGAGAAATGGTAGTACGGTGTTATTACTGATTTTGTCATACTAATAAAACCAGTAACAACAATAAAACTTGTAATATTATTTGTTTGTATAATTTAATACTTTTTGTCCACGATGTAAATTGATTAACTATCATAAAACTTTAACAGTCCACATTTTTGGGGAACGGATAATCATTTCTAAGGAACGAAATAATTTCTTATTTCGTGTGAACAAAACACATTTTCGAGTAACGAAATAATTTGAGTATTTTGTTTAACTTTTCAATACGTTTTGCCTGTCCCTTTAGGTGCTCCGTCTCTATGCAAATGATCTATTGGCAGAAGGAAAGAGATCGGACATGGACTGATGGTGAATGGGAGACTTTCTGGGACGATAGAGGGCAGCAGACTTACCGGGTAAATCCATTGTTCTCAGAATTATGCGCATGTTCAGAACTACGTAAACAATGGAAATTTACCCGGTATGTCTGCTGCCACCTAGCGTTGGAAAGTCTCCTATTGTGTGTAGTGACCATTAGTTATGACTGATATTGACTCTTCTGTAATTATTTACTCTTAGTAGTAATGGTTATGGGTCTACAGGTTTATTGATTTTCTTTAAAAGAGGGGTGGGGTCACTAGTGTACACACGTTGATTAGCTAACACGGAAACTGCTGATTTGATCTATCAATAGCGACCTTAATTGTGTCATCCGCTCAAACATCTCGTCAATTAGTGCTGCACATTTCTTGCATCCAATCCACCACACGTCCATTAAAGTGGTTTGAGTTACTTGTTATGATCCAGCTCTTACATTTGCGAAATACACAGCAATAGTGTGTTCTCCTCACGGCCAAGAATGATTTACTCTTGTCTATGGATGCCCTACATACAGAGAAATATTACTCAACAAAATGTGAAACGGACAACGAAAAAAAAAAGGTTGATAAAATGGCGCCAAAAGCCCAGCTGGAAATATTTGTTTATACCCAATTTCATACAGATGTTTGAGCAGAAAATATTGCTTGACAATTTTCTGTTACAGACAGTGGACACTATTGGTAATTGTAAAAGACCAGTCTTCTCTCTTGGTGTATATCAACATATGCGTAAAATAACAAATCTCTGAAAATTTGAGCTCGATTGGTCATCGGAGTTGTGAGATAACTATGAAAGAAAAAAAAACACCCTGGTCAAACGAAGTTGTGTGCTTTTAGATGATTGATTTCGAGACCTCAAATTCTAAACTTGAGGTCTCGAAATCAAATTCGTGGAAAAATACTTCTTTCTCGAAAACTATGTCACTTCAGAGGGAGCCGTTTTTTCACAGTGTTTTATACTATCAACTTCTCCCCATTACTTGTTACCAAGTGAGGTTTTATGCCGATAATTATTTTGAGTAATTACCAACAGTGTCCACTGCCTTTAACAGAGACGAGCTGAGTATTAGTTACGGTTTGTATTTGTGACTTTTGTGGTTTGGTTGAAAATGTTAATCTGGTAAGCGTATTGGTACGTTATGTGTAGCTACTTTTTGAGCTTACAAGACTAATTCTCTCTACAAACGCCATGCTCCTTATTAAAGGCAGTGGACACTATTGGTAGTTACTCAAAATAGTTATTAGCATAAAACCTTACTTGATAACAAGTAATGGGGAGAGGTCTATAGTAAAATACGTTGTGGGAAACGGCTCCCTCTGAAGTAACGTAGTTTTTGAGTAAAGTAATTGTTCACCAATTTGATTTCGAGACCTCGGATTTAGCACTTGAGGTCTCGAAATCTAGCATCCTCGCCACTTCGATTACCGATTGAGCTGACATTTTTACAGGTTTGTCATTAATTTTATGCATATGTTGAGATACAGCAAATGGGAAGACTGGTCTTTAATTTTTGTTTACCAATATAGTGTCCACTGTCTTTAACATCCCTCAATCTAAACACGCTTGGGGAGACCACTGAACCTCAGACAAGTAGTCTCTCCAACTTCAAAAATACCTTGAAAACACACATGTTGAGTCTAATACATGTCCAAAGCTTTCTTAAAAGTCCCCGTCATTAGCATAGTTCTTTTTCTACGCGCCAAGCGTGTCTTTCTTACCGATATGGCGTTTTACAAATTAGTATATACTATTCATAAAATCACTGAAAGGAAAGTTTGACACACTTACTCTTTTGACACCAATGAATGTTTCGTGTCCAGGTGAAACGCTTGTACCCTCGTCCTCCGGGAATGGCATTTCATTCTGTGGATGGACGGCGACCCTAGCCCCAGCAGAGGGCTGAATATTCTCCATGTATTGATCTTGCTCAATGTACATCTCCACAGTCAAGCCTATACCGATCAGAGAAAACATTCTGAGCTTAGATTTGAAGCATTGTGACAATCAACTTTGCCATGAGCCGATTCTAAAGCCATTATACACTTTCGGTAAACAGTATTGTCCAAGTCCCACACTTCGTGTATCACAAATTATATAAAAAATACAAAACCTGTGAAAATTTAGGCTCAATCGGTCATCGAATTCGGGAGAAAATAACTCTTGTTTCCGCACGTTTCGCCGTGTCATGACACTGCATATAATATAACCGTAATTATCGCTATCGAGAATTGATATTGTTTTAATGTTTTCTCAAAAAGTAAAGCATTTCATGGAATAATATTTCAAGAGAAGTCTTTCACCATTACCTTCTGTAAACCCTGTAAATTATTTGTAAATCTGTGAACTTTGTCCTTTTTTTCTGTACCGAAAGTGTATAATGACTTTGAGAAAAGCTAGGATTAAACCTTTACCGAGTCTCCTATCCTAGGATGGGTTCAATGTGTCGTAACGTCTATCGACTACTGAACCGAAGTCCTAAGTCCTAACATTAACCCTAAGAAGAGTTGGTGAAATCGACGGCAGCTGTTTGAGAGATGAAATCCTATCTTGAACTAGGACGAGTAGGCTAACTCGTCAAAAATTAGAATGGGTTCAATGCATCCTATACGTCTACGAACTTAACTCGTCCAAGTCGCCCTAACCAATGGAGGTAGAATTAGAAATGTAACTTAAAGACACTGGACACTATTGGAAGTTGTCAAAGACCAGTCTTCTCACTTGGTGTATCTCAACATATGCATAAAATAACAAACCTGTGAAAATTTGAGCTCAATTGGCCGTCGAAACTGCGAGATAATAATGAAAGAAAAACACGCTTGTCACACGAAGTTGTGTGCGTTTAGATGATTGATTTCGAGACCTCAAATTCTAAATGTGAGGTCTAGAAATCAAATTCGTGGAAAATAACTTCTTTCTCGAAAACTGTGTCACTTCAGAGGAAGCCGTTTCGCACAATATTTTATACTATCAACCTCTCCCCATTACTCGTCACCAAGTAAGGTTTTATGCTAATAATTATTTTAAGTAGTTACCAATAGTGTCCACCGCCTTTAAGTCCTAAGTTTAATCCTAAGTTGGGAAGAGTTTGGTGAAATCGACGGCAGTGGCTCAAAAACTTGACGACTAACAATTAGTTGAAACTCCTGCAGGTAAATTTTACGATTAAGAATTCAAGTCATTGCAAAAACCTTGATATGAAAAGGGTATCAAACCCTTTAAAAGTAAGTTAGAGTTTCGTTTGTTGCATTAATTGTAGGCGCGGCCCTGTACGAAAGTAAGATGGTATTAATAGTAAGCATCTTGTAATCATTTCGTCTTAATTTCCCTCGTTGGTCAAAACATGTCATCTTAAATATTCGTGGCCGAGCGAATAAGAGCATCGAACTCAAGCTCTGGTGGTTCTCTTCAGCAGAGTGTGGGTTCGAATCTCTGTCGTGACACGTGGGTCCATGATCATGAGCAAGACACTTTACTTTTATTGCTTCTCCACCCAGGGAAACGGGAACATGTGAGGGGGAAGATAGTTCTTGCGGTTGGTTTATAGTGGGCTACATATTTTGCGGCACACATGCTATATACTCCCCATGGAGCTGAGATGGTTCTCAGAGATAATCATGTTGGAAGCGCTTTGAGGCATGGTGTATAAAGCGCCATAAAAAACGAATATTATTAAAGACATGAACACTAATGGTAATTGTCAAAGATTTGTCTTCTCACTTGGTGTATCTCAACATATGCATAAAATAACAAGCATGTGAAAATTTGAGCTCAATCGGTCGTCAAAGTTGCGAGATAATAATGAAATGAAAAACACCCATGTCACACGAAGTGTTGTGCTTTCTTTTGCTTGATTTCGAGGCTTGATCTACAATGTAATAGTGATGTCTTGAAATCAAATTCGTGGAAATTTACTTCTTTCTCGAAAACTATAATTACTTCACAGGGAACCGTTTCTCAAAACGTTTTATACTATCAACAGCTTCCCATTAAACTCGTTACCACGAAAGATTTTATGTTAATACATGTAACTATTTCGAGTAATTACAAGAAGTGTCCACTGCCTCTAAGTCAATAAAAATATGTCAACATAATTGAATTTCCCAAACCCAGCTCAAGGCGAGTTTTAGAGATTTATATTTTGATAGCATTTTGTGAATCATGCGGTTGGCCATGCGGTACCTGTGCCACTTCGCTAAATATGGATAGCTCAACGTTCTTGACTCATCAAGCAGACACTATATTCAGCTGAATGGTTTACAGGGGACCTGTGTTACATGGATGTGACCTTTAAATCAGCATATTTTGCCCCCCCAAAAAAAAAAAAAAAAAAATAAATAAATAATAAAATAAATAAAATAAAAAATAAAATAAAATAAAATAATAATAAATAAAATAGTCTATGAACCTACCTCTCAAGGTATAATGATTCAAACTTAATAAATCACTAGCGACGATCATATTATTTGCCATTTGGATGTCACTTGATGTCTTTTGGGATGGGCACCATGTTTTATCGCTACGTTTACATGTAGTCTAAATGTAAGCAAGTGAACAATTTAACACACGGTTTGTTCAATTCCCACCAAACTTGGAACAAATATTTTACCAGATACAAGTTAATAAAAACCTTTGCGATGAGTTTTTAGAAACTTACCGTGCAGGGGCCCAGGTTTACTAACAAACCGTCGTTGGGTTGGCTCTGTTTCAGCATTGAAGATATAGCAGTTCCCGTACAGGTAATGATGGAAGTGAGTGAAATCACTGGGAGGATAAAAATATTATTTCAGATCAACAAAAGAACAATCTGGAGGTGTGGTGGGGGTGGGGGGGGGTGAAAAAAATATGGGTCAAAAAAAATGCGCGTTTGGTAATATTTTCAGCGACTAGTTCTCTCCTTTGGTGTATCTCAACATATGCATACAATAACAAACCTGTGAAAATGTTTACTTAGTTGGTGATTAAATTACCTTAACATTGACCAGTGAACGATAAACTGGTGAAATTAAATTACTGCCTTTGACTGTAGAATGCTTATTCAACGTAGCGTGCATTTTCAAACGAAAATGGAATGAGTCGGTGTGAATAGGTTTGTTTGTTTAAAACGGCCCAGAAAACCTATTTATTAAAAATGACGAACCTGATCATTCCATTTCAAATCATCTATAAATGGGTTGAACCCTTAATCTCTCTTCAGGTTGAACCCTATCTCTCTTCAGATCTTCTCAAAATTGGTTTACGGGGCAATGTTGGCTTAACAAGCTCAAAATAATTTCGCAAATAGTGTGAAAACCGTTTTTCGGATGGGGCTAAAAATAATTTGAAATTAATTTAGCTTGTTGATCCAAAATTACCCCACAAACCAAATTTGAAGAGGGTGTGGTTTCAAATGACTGTTTCGGTTGGTTTGACAGGGTATGACCATCACCATTCTAAGAATCAAACACTCTTGATTTTCTGAGATGTAGAACCAAGAGCCATTCCAACAACTTTACACTGTTTAAAGACCTGCTTGAACGAAAATGTCAAGTCGTGAACTTTGCTGAATTCCATTTAAAATGTTTTCAATGAATAAGGAAATCGAGTCATATGATTATAAATAGATTTTGATTGTGTAAAAAAGTAATCATTTTGAATACCCTTATCTAGTGCTTTTCTGAGAGATTTGCGAAAAGCCCCGTTACGTAATCACTCTTAAAACGTCATAGTTGGGAGCTCCAATTTGTAAAGCCGCTTTGTTGCAGCGTGGAGGTATAACAAAGCAAACTCCCACAAATGACGTCAGCGGCGTTGTCCTTTGGCGCGCGCTCTCAACGGCAGAAGTGTTTTTAGTTTTTCAAAACCTTTAGGTTAGGGCCTGATTTTTTAACCGATAATTACGAAAAACTCAGAAGTGTAAAGATATCAAAATTACATTAAAATGGTCAACAAGTGCATTATAAACAAGTCTAAATACCATTTCCGTTAAAAACCTTCCGCTCAGGTAGCTGTTTAAGTTTGATATTTAAACCACTGCTTTACAACACAACTCATGGGCTCTATACACTGTTAAGTGTTTAACATAAACCCTTTGACGCGTTCGAAATCTGTTACAGAACCTAAACACTTTTCTTTACAGTGTTTTCCACTGCATCTCTTTGGAACTCCTTGCCTGGTGCATGTTTCCCTCCATCCTATAATCTAGACTGTTTTAAGAGGAATATCAACCCATACATTCATCTCCCCTGAGTTATTCCCACTTCAAATAGTTGGTCTATCTGTAGCGCCATACCAATAGTGGATTTAAGACTTATTATACACTTGGTGTATCTCAATATATGCATAAAATAACAAACCTGTGAAAATTTAAACTCAATTGGTCGTCGGATTTGCGAGATAACTACGAAAGAAAAAAACACCCTTGTCACACGAAGTTGTCTGCTTTCAAATGCTTGATTTCGAGACCTCAATTTCTAAACTTGAGGTCTCGAAATCAAATTCGTGGAAAATTACTTCTTTCTTGAAAACTACGTCACTTCAGAGGGAGCTGTTTCTCACAATGTTTTATACTATTAACCTCTCACCATTATTCGTTACCAAGTGAGGTTTTATGCCGTTAATATTTTGAGTAATTACCAATAGTGTCCACTGCCTTTAAGAAAAAAAAAATGGTGGTTTATTACCGAGCATGACAAGCCCGTCCCTGGAACACACATCTAAGCAGCATGTCGGAGAGCAAGTGACCTGTCGGGGGTCTTTTATGGTAATTGAGAAGTCCAACCAGTTTGACAGCGTCTGCAATCTTACTAAACTGCTCATCTTCTTCGGTATCTGGGTCAACACTGGGGAGGCCCTGATAGAAATAAGGATTCAGGAAATTTGTTAGAGACACTGGACACTAATTGGTAACTGTCAAAGACCAGTCTTCTTACTTGGTGTATCTCAACATACTGCCTTTAAAGGCAGTGGACACTAGTGGTAATTACTCAAAATTATTATTAGCATAAAACCTTTCTTGGTGAGAGGTGGGGAGAGGTTGATGGTATAAAACATTGTGAGAAACAGCTCCCTCTGAAGTGCCATAGTTTTCGAGAAGGAAGTAATTTGATTTCGAGACCTCAGATTTAGAGCTTGAGGTCTCGAAATCAACCATCTAAACGCACACAACTTCGTGTGACAAGGGTGTTTTTTCTTTCATTATTATCTCGCAAGTTCGATGACAGATTGAGCTCAAATTTTCACAGGTTTGTTATTTTATGCATATGTTGAGATACACTGTGAAGGCTAGTCTTTGACAATTACCAATAGTGTCCACTGCCTTTAAGAACATTAATAGTCGGGATGGTAAAGGTTTGGTAACGCCATGTAATGATACTCTCTTAATGAGTTGGGTGGCTCTGGAAAGAACCGTTGGTTTCAAGGCCACCCCAACTCATTAGAGACACGCAAGCCTTTACTAATAATTTATAAATGCATCGTATTTCCACCACGCAAAGTTTCAAGTCCTATATTAATATTCGGGTAAACGTTAGTAAACAATAAAGTAATTATTTCAATAATGTAAAATTTAAGCAATATTCCCTCTGGAAAATCTCAAGGATGGAAAATAATTGACTCTTAATTAATAAAAGGGGTTAGAATTGACTCGGTTCCGGGTTCCGGTGTGAACCGGAATCTGAGTCAATATCAGGCCTGAAATTTCGTCATTATAGAGGGCGTCATGGCCAGTAAGAAGGGCAACGGGGGTAATTGCCGTCGTGAAATTCCTGCAAAATGACCCATCAATTGGCTAAACCGATGCAGAGCCCGAGTAAGAATCCAATTTTGTAAACCAGTTTCTTGCTTTTTTTAGCCTGACCCGGATCAGGGCGTTTCTTTGTAATAATGTGTTCATTTAAAACTTTTTGTCTTAAAGTCACCTGGAAGTGTTATTTTTTCAAAATAAAGCTTTTGTCACTAATATATGTGTTTTGATGAGTGGAATGTGAATAAACAGTTAACTAGGGTTTTAAACAATCAGTTCTTATGTTATTTACAAATTTAAGAGTAGACCCCGACCCGAGAGGGCGCTGTTCGTGACGTCAATCGAGGCAGACTTTGCCTGTAATGCGTAGAGTAAATACAATTGCAAAGTACATGTACGGATCAAGTCGTGAGTTTGTACGTTTAAAAACAAATAAAAAAAATTGTTTTCCTAGGCCAATCTGTTTAGATGTGCCATGTTTGAATCAACGTCAATTTAAGATTCCATTTGGTTCTGCCTATATTCACCGATGTGTGTAAGCACTCAGTACTTGCCCGACTTTTGTGAAAACAAAATCTCACATACTCGGGTGGGATTCGAACCCGCGACCTTCAAGAGCAGTGTCATAACAACTGGACCACCGAGATTGCCCGGTGGCGATAGAGGCAGTTCGAATCCTACGTTTTAGTGGGCAATGCAACGATTTCTAAAAATTGTTGTTACATTTGCATCGGCGACAAAGGATTCGAACTTCCTCTAGCTACCGGGCAATCTCGGTGGTCTAGTTTGCATAACACTGCTCTAGAATTGTAAAGTTCGTGGGTTCGAATCCCACCGAGTAATATGCCTGTGATTTCTTTGTTCACAGAACTCGGGAAAGTACTGAGTTCAGTGCCAACACACAACGGTGTATATGGGTAAAACCAAAATGAATATTCATTGCCCCGATGCAAATTTAACATACATTTAGATTAGGACAATTTAATAATCACCAGTGTAGGCCGGTTTAAGCTTGGAGGAAGACTCCAACCACCATCCACTAGGTCCTCGATATATTCACTCCTGATACCATTCAAATTGCAGATTGTGACAGCTGGAAATGCAATCATTCTATCGTTCGAAATATCAAGTTTAACATCCACACCGTACGAATAATACCTCTCCAACAACCAAGAAGTCTGCCACAAGAACATGGCCAGCCCAAGAAGGAACAATCCAGTCCACATCAACCTACGGAATAGATTTGGTGCTCTCTTGATGTTTGGGATCCCATGTGCTCCGGTGTTTTCTAATAGTGAAGCCACGAGACCATGCGCTAGAGAAGTACGCTGGGTTATGTCCTCATTCTGTTCTAAATTATTTGTCGCCATTTGCTTCCTCTCCTGCTCGTACTGTTGAGTACTACCTTCTTCGATCAGGGACTCGCCCCGCTTTATAGACCGTCGAGACGGCATGTTTGACGGGGTAGTGCCGAGTGGCTGGTCGGTCCTCGCGGAGATAGTTGTGGAGTTGTTTAAACCACTGGTTCGCAACTTGTCAGGCGAAGCTGCTTCTGATCGATACATCAGACACTCGGCTTAAAGTAAACATATAAACACCTAAGAGCGCCACTGTAGCATCTTGCTTGAGAAATGTTAACCTTTTACACGGCTGTTGTAATCCAGGAAATCGGATAAAACTGAAGGTTCTTTCACATTCTATGACAAACACACAATACACCCCTTTCCATACTTTATAGTGTGTACATGTCCGCAGATGGAATTGCTCTGTGATCTCATTGAAATGAGCGATTAATTAACACCACGAAGCAAATCAATTACATGTCCACTTGACATAGCGTCACTAAACATCTTGACACGGTAAATATTGACAATAATAACACCACATTCGTTGTAATCCAGGAGTTCGAAGAAGAATACGTAGTTCTTTCACAATCTATATTAAACATGTACACACCGTGTACATGTCCGCATTTAGGATTGCTTTGTGTTCTCATTGAAATAACCTGTTGAAGCGGTGATTCAACTTAAATAATATAACCTTGTCTGTCTTGGTGACTGCAGGAAGCGAAGTTTTATCACGACAAAGGTCACACGCGTGTTTGTCCTCAGTCACACGCACATTGGCGCACAACTCATGCACTGTTGGTGCAGTCGTCATCACCTTGATTATTTTAAGCAAAAATGCGTCATAGGGGAACCATTTTCTAAACTCAACGACTCCCATGAAGACGTTCTTGCAAATGAAAAAAACGGATTTACATAAGTAGGCCCTACAAGCAGCCGAAATAAACGCCTCCACAATCGTCATCCAAACTCCATCCTTATTATTATTGACTGGTCGTCTTATGTAATCAGCATAATCAAAATGAAAAGAAGGCCCTATTACTTAAGCCCGGTTCATTCTTCATGCGAATGCGAATGCAGGAAGTATGAACCGGGCTTTAGCCTGAGAGCGGGAGTCAAGTCATTACTTGCTATATAGTCTTATTGCAAGACGTTTCTCGTTTTCCTTTCGGGCAGCTTGTAGGCTAAGTCAGGGTGTTAGTGTATACTCGGGCGGTCGATGCGGGCGCTGTTGTTGAATGGGTCGAACGAGAAACAGCTGCACCAAGACCAGACTTGCTGTAGAACGAATTCTTTAATGGGGCTTACTATATTGATTGTATTGGAATAACAACAGATTCGGTGCAGGTGGAACTGTATTGTGTTTATGACGCCTTTTGCGTGGTTGTCCTGAGTAACTGATCAACATGTATTGTGTGCCCTGACCCCCAGTTTCTTCAAACATAAGGTTGATGTGGGATATGACCGTGACCAAACAGTGGATGAAATCTGTCACACTTAAAGGCAGTGTACACTATTGGTAATTGTCAAAGACTAGCCTCCAAAGTTTATGTATCTTAACGTGTGCATAAAATAAAAAACCTGTGAAAATTTGAGCTCAATCGGTCATCGAACTTGCGAGATAATAATAAAAAAAAAAAAAAACACCCTTGTCACACGAAGTTGTGTGCGTTTAGATGGTTGATTTCGAGACCTCAAGTTCTAAACCTGAGGTCTCGAAATCAAATTATTGGAAAATTACTTCTTCCTCGAAAACTATGGCACTTCAGAGGGGTCCGTTTCTCACAGTGTTTTATACCATCAACCTCTCCCCGTTACTCGTCACCAAGAAAGGTTTTATGCTAATAAATATTTTGAGTAATTACCAATAGTGTCCACTGCCTTTAACAATGCACGAATATTTAGGGTCGCCTCAATAATCACAAATGTCTGTATTCAATTTACAAATTTACAAAGCCAACAAACAGGGTCAATTTTTTTCAAAGTTCGATCCAACTCAACTGAAAATAAGGAATAGCTGTTATTAAGACAACAATTCATACTGGCCACTGCAGACTCTTAGTGATAGGGGCGGTGCTTGGAATTCTCAAAACTTTCTTCAATTGACAAAAATTACGACGGCAACAAACAGGGCCAACTATGTTCATCTCAACTAGAGCGTAGGAGCACAATGACATTATCACGTGACTGTGGGTGTCGATTCAAACTGAAAACTCATGGGGCCCCCCCAATACGGGATATGAAAGTAATAAACTAAACGTGGAGAAAAACGAAACAGGACTAGGAAAGAACCACAAGCGGTACCCACCCGGCTAAACTGGAAAATACGGATGGGAGCTCGACAAACAATGAGAAACAGAAAACAGAGACAGAGACGATTTCACCTGTGTTCAATTGACAGACTTTACAAGGCAAACACACAGGGTCAACTTCTCGAATAAAATGAAGGGATAAAAAGTAATGATCACTATGGATGTCGATTCGTACTGCCAATCTGAAAAGTCAAGGACATGAGATTATGTACCCCGGAAGTATGTCCCCCATACGGCGAAATTACTACGAACTAACTCTGACAGCGCCCTCTTTTCCCCCTTTTTTCATGATTTTTTTTAGAAAGGTTTCTCTTTTTATAGCTTATGATATTGAATTATAATAATTAAAAATATATAAATATATATATATTGCGCCTTTAATATCGACGATCACAAGTGCAAAGGTGCAAAAAAGGGAAGACAGCGATGAAGACAAAACTGGTTATCGCGGCCTGTGCACAAGAAAAAAAAATCTGAAGTTTAGCTGTCCAAAAACACATTTGATTGGTTTTCAAGAGGCTGAGAGACTTCAAGTGTTTCTTTAGTATTTTTTCAGCATTCAGCATTTAGTATTGGTTACTCTGGGTGCGTTTAAACAGCTTCCCGGGGTCGACCCCACGGTACCGGGCCCGTTCGGTTGTGCCCCTGGCAAGAATCGAACGATCACACTCGCCCTCTCGTGGTGACGTCATGTACCTCGGGACAGCCTCAAGTGACCCGTTCTACAAGCAGGGGCTGACCCGGGTGCGCCCCTGGAATGAAGTTAAAGCTATTTGAACTTACCGGGGGCAAACCGGGTCGACACAGGGAAGATAATCGGACGCACCCAATAAGAGTTTGTTTTTATTGTGGTACACCCTGTGGTTCATGGGTGATCTGGAAGTTTTCCAACAGCGCCCACTATCGTTCGATAAAAGAGCGGGGGTCGCGATATAGTTGATGAGTGGTGATTGATGCTTGATGAATATACACCTAACAAGCGATCTGATTGTGCATGGTGTGATATAGCCCTTTATCAAGCTGTCACCATCTTGGACATGTTCCCTGATTCCACTGTAACAAATGCTAACATTCATTGCGCAAACATGGCACCAGACTATTATTTCGTCCTGCCTCAGTTTGGTTGCAATGAGTTGGCATGGAGTAAAATGAAGATGGCCACACCGTGTTAAAGGTATAATGGGGGTGATAGTGCAGTATCTTACAAGGTGTGAGTAACAACATCTTCGTTATCTTAAAGCTGCTGTGGGTGGAGGACTGGTGGGACGCAGTGTTTCTCTCCGCCGGAAAGGCCACTGGCCGAAAAAAAAAAAACATGACTGGTGCTGCCACTGCTTCCAACGGGAGCCTGTTCCATGTTGGAATGGTGCGAAGAAAAATTGAATAATACCAAGCCAAGTGTTATAGTCAACACCGGTGTGGCAGGGTATTCTGCCCACCCCCCCCCCCCCCCCCCGCACCCCGGAGATTTGGTGGTGTGTGTCCCCCCCCCCCCCCCCCCCCGCCCCCCACCACCACCCATATTATGGCAAACTGTGTACAAACTTCTTTTGATAGCGCCCTCTTTTGAATCCTCCTCCTCAGCCCATGTTAATTCCCATCTGGGGACCAAATATCCGGCGGACAGAATTCTCTGGGACACCGGTACAACACCCAAGACAAAGACCAAGGGGGAGACCAAGTGGTGACTTACAACACTGACCAAGACTTTCACGATGTATACGCGGAAGAGTTGAATTTGAATAAACAAATTGCGATATATTATTGATGAGTGATGATTGATGCTTGATGAATATACATGTCAAATAAGTTCATAATTTTCAAAAATAATTGTAACTCCCCGTCGGAGCTTGTCATTGGAGACTAGAAACAGAGATCCCGATAGTGGAGCTTGTGTGCAGTACCAAACAGACACAGAACTGTTTCGGCTTCGTTTTCTGCTACGTTCTACAAGGTTGAAAAACCATGTTCGACCCCACGACATGATACTGTAATTTAAAGTATTGTGATTCATGCCGTGGTGAATCAAAGCGGGGTACTTGCATAAAGACCCTTGGACCATTTGGACAATGCTATCCACTGCTTTATCTTGCTTCACTGAATTTAAGAATGAATTAGTTACGGTTGAACTTACTTGGCAGTTAATCCTTTTGCTCATCTTTTGCGAATGTATTGGTTATTGTTGAAATGACCGATAATTTGGCAATTGCTGTTGCCCATCTTCGGAAAGTATAATGGATGTTTTTCACTAGATTTATGGGAATAGACTACAGCAGCTTGCTTGGCTGTATGTTTGTTCGAAATTCAGGAGACTATTCGTTTCTCTTCTCTTGCCTTGTTTTCAGTAGCTCATCTTTTTGCTTTTGACATATGTCCGTCTGTTTTTGTTTTTGTTTTTTTATACAAATTATATTCCTTTATGTTTCTAAAAACATAACTTTTTATGCAGTTTTTCTTTCATGTGCTGTTCTATTTTGGGTGTTTAATGCCACTGTTTAACACTTAGATGACCATTCATTTATGTATACATAAAACAAAATACCTGGTTAATTTCTTTAAATGTTGTCAGAAATAACATGAACTGGTAAACATCTTATCCAGACCTTTACTTTGACCTCTTTATGAGAAAGACAAACTCCCTGCGGTCGCTACGGGTTGGCAAACCCGTGAAACATTTAGCTCAATTGGTCGTCGAAGTTGCGCGGTAATAATGGAAGAAAAAAACCTTGTCACGCCAAGTTATGTGCTTTCAGATGCTTGATTTCGAAACCTGAAAATCTAATTCTAAGGTTTCGAAATCAAATTCGTGAAAAATTACATCTTTGTTGAAATACGTTACTTCAAATGAAGCCGTTTTTCACAATGTTTTATACTATCAACATCTCTCCATTACTCGTTACCAAGAAATAAAAGGCTTTATGCTTATAATTGTTTTGAGTAATCACCATTAGTATCCGCTGTCTGCTTTAAACATCGTATTGATATTTACATGGAAACGAGGGCTGGCAATACAGTCCAGCCCTTCATTCTAAAAAAATATATATATATTTTATATATATTTTGAAAAAAAGCACGTAAACAAGCAGTTTGCATTATTCAATAAGGGATGAAAGTGTTAAACAGAGGCCGAGATGAGGACATGATATTTTCAAAAACACACATTTTTATATTTTTAAATGCAAAATAAAAACTCAGGTGGGGCTGTTTCGGAAGGGACGTATCAGAGTCAAACCCTTATAAACATTAACAAAATCAATTTTATAAAAAGCAATATAACATGAGATCGTTTATAAACGATCTCATGTTATATTGCTCTTTATAAAAAAATATATAAATAGCAATATACAAACATACCTTGAAATTGCTGAAAGTTTTATTTTTGGCCCGCTGATGATAATTATACCCTCTCTCGCTCGATCTAGAAGATTTGACGTTCTACCTTGGCGCTGACTCTGTCTTGGTTTGAAGCCATATGGAAAACTTTGACCCAGTGTCGATCAGAAGCATAAGCTCTCACACACCACGTGTGTGCACCCGTCTCAGACATACATGAATATACAATGTACAATGTACATGTACATATATTGTGTTCGTTGTCTGCGTACGGAAACCAATGGAACCAGACCAGATGAAAGGAGCTCGAATTGGATCAACCAGTGTATGCGGTCGCTTAGCTTCCCTGGTTCGACCCCGCAGTTCTCACTCGGGCGACGGCCACGTGGAGCTTTCATCCGCCGGGTGAGCCACGAACAGGAGCTAATTGAACGATCACACTCGCCCTCTCGTGGTAACCATGATGCACCTCGGGTCACCTCCAAATAACCCACTCCATAAGCAGAGCACTGGGGGCTGACCCAGGTGAGCCCCTGGTTTGACGTCGAAGCTATTCGAACGCACCGGGGGCACACCGGAGTCAACCCAGGGAAGCTTAACGAACGCACCCATTGTTGCCGTTCAAGTAAGCGAACCCTGGGAAAACCGAGTTGACCTCCATTGGATTTTACACATTTAAATATTTACATTTCTGCTCAAAAGTAATGCAGTTTAGAAAACCTTCGACACTTTTGTTATGAACTAAAACACAATACCAACATAATTTTTATTTTATTTTTTATTTTAGTCTCGCATCATTCAATTTTGCGATTTGTATATGGAAAACTGGTTGACAACAACAACAACAACAACTATGTTTTATTACAGTGTTACTGTTGGGGGAGCTATTGTCAGTTTATTTCCTTTTTCGAGTCATGTACTTATTGTATAGTTCTTTTCCACTACAGCAGAAGAGGGTTGGAATTTGTATAAACTGAAGGCTCATGAAATGTTAGAACACGGACACGCATCTAACAACAGCAAAGCACCGATTATCTTAATTTGATTCCATCATTTACAGTACAAATTCATCTTATGAATGTTCAAACCTAATCCCGTCCGAAATTCGCCGGGAAACCTGGCTGTAAAACAAGTTGTGTTTTTGTTATTGATCAAAGAGTAATAATGTGCGAAAACAACTTGTCGGAACATAGGGGTGTCGGAACATAGGGGTGTCGGAATATAGGGCTGTCAGAACATAGGGGTGTCAGAATATAGGGTGCGTTCGTTTAGCTCCCTGGGTCGACTCCGGTGTGTGGCGGATTTTTTTTCCTGGACGAACGTGGGTAATTATCTGCACACTTTCGTCCTGGGAGAAAAAAAAAACGCCCATCGACGGGGTCGACCCAGGGAAGCTAAACGAACGCACCCATACATAGGTTAGTTGTCGGAACATAGGGGTGTCAGAATATAGGGGTGTCGGAATATTGGGCTGTCGGAACATAGGGTAGTCGGAATATAGGCTGAATTGTCGGAACAAAGGGGTGTCGGAACATAGGGGTGTCGGAATATAGGTGTGCAACCCGTTATACATGCCCCAGCGTGGGTTGGTGTAGTGATTAGCCATGGCGTCTTTCTCTGGAAGCAAAGCGACGAACCAAAACTTTCACAGTTCGATATTATATTTGATTGGGGTGCGTTGAAGGCGGCCATCAGAGTTTCCCGAGATGGCGTCGGCTGAAGACAACGTCTCGCTCAACTACTTAGATTACTACACTCTTTTCACTGACCATACGGCAGCCATGGTACGCCAGATAAGCAATATCCAGAACGAGCTCCAGGAACTCAAACATTGTCAACACAGAAACACCGATCCACAATCCAACGTTGCCACCCAGATCGCCCAGCAGTGAAGTAACCTGCCATGAATAAAAGACATGCACGCAAATTGAAATAAGCGCCAATGTGATAACTTGTAAACAGAGGGCGCTACACAGAGATGCTATGGGAACTTGCCGTATCCGTATATAGCCGTAAATTCGGATACCGCCGCAAGTAGCCTACAACGTAGTGCGGAAGCAGCTATAACGACTTTCAAAACGCTACCCCATACACGTGCAATTTTGAATCCCACAATGACGAGCTTGGCAACCTGTAGCCGCGTGCCAATTGATCAACGGTGCATTAAAGTCAGATTATTCGTTCACTAACTATTGTCAAACACCAGTGTGGTATCCCAACATATGCATAAGATAACTGTGAATATTTTGGACTAAATCAGTCTTAAAAGATGTAAGAACATAATGTAAGAACATGATGTGGGCTGCATGCCCAAGTTTATTTTTCAGATTAAAAAAAAAAAACACATAAGTGCAGACGGTGTCATTTCTTGCGTTGTTTTACAATGTCAATGGCTCTCCATCCAGTGCCAAATTGAAGTTTTGGCGCCACATTGGCAAAATAATCGAACCTAACATACTCAATCAATTAACAAAAAGAACATTTACTTCATATATTTTGCACGTGCATGCATCGTCCTATAAAAGCCGAGGCTTGTGGATGATGTGTCCGTTAAAACTGTACAAAACAAACCAGGGTAAACAACACTAAATTTAAGAATAATTATTATATATAATAACTGCTACGAAAAACAACAGACAGAAAGGTTAAACCATACTCACATCATATGCTGGGCCTTGGTTAATATCCTCATATTCAAGTTGATCGAAGTACACGTTCACTCGAAGTAAGTTATCTCTTAAACCAAAACAGAAACGATAAAAACAAACATTAAGCAATAACGGGGAGAATGAAACAATGTTTGTATGGAGACCATGTGCGCCCTCAATAGTTTCTGAAAGCTTTAAATAATAAGCAAAGTATAATATAAAGAAACGTTACACAATTTGTTTTTGCTAATAAAACAGTTGCTGGTAGTGAAGCATTTTACGTATACCACATTAAATATATTAACTGACCAACCTGTAAAAAGTTTGAGATCGATCGGCAATCCAGGTCACGAGAAAAGAGTGAAAAACAAATTACACATTTTTCAGGATATCGATTAAAATATAAAATAAAAAACGCTTACTGAGCGATAAATCTGTGATCTTAGTCGAATGCTTTTCTTACAAATTTTGTAATGCCCCTTTGAGTCCATAGTAAAAATCACACAACTCAAAGCAGTCAATGTTTTGGCGGGCCAACTGACAAACTTACTCCACGAATTTGTCTTCTTTTTCAATAAGGCTGCGTGAACTATTCATTCGGTCCCATATTTTCCAAGTCAGTGTGTCCTGTAAAAAGAAATCGGAACGAAACTTGCTTTCTCTGACAATGACTCAATATTGTAACTTCAACATTACAAAATAAGGCCACATAGTATTGCATGAATGAAATAAAATTTAGTATTAATATCAACGATGTAATTTTTGCGAAGCCCGTATAAAGGGACAAAGTTAAGTTATAATTTCTTCACTTGAAATATCATTTCGTTCCTCTACATAGTGTTTCGTTCCCCGAAAACGGTATTTGGTCCTTAAAAATGCTTCCCGAGAGAGAATGAACAATGCACTATTTCACGGGAACGAAACAACTATATGGCTGTATGGAATGCATTTTGGAGAGAACAAAATAGCGGAAGGTTCTGGCTAAGGTTGAAAAAGTTTTTCCATCGTCCAAATCTTTTGGAGGCCTGAGCTTTATATAGTAGTCCAAGAAATGCACTGACTCTGTGATCCAGTGGCGACTCTATAATGAAACGAGGGAGGGTGCCACCCCTACCTCTTTTTAACAACGCCCCACAAATATACCCTCCTCCAGAAACAACAAGTTATAGAGTCTGTAGCACCCACTAACACTGTTCACCGAAGCGAGACATGAAACTTGTTGACGTACCTTATATAAACGGCTGGGCCATACAGAACTGCTGACAACTTTATCAAATATCACCTCACTAAAATATTAAATAATTAAAAAAATAAAAAATAAAAAAATCAACACAATATTGGGCACAGATGGCTTAGAGTGAAAAACAAAATCAAAACACCGCTTGATTTATTTACCTAAGTTAATCAAAATGCCATGAACTTGGACCATACTATCGTATAGACCTTTATCATGGTGCAATCTTGAATTGACCCCATTGATATAAATTTAACCAAACCTAGGCTGGAGGAATGAAATAGTTCCTATTTGCAAAATTATTATTAGCATTCATTATTGTTATTCGATACGACGAACTTGCTTGATCAAGGTATGTAACACAGCTGTTAATGTATCATTCATTTCAAAGGGGTGGTGGTGGGGGTGGCTCGGATACCATTTTGTGTTTTAAGTTTCCGAGTGTTAGTGTTACACTAACCTGCACTCCATTTGACAATAAGAGCAGTTCAAAGTTCCATCTGCGTAACTTGTTTCAATACTTTCGATGCACATTCCTGTTTGTAACATTGCAAAAATGTAGGTGTCAAAATTAATTATGCATTATGGGTGTTGTTACTTAACGGCACTGGACGTGTCAAAGACCAGAGTCTTATCACTTGGTGAATCTCAATATGCATAAAATAACGAACCTGTGAAAAACACCCTTGTCGCACAATTTGCGTGCTCTCAGATGCTTGAATGACCTCAGCTGACTGGTCTCGAATTCAATTAAAATATTTTAGTGAGAAATTACTTCTTTCTCAAAAACTACGTCACTTCAGAGAAAGCTTTTTCTCGCAATGTTTTATAATACCATCAACAGCTCTCCATTGCTCGTTACCGTGTAAGTTGTTATGATTCTAACAATTGTTTTGAGTAACTACCAATAGTGTCCAGCGCCTTTAAATATAACAAACAAGAATCGAAATTCACACCCCCGGGCATGCTGCTACAAGGTAAAACGTATACACACCATTTACCGTAGTGTTACAAGCAAGTAAACTATCGTCGTATCGATATCTCACATCGGCACAATGACATTTCTCCAAAACCTCTTTGAAGTAGCAGTCTTTTAGACAAGCCTAACATGAAACAAAGAAAATAATTCTCTCTTCAGTTGCTGAAAGGGGGATATTTCAATCTTGATAATTGCACACACCAAAAACTTTAAGTTTTATAAAGAAGCATTGACTAGCTTCGAACCTGCGACACATGTTGGCGGTCTACTTATTTCCCTAATGATTTTTTCGAGTTGCCAGTCAGAAGCCATTCAACTTTAATAAACTATTTAAATCATGTTAAATTCGCCTAGTCAGATTCCATCTTGTCCTTAACCGCTTAATTATGCTTATTAAAAAAGAATGTTCTTCCTATAGGAACCTCAGTGGATAAGTAAACATCGATTTTAAATGGTATAATCGTGTCTTTTTAACATTTCGCATAATTATAGGATTTGAGGCATTGCATGGTGAGGTATCAACATATATTTGGTTTGCGGTAACACCATGTGTGTATCTACTTGCCAGGTAGAGTTGTTCTTATAGTCAGGTTGCTTAGGTCCAAATTTTGACGAGATCGTGACCGACTGGCCCAAAGCACCAAACTTGGTAGATATATTATTTAGGTCCTAGAGAAGATATTTAGAAGGGGTGACACCTGAAAAAAATCTTGGAAGGGTACCTAATTTGCATAAGTCCAAATTTGAGCACAATTTGCATATAAAATCTTTTTAAAAAAACTATGTAGCGATTTTGTTTTTCATTTGAGTGCTGTATTCAGCCCTTTACTAATTAGGCCTATTGGTAGGGTTCAAATTATGTATTTTTTACTTTAAAGTCAAAATAGACTGATGCTTATAACTAATTATCACTATGACTAATTACAACGTAATTGTTAGTGATTTGACGGGTAATTCATTTATAAAGATTTAATGTACAATTTTATATATTCGTTTTATTATTTGCACCTACAATTTGGAGCTGGGCTTCAATTAGCCAATTCAATGTTTTTTATCCTTCCTTGCGTATTCACTTTGATATTTTAGATAATAAAGATCAGTTTTAAAAGCATCAGACAAGACATATTTGATTGGGAATCCCTCCCTTTTACCGGGAATTTTGAGCATAACTGCCTGGAAAATTCTCGTCCGGCAAGTCTTAAGACACTAGTTGCCATGCTGCTGAATGTACCTAATGTAAAGCACCAAGATATCAATGGGTCACAGGTTTGTCTTTCCATAGCTCAGATGGTCAGCTTCAATGCAAAAAACAAAGCTTCTGTGGCAAAACACAGCAGGCATTGCAAAGAAAAAGAGCCACCTCTTCCTCTCTACAATGGGTTATGTATCCATACACTCACAAGATGCAACATATCATAGAACATTTATTTCAACATTGTTATGATAATACATAATACATACACCATTAAGTTAACACTATTATAACAACATATTTTAAAAGACGAAATAATCATTTATAACAATATTAACTTAACGAAGCTTAGTTTAAACATTATTCACATAACAACATTGGGCAAAGGGTGAAGCAAAGCTTTTGTACCCGTACCCTTGACAGACAAACACAGACTGGCAAATGACAAACGAAAAAAGGACAATGACAGACATATAGGAGCATAATTGAGCTATTGCTAAATGACAATTTTTCCATTACAGATTAAGAATATGATTGGAGCAGTTGTGTTTTTAGTTGTTTGGTGAATGTAGATAAACTTAATGATGTTTTAAGAGGGGTGGGTAGACTATTCCAAAAATGTGTACCTCGTTGAACGAGGCCATTTTTAAACATTGACGTTCTGTTAAAACTAACATAAATGTTCTTGTTCGAGCTGCTTCTAGTGTTATAAGAATGCACATCTGAAGTGAGAGTAAAACATGAACTAAAACAGGAAGGTAACAAATTATTTATATACCTGTACATGAATTTTCCAAGGTTGAGGTTATAGAGATCATTAAAGTGTAGTAGTTTCAGTTCGGCAAACAAAGGAGAGGTATGGTCCCGATAATGAGCGTTGAAAATTATTCGAACAGCTCGTTTTTGTAAAATAAGAAGTTTATCACAGGATGAAGAGCCACCCCAAGTGAGAATTGAGTAATTTAAATATGGGAGGACTAATGAGTTGTAAAGAGTTATTAAGATATTCTTTGGTAAGAAAAACCTCAAACGATTCATTATACCGATGGTTTTTGATATTTTGCTTGACACTACATCAACGTGACTCTTCCAGTTAAGATTTTCGTCAATATAAATGCCTAGAAATTTTGTACTTTTTACTTTTTGCAAGTTAACACCATTTAATATTAAAGGAACCGTTTGAGTATATTTCTGCTGTCTCGGACAAAATATTATATAATTTGATTTCAGTACATTAATACATAGTTTATTTGCCAACAGCCAAGTGCTTATTTTTAAAAGTTCAAAATTAAGGTGACTAACAGCTGTATCTACGTTACTATGACTGTACACTAAACTTGTGTCATCTGCAAATAAAGAGAAGGATATTGTATCAGAAGTATTACATATGTCGTTTATATAAATAATAAATAATAGAGGACCCAACACAGAGCCCTGTGGAACTCCACAGGAAATATATTGTTCTTTAGACAGCGTTGACTTAAACAATACAAATTGTTTTCTATTAGATAAATAACTTTTAAACCAGGCTAATGCTATTCCACGCACACCATAATGTTCCAATTTAGAAATTAAAATGTCATGGTTTACGGTATCGAAAGCCTTTGAAAGGTCCAAGAATATACCAACGGAAAACGTTTTATCGTCTATGGCCTTGAGTAGTTTATTTACTACGTATGAGGTTGCTAACTCTGTAGATCGGTTTTCCCTAAAGCCAAACTGCGACTCAGCAAGAATGCTATTTTTATTAATGAATGATATTAGTCTATTATAAACTATCCTTTCAAAAACCTTTGAGAACGTGGACAAAACTGAGATAGGTCTAAAATTTCCAATATCATGTTTATTACCCCCTTTATGTATTGGTATAACCTTACCTATTTTTAACGCATCGGGGAAAATACCAGAAGATAAGGACCTGTTGAAGATTTCAGCAAGTGGTTTAGCAAGAATGTACCTAGCCTGTTTAATTACAAACGGACTTAACCCATCAAAACCAGGAGCCTTGCTACATGTAAGTTTGTTGAGAGAATCTGCAATTTCTTCTTGCGTAACTGGAGTTAAAAAGATAGAGTGTGAACATCTTCCTGCAAGAAAAGACTCACACGAAGTATTACATAATGGTAGATTACGTGTAAGCTTCGCACCGACGCTAACGAAGTATTCATTGAATGCATCTGCAATTTCTTTGTTATCCTCTAGTTTAACACAGTCTTCCTTAACAACATAAGACGGGTTGGAATTCGGCTTACCCTTATTTAGCAAAGAATTTATAAGCTTCCAAGTTCCTTTGATATTGCCATTTTCCTGTTCAAATTTCTTGTTTAAGTAATTTTTCTTTGATATTTTAATCAAAGCATTCAATTTATTTTTATACAGAGTATAGATGGATTTATTTTGGTTATTAGGATTTCTTAGAAATTTTTTATACAAGTGGTTTTTCCTCCTTATTGAATTGTAAACGCCATCAGATAGCCAGGGTGATTTACAAGAATCATATCTGCGTTTCACCTCTTGCAAGGGGAAATGTTTATCATACAGTTTAACAACATGCTCCTGAAAGTTACCATATATTTCATGCAAATTATTCAATGATGTTATAAAACTCCAGTCAATTTGGTTAAGTTCGTCGACAAAATTATGAATATGGTTACTGCTAAAGTCACGCTTACTGTTTCATAATGAACATCCTGTATAGGCTGGGCATCAGTGTTAGCTACGACCGTGCCATTAACAAGAAGCTTGTCTGCCTTGCAAATCTAACATAAGGTCGATGGTAAACTTGAAATTGCAAGAGCTACAGAAGTCTCCTGGATACACATATCTATTTTTCTCTTAATAAAGAAGGACAAGCTTGAGAAAGAAGATTACATTGCCTGGTCCTGCCTTCCATGCTTTAACTCAGATACCTCCTTCAGATCCTGCTGCTCTTGACGCCCTCTTTCTGCTTTTATACGAAAAGGCTACAACCATTGACATGATCAAGCATAATGCTTGATGGGATGGATATCCAAAGGCAGATAACAACTTATCTCAATCCATGCCAAACACCGCTAATTGCTGTGGACCAACCACTGTCTGCCCATGCCAATTTTGTTCAGTGGCGTTGGCCCGAGACATTGTATTGGGAGAAAAGCACTTTTTAGTAACGTTGGTGGTCTCCACATTGAGATGACTCTATGGAACACAATTGGAGACTTTCTTGAAGGATCTGGTTGGACCCCCCTGCCTTATGTGAAGCTGGTGTGGGCTCCTCAGGTACAGCAGACTCCTTCCTCTAAGCTGCTCACCTCACTAGAACCAGGCACAGTCATCAAGTTACAGCCCTAACAGTTGCAAATCTGCAGAGAGAGATGCTTGGCAACTGAAGGTGGAGTCTGACAGTGGGATATCTTTTGAAACGTGGAAGCAGAAGATGATTACGGCAAGCCCTACATGTCAGTACTGGGATATCATTCTTGAAATATGAAACACTTGTGCTGATTTTCATCCGTGCTCATTGTATCCGAGATTTTGATCTCTTTGGGGAGGCTTTGAAGGCATTGGTGTCTTGGTTCTTTGTTCTGGATCACACTAACTACGCTCGCTGGATCCCCATTCACATCCGATACATGAAGGCTCTACCACAAAATATCAAAGAAGAGGTCATACCAATGTGGGTTCTTCAAAAGACTCAACACGAGTCCTCTTGCATGCCTCTTGACCATGGTCATGAACAAAACAACGTTGGTAAAGGGTCTGGTGGCGTGGTAGGACTTACCGAAAACCCAGCTGCCTCCAGAATATGGATGGTTTCAAGGTCCACAGCAAGCAAGACTGCTGAAGGAATTTGAGGACCAGTTCATGGACGGAGAAAACGTCAACATTTACAAGCAGCATGAACAGGGGATGATTATGCAGGAGGTTTTTAGGTAACAAGTGAAGAGCCTCACTGAAGCAATCTCAGAAATGGGTAACCCTTTCATTGAAGATTCTTCAGAACTGCTTGCTTTGGACACTTGGAAATTGTGCTAATACAGATGTTTCCAAAGTCCGCACAATCGAAGCCCTTGGCATTTCCCAGTTCCAGAAGCATGTTAAGGATGTGATTTTAGACCGAAGCACCAGCATTCATAAGCCCACCAAAAGAAATTATGTGGCCATTTGGAAGCGTCTGAAATCAAAGCCAAACCCAAGTGCTAAGCAGCATCGTTCAAGTAAAAACAATGATTGCAATCTTTTCAGCCAGCTCTACTTTGCAATTAAGTCAGTACCGTGATGGAGACTCAACAGAATTCTTCGCCCATGAAAATCATCCTTGGCCATCTTCTCTCTTGGTGTATGGAGCGCTCCTTCTGCCGACGAAAAAACCTGATCTGGTAGAAATTCTAGCAACAGATCAGCCAGACCCTCCGTCATACTACCATGCCAAGGTTTTTTACGATGCTGCTATCGTCCACGCACTTCCTGCAAATCAAACTACATTGTAGTACATTCAATGAATCTGGTGAAAAGTTATTTCTCCTTTGGATCCAACAATTGAGGGATAGCAACCGAGTAGACATAGTGTGGAATACATACAAGAGAGGTATGTTTGAAGCAATCTATGAGGAAGAAGAGAGGAAAAGGTGTAAGGAAGAAGGTTGCAGGGAACACTAAAACTCCTAAACTTTCTGCAGGATCCCATCAAGAGCTATTTCAACTACTAACTGAGAAGGTATCGAACATGAAGTTTCCTGCTGGAAAGGCGAGCATCTGGACAACAAGTTTGAAGTCTGAACAGCATGCTTTACTGCCCGAGGGATATGGTTGGACAAAGGTTGCATCTGACTGGAAAGCTGTGTGGTCACTCATGCCAGAGGCAGCCAGTGTCTGCAGAGAGCTGTTGGAGTGCGGATGCCAAACACTGCTGCAGTGCTTCAGAAACTGCAGATGCCGCAAAGCTGCAGGCTTTCTTGCACAGCGCTTTACAAGTGCAGCGGAAGCTGCCAAGATCTTTGAAGATATTGTCAGTCTAAACCAATTTTCCCCACATGGGACTGTTTTAATAGTTAAGACGGTAGTAACAACAAATATAACTGTTTTGCATAATTTCAAACCAGGATACTTAATTTATTATTATAGTGGCCATCTTGGATTTCTGACAACACATAATTACCTAGGCACATCATCAGTTCATTAATGTTGTTTAAGTGCAGGATATGTAAACAAAACCACCAAAGTAAATATTTCAAAATGACCTTTGCTTAAATGATAAAAATGTACCGAAATTAGTGCTTAAGTATAGGATTTTGCAGCCATTTTGAAATTATGTAAATTAAGTACCTTCCAAAAATATTTGTTGGTGTCACCCCTTCTAAAATTGATTTCTGGGGCCTATAGAAAGTACCTACCAAATTTGGTGCTTTTTGCCAGTCGGTCACGATTCCATCCATAAGCTACCTGACTATTAGGGAACTGTCTTGCTTTATTCTACTGCCGTGGAGTAGATAATCGGAGGGTCGGGAGACTTCTCAGTTCTGAAAAGAACTGTCCTGTTTATTAACTATTACTAGGGCGGATGGTATAGAAATTAGACTGGACTACTACTTTAGCTTATAGGATCGTATCTAACTGTACTGCCGCGGAGTCAGTTCTGAAATTGGTCTCAACGTTTCGACTAGCTTGCTCTATAGTCATCGTCAGGAGACTGAAGAGGTAAGAGAAGAGTGGGCTTATTTATAGGGGTTCAGTACTGAACCCCTATAAATATTATCTACTCCACGGCAGTAGAATAAAGCAAGACAGTTCCCTAAGAACACCTCTACCTGGCAAGTAGATACACACATGGTGTTACCGCAAACCAAATATATATCATTTCGCATACTGATACAATTATAAGTTAAAGGCAGTGGACACTATTGGTAATTACTCAAAATAATTATTAGCATGAAACCTTACTTGGTGACTAGTAATGGGGAGAGGTTGATGGTATAAAATATTGTGAGAAACAGCTCCCTTTGAAGTGGAGTAGTTTTCGAGAACAAAGTAGTTTTCTACGAATTTGATTTCGAGACCTCAAGTTTAGAATTTGAGGTCTCGAAATCAAGCATCTGAAAGCACACAACTTTGTGTGACAAGGGTGTTTTTCTTTCATTATTATCTTGCAACTTCGACGACCGATTGAGCTCAAATTTTCACAGGTTTGTTACTTTATGCATATGTTGAGATACACCAAGTGAGAAGACTGGTCTTTGACAATTACCAATAGTGTCCAGTGTCTTTAAGGTTTTGAAAAAAAAGTTCAAAATCATGATCAATTTGCGGGGCATGCAATCAACATGGGCATTGTTTTGTAATCCAAAATGGTTGCTCGAACATCGTGATGTATACTGGTGGTGAAAGGGATCCATGGCAACATGGCCACACATTATTGTGCGTTTATTATGATATCGATAACCCTAGTCATGTCATGTCTGTACATAATGAACCGATTAAAAGTCTTGTGTAACATGTTAAATGGTTTTGGTGAGAGACTGTTGGTTTGTGATACGCCTAAGATTTGGTATTAAGACTTTAGTCGTACTAAATTATTCAACATTTAAAGGCACTGGGCACGTTAGGTAAATTACTCAAAATATACTTTAGCATAACAATTTACTTTGGTAACGAAACTGGGCGAAACGAGTCCCTCTGATAGTTTTTGAGAAAGATGTACTTTCTCACTTGAATATTTGAATCAGAAAGAGAATTTAGACTGAAGCCTTTTCAAGCATCTGAAAGCACACACAATTGGCAAATAAAAGTGGTTTTCCTTTCATTTTTCTCTTGCGACTTCGATGACCGATTGAGCTCAAATTGTTGCAGATTTGTATGTTATTCATGTTGAGACACACAAAGTGTTTTTTAATTAACAATATCGTTGTTACCAAAACGTGTCCAGTGCCTCTACGACATTGCATCTTCGACTATGATTAAAAGGTTTAGCCTTGATTAGGTATTTTATGTGAGAGTGAATCCATACTTTCCGGATTCAATCAGTCGATAAATAGAAACTCTTACCTTCTGGGTATAATGGATGTGATTAAATTCAGTTTTAAAGATATTTCTCTCCTCGAAGACACGCTGGCAGTCACCGTAAGGAGATGGTAGCCTCTGTACAAAACTCTGTAAGACAACAAATATAAAGGAAAAAACTTCTGTACATATTGTATTCTGTTTCTCGAGCTTAAAGGCATGGTATATATTGCTCAACAAATTAGTGATAACAAAAGTGTACTGGTGAAAAGCACCATATAGAGCTGTTGATATTATACAACACCCATTATAGAAACTACCCCTTTAAAGTAATGAAGTTTTCGAACAAACAAGTTAATTTTCACCCCTAAATTTTAACCTATGAAATGCTTCGGGCACGGAACATTCCTCGGGAATTTAGAAGCATAAACAACTATTCTTTGCATTTTCTTTTATAATGTTGGAATACACTAATTAGGGATACTGATACCAAAACCAAGCACCGAACAATTAGATTATTAACGCACATGTAGTTACACATTATTAAATATACAAACACAACAAAATCATGCAGATGGAAGTATTGCCGCCATATGAAGACAAACAACTTCTCTGATCATGTACATACAATAACATCGTGTATGTACATAACTCCATTGTACATAAACTCTCAGTGGGACGACAATCATGTTCGTATAAAATTGTTTTACTCATTGTTAAAAAAAACTACGGCACCTCAGTTAGTAATATTTTAAGGGAAGCTTTCTACCATCAGTATCTTTGAAGCATGTATGTAGTGTAAATATATTGGCGTTTTGTTGTACCCAAACCGTTTATATAGGTCTGGATGCAGGCAACCTTGTGCCTATAGTACATGTATATTATTGGTGGTAGAAAAGGCTCGGTCTGCTCTTCCTCCCTATCAATAAACACAACCAATTAACTTTTATTCGAGCCCTTCATTCATGGATAATAAAGTTGCTGGAGCGTTGATACTTGCGTCTGTCGTTATGGACCAATATAATTAAAGTCTTTGTTATCTCAGATCGAGGTTTAAAGGCAGTGGACACTATTGGTAATTACTCAAAATAATGATTAGCATAAAACCTTACTTGGTGACAAGTAATGGGGAGAGGTTGATAGTATAAAACCTTGTGAGAAACGGCTCCCTCTGAAGTGACATAGTTTTCGAGAAAGAAGTAATTTTCCACGAATTTGATTTCAAGACCTCAAGTTTAGAATTGGAGGTCTCGAAATCAAGCATCTGAAAACACACAACTTCGTATTCATGTCTCGCAACTTCGACGACCAATTGAGCTCAAATTTTCACAGGTTTGTTATTTTATACATATGTTGAGATACACCAAGTGAGGGGACTGGTCTTTGACAATTACCAATGGTGTCCACTGTCTTTAACTAATTCGATCAAACGACCATCGTTTAGTGCGCAAGTAGTCCGTCCCAAAGGTTGAATGCGGTTTCAAATATGCACACCATGCAACACGCATATCGCGTTCCCGACTCCCTCGTTTATCGGAGTTCGCACTGTTGTTTATTTTATCAGTTTGCTGGTGCTCTGTCAGTGTCCCGTTCAGTATCATTTCTTGGCGCACCGTTTCTCGGCGCACTTGTGTTATTATGCAACTTATCAGTATGCAGACTGATGTATAATCGCTTCATCTTGTGACAGCATTTTATTTTGCGATTGATTTAATAATCATGTTACTCAGATTTTAATTAGTGTTTTACAGAGGTAGCAAACTTATAGTCATGGCTGCTCCCTCCTTGATAAAAACTCAAAAATCCCATCTTCCTCTTCTTGTAAAACTTTGGTGTGTTTTTTAACTGGCTGAAGACATTAGTGGATAATGGGAATCTTATTCTCGAGTGATTGTGTTAATACTGTGTATGCTGAATGTCCATGTTTGCCTCGAATTTCCTGCGTATATGCCTCGTGCGAAGTGGCCTCGACACACCATACATCACAAGAAGTTCTTACAAAGTCCCTTCACACTTTTTCCAGCACTAACTTTCTAAATTATTAACAGTAACTTGACCGAGTTGTTAAGAGCATCATATTCAAGTTATTGTGGTTAAGTTATCGGAGTGTGGGTGGTAGAGGCTGATGTCGTGTATGAAAAAGCCACTGGAGCGTCACACAGCAGCTCTGTGCTGCATACCCCCCCCCCCTCCTTCCCTCAGGCAGGGAGCCGAAAACCGCGAGTGTGCAGTAGGCCGCATCTGATAAGCCTGTACGTGTCACATGGGTACCTAATTATTCCATTTGGCGTACGCCCAGTTCGGAATAATGCGCAATGAACAGTGCACTGGATAATATAATTCACTCGCAGAACTATACATACCGCGCATCTGGGTAAATGGGGGGGGGGGGGGTGCTGCGCTATGTGGTTTTCTTTCTAAATAATAGCCTAATCCCGGTGGTATAGACGCGTTTACAAATGGCGACGGGAAATATTGGTTTCCCTCTCTTTAGCCATGTGTTTTCGTTTCGTGCATGTGACCTCTTAATAGTGACCATTGTTTTGTATTCTCGGGGAAGTAATGTTTAAGTTTTAACTTCAAATATTCAATTTCTAGGAGATTTTACATCCGAGTTTTGCTTCTAAAACAGCCCTTGACTCCCCTGAGCAAATCGGAATGTGCATTCAGCTCCTTAGATACTTGAGTGGGGGTTGGGTGTATGTGGGGTGTACTCGAGGGACACACATGAATCAATTAATGTAATCAATAAATTAACACAAAACTAAACAATTCAAACAAAGCATAGGAGATGGGGGGGGGTCTACAAAATTCTACCCTAAATAGTTAAAGGTATTTAACACGTTTGGTAATTTGTCAAAGACCAGTTTTAGCATTGCAGGCGATCGGCGGCACTAATTTTTCATAAACTCCCGGAAAAATGCAACTTCTCTGATCATGTACATACATTAACATCGTGTACGTACATAAATCCATTGTACATAAACTCTCAGTGTGGGACGACAATCATGTTCGTGAAATTGTTTTACTCATTAAAAAAAAGAAAACTACGGCACCTCAGTTATTAATATTTTAAGGGAAGCTTTCTCCCATCATTATCTTTGAAGCATGTATGTAGTGTAAATATGTTGGCGTTTTGTTGTACCCAAACCCTTTTATGGGTAAGGAATCAGGCAACCTTGTGCCTATAGTACATGTATATTATTGGTGGTAGAGAAGGATCGGCCTGCTCTTTCTCCCTATCAACAAACACAACAAATTTATTGATTTATTCACCCGGCAGAGGATGGGTGAGATGTCTTACCCCGATAGACTTAAGTCCCTCAACTGGTCGTCTCTGTCAATTCGTCGTAATTTCTGTTTTGTATTTTATCATTAAGTGTAAGTTTAACTTTATTCATTGTGATGTGGCAGACATCATTTCTGTCAACCATAGATATCCTAATGTTCTCACCTTCAAACACCTGTATGCTAGAACCGATGCTATGCATTTATCAGCTCCTCATCTTTTCCCCAGACTTTGGTCTAGTTTGCCTGAAAACATTCGCAATTCACTACTGCTCTTGCCCTTCCACAGCTTTCTCAAATCACTTAGATTGTCTGTCTGCCAAGCTCATGAATCTATTGTATAGTACCATTAGCTGAATTACTTGTGCAATATTTTAAGTTGTTTCATTGATCTACAAGTTTACTGTTTATTTATTTATTTATTTCCTGTTATTGTTTATCCTTACCTTATCGTTATTTCTACTTATTCATTTAATTTATTTTGTATTCTTATTATATATTTATTATTTGCTATTGGTTGTATAATTATCTGTTTTTTAATGCTTTGTGTACTACATGCATATTATGTTAAATCTATATTAATTTGATTGTGTACCCCAGATGTGAGGCAACAGATCTATGGATCATAGTATGTATTTGCTTTTGTTGTCCCTTGCCCATCTCGGGGTATTATTGTCAATGTATTATGTTTTGTACTGTTATGGCAAATAAAAATAATACTAAATAATAATAATTAACTTTTATTCAAGCCCTTTATTCATGGATAATAAAGTTGCTGGAGCGTTGATACTTGCGTCTGTCGTTATGGACCAATATAATTAAAGTCTTTGTTATCTCAGATCGAGGTTTAAAGGCAGTGGACACTATTGGTAATTACTCAAAATAATGATTAGCATAAAACCTTACTTGGTGACAAGTAATGGGGAGAGGTTGATAGTATAAAACCTTGTGAGAAACGGCTCCCTCTGAAGTGACATAGTTTTCGAGAAAGAAGTAATTTTCCACGAATTTGATTTCAAGACCTCAAGTTTAGAATTTGAGGTCTCGAAATCAAGCATCTGAAAACACACAACTTCGTATTCATATCTCGCAACTTCGACGACCAATTGAGCTCAAATTTTCACAGGTTTGTTATTGTATACATATGTTGAGATACACCAAGTGAGGGGACTGGTCTTTGACAATTACCAATAGTGTCCACTGTCTTTAACTAATTCGATCAAACGACCATCGTTTAGTGCGCAAGTAGTCCGTCCCAAAGGTTGAATGCGGTTTCAAACATGCACACCATGCAACACGCATATCACGTTCCCGACTCCCTCGTTTATCGGAGTTCGCACTGTTGTTTATTTTATCAGTTTGCTGGTGCTCTGTCAGTGTCCCGTTCAGTGTCATTTCTTGGCGCACCGTTTTTCGGCGCACTTGTGTTATTATGCAACTTATCAGTATGCAGACTCGACTCTGTTTGTATAGTCGCTTCATCTTGTGACAACATTTTTTTTTGCGATTGATTTAATAATCATGTTACTCAGATTTTAATTAGTGTCTTAGTTTTACAGAGGCAGCAAATTTATAGTCATGGCTGCTCCCTCCTTGAATAAAAAACTCAAAAGCCCCATCTTCCTTTTCTCGTAAAACTTTGGTGTGTTTTTCAATTGGCTGAAGACACTAGTGGATAAAGGGAATCATACTGTGTATGCTGAATGTTCATGTTTGCCTCAAATTTCCTGCTTTAAATATGCCTCGTGCGAAGTGGCCTCGACACACCATACATAACAAGAAGTTCTTACAAAGTCGCTTCACACTTTTTCCAGCACTAATTTTCTAAATTATTAACAGTAACTTGACCGAGTTATTTAGAGCATCATATTCAAGCTATTGTGGTTAAGTTATCGGAGTGTGGGTGGTAGAGGCTGATGTCGTGAAAGAAAAAGCCACTGGAGCGTCAGACAGCAGTTCTGTGCTGCATACCCCCCCCCCCCCCTTTCCCTCAGGCAGGGAGCCGAAAACCGTTACATTATGGAACCAATAAACCGCCTTGAGACGTATACGCTCGGTTTATAAATATTATTATATAATATTAAACTTACTTTATGAACTCCAATGAATGTTTCCCGCCCTGGTGAAATGTTTGTTCCTTTGTCCTCGGGGAATGGCATGCTAGATTGGTTGTGGATGCTGATCCGAACCCCAGCACCATTCTCCAAATCCGGTATGTACTGATGTTGCTCAATTAACAGCTCCATCGACAGACCTGTGAAATAATGGCATTGAGTGTAAGGCAGTTTTGAACTGTAGTTAAGGGTTAGGGTTCCGGAAAGTTGAGGATAGGGCTTGCCATAGGGTTAGGGATATGGTTAGGGTTATGGTTAGGGTTTGGGTTAGGGTTATTAAGTGTTAGGGTCAGGGTTGTGGTTTAGGGTTAGGGCTAGAGTTAGAGTTAGGGTCGGGGTTAGGGTTCAGTGTTAGGGTTAGGGTAAGGGTTAGGTCTAGGGCTAGGTTTGGGTTAAGAGATAGAGTAAGGGTGGTGAGCTGGTTGTTTCAAATCAAGTGTTGCAATTATCACGTTGTAGGACAGAATATTGGGGTGTTGTCAAGTGAAGAATGTGGATAAGATTTACTGGGCATTCAGATTTCGGGTTTTTATAGTGCGTATTTTTCCCCACTGCCACCTCTAGGACCTCAGTTCCAATCTCACTGAGGCACCACGTGGATTCTGGTTTTAGTCCCTGCCGGAATTAGGCTTGAAGTCGAGACGGTAACCTTTAAGCGCGGTGTGTAGTAACAGCGCGGTGTAGCTACGGGGACGGTACACTCACCCTCGATCTCAGTTTCTGTGTGTGAGTTAGAGCTGCCACGCGCTACCTACTACCGTTGCATGTGTATAATCGCACTGTGACTGTTGCATGAACGGCGGATAAATAGGCAGCGCCAACGACTTGCCATCAAGTCTATGCCGGAAAGTGCGGGTTTATGGATTAATATTTTTCTACTCTACCACAAAAACAGCATATTGCTAGGTATTTCTATGAACTTCACCCGAAGGTAGTACATGTGTATTCGCATATTATCATTGATTTTGTGCCCACATAACACACTTTGCATTACCGTGTAAAAGAAACAAAACTGGCGCACATTTCTCAAAATTTCGGCTTTGGCGCCGTCATTGGCTTGGGTTCTTACATATTTTTTTGAGGAGTGTACATTGTGGTTGGTGTTTCCATCATCAAGCGGAGTCTGGAACCGTAAACGGATTTTTCATTAATTATTGGTTTATTATTTTAAAAACAAATTCCCATGGCGACCGGTAGGTCGAATTACAGGAAAATATACAGAGATTAAAAAAATAAGAAAAAAATCACACTATTTCACATTGTTTAAGAAATAATTGATTAAGGAGAGACAAATATTTACAATGTATAAAACAAATTGTTCTAAAAGTTGCGGGAAAAAAACAAAATCCAGATAAAAAATATTGTTGGCACAGTCAAAAGGCGCATAAAAAGCTGCATTCTATTGCAATTCAGTTGACTGTTAAAAAGGCGTGTGAGGTGAGGGAGAGGGCTCTTTCTATAGCGCTCTACCGATAGTAGCAGAGGTTTGGTGGAGGGGACGTACCGAGAAAGGAAATCTTTTCAGCATGATTGAACAGATCGTGTTTGGTGTGTATGATGTCGTGAAGCTAACTTACCATAGTTTGGTCCAGATTTAGTGACATTCAGTTTGGGTGTGCTCTCTCGTCCAGAGTTGAAAGTAAAACAATTACCATAGCGGTAGTTGTAGAACATTGTAAAGTTCCTGTCAATGAAGCACAGCAGTAAACAACTGTTGTTCCCTAATCCTTTGAAGAGATACACTTATAAACTGTACATAATGTTTGTAAGGATATTGGCGGCTACGGCCACAGCTACGTCCGGATCGCCGCGTCATCATGCACTGAAGTATAGGACGCCCTTAGCAACACCCCTGGCAACGGTCGTAGCCGCAGCCGTAGCCAACAATTCGGACACGGCCGAACATTTTATCTTCGAGAGGTTTCACCACTACTTAGCCTCTAAAGGGACCGTTAAACAAAAAATATTAAAAAGGTTTAAAACAAATCTGAACATATTTCGTTGGTACAAAATAGTACTTCAAGGGAATTAAATAATATTTCAAGTTAAAAAAGAAAATCAAAAAAGTTGTGTTACCTTTTCAATAAAGCATGTTAACTTGTTCCTTTAGGGGCTTCGTATACCACAAACCAAATCAATCCATGTTCATAAACCAATGTGTGCATTTGTGCAAACAAAAATTGTGCATATATTCAGCATACCTTTCGGTTGAAAACCAACGGGATAGGCACACAAATTTCAACAAAAAAGTTCATTGACATTGTGGAGGGTTAACGCCCTCTCTTGAGCTTACGCATTTATGATTCGTAAAAGTGAAGTCATCGATAACAAACTTGTATCAGTGACATGGTAAGAGATTCGAGGTTTAGGATTTTACCTTGTGTTCGATTGAGTTATTATTTTGAGGGTTGTTTTAGTAAGAGTCGGTTAGGGTTAAGGTAAGAATGGTTTGCTAGTAGAGTTGAGGTTGATTAATTGTAGTAAGGGTTGATTAGGGTTAGTGCGGTTGGTTAAAGTTATGTTTCAAGACACTGGACACTCTTGGTAATTTTCAAAGATCAGTCTTTTCACTTGGTGTATCTCAACATATGCACTAAATAACTAACCTGTGAAAATTTGAGATCAATTGGGCATCGAAGTTGCGAGAAGTTGTGTGCTTTCAGATGCTTGATTTCCAGACCTCAAGTTCTAAACTTGAGGTCTCGAAATCAAATTTGTGCAAAATTACTTCTTTTTCGAAAACTACGTCACTTCAGAGGGAGCAGTTTCTCACAATGTTTTTGGCGTCAACCGCTCCCCACTACTCGTTACCAAGTAAGGTTTTATGCTAATAAATATTTTGAGTAATTACCAACAGTGTCCACTGCCTTTAAAGTTAGGGTTAAAAGAGTTTGAGATTCATCCAAATAGAAAGCATTAAAGAAACATGACCGTACTCTGGTGAGCAGTGCTTTGCATTGAAGGTGCATGACAGCAACATTGTATCCAGTTCGTGTCCAGTGGCATGTCTGTCTTCATACGGCATTGCGCCGACGGTATCCAGAACCTTGTCCATTAACTGATGCTTTGCGTGTTCTGCCTCGAAGTCCGTTGGGTGGTGCCATTTTTGATACGGCTGGGGGGAAAAAACAAGTGTGCTCCTTATAGTTTTGCAGCAAACTGCTAACGGGTCAGCGTTGGCCTTGAAGCAGTCCCCTTTGACACGTACACACTCTTCTATGCATTTGCAAACGCAGGGCTTTCTATGTGGGAATTAATTTCGGCCTATGTTTTGTTAGCGACTTTATGATGTATTATTTTGTCTTTCTCTATACACCCGTACACCCCCATTCTCCAACCCCTCCCCACCCCACACCCCAACCCTACCGCTACTTCCCGTCCACTCCAAGAACCATCCCCGCCCCATCCCACCCCGATCACCACAACCATCCCAAGCAGACTTAACAAGTAACATTTTTGCATTAAAAATCCCTTCCGATGAGACGCCATTTGTCTGCATTTTCTCGGTATTTTTGTGAGCCTCGGATCCAATATTTTTTTATGTTGGAGTGTACAAAAATGGGGAAAACGGTGAATTGGAGCAGAAACATTGCAGTTTAGATCAAAACATTGGGGAAACCATTATGTCGTTCAAATGGAGATGGTATTTTGTTCACTGCAAAAACTAGGGTGTTAAATTGATAATCTGACAACACCGAAATTGTGGTAGCTATATCCGCATGCTAAAGCGCTGGTGAAATAATTGACTGCAGGTATAGTCGCTAACTCGGTGGTCAAATCAAAATAAAGATCAGTGTTACAAATTACTTACGTTAGACTTATCAATGTAAGGAGGCAGCGTGACATTGGAGACATTAGCTGCTTTAATGCAAGCAGGACCCCCGATGACTTGGCATAGCTTTGTTTGGACGATGGGGGCGTTCTTCCTTATTGGGTTGAGATTACACCACGTCACAGCAGGAAACTCCATTGACCTCACTGACCGTACTTCTATATTGACGTTGATCGGCCAGCTGTAGTACCTGTGATCAGGCCGGATGAAATTGGAAACTTTGGAACGCTAGGTGGCAGCAGACTCACCGGGTAAATTTCCATTGTTGGCGTAGTTCTGAGCGTGAGCACATTACCGAGATCAATGGAATTTACCTGGTAAGTCTGCTGCCGACAAGCGTCCCAAAAGTCTCACTGATTGATGCGACGTTTACTTTCCGATAAAAGCCAAATGCATATCAAAGTCTGTTCTAATTATTATTTTAATGTTACAGTTAGCTCAGCGGTAATGAACGATGTGAACTTCAAATACCAACATTGCAACAAGTTCCGTCCTTAGAAGCTGTCTTGATGCAATATTTGTGGTTTTTATTGTTTTTATTGGTTTTTATTGAAAAGAGTCAACCGTTTTTCGACAAAAATAAATGCATACTTTTCTGACTTCCTGTAATGGCAAGGATGTTGTTAAAATAGCTTGTGACCATATTACACGGATATGTTTCGATTGCATTTAGTTTCAGATTGGTTGTGTATAGAAAACGGCAATTACATCAGGAAAATACCACTCGTAGCGAAATTTATTAGAGCGTTCAAACTATATTGTGTTATCTGCTCCGTGATCATTATTGACCATGGCCTTGTTTAAAGGGGAACGGTTAGCCGGTATGTCCCTTTAAAGCGGCAGCGAGTGACCTCCTTGGTTGCAAGGCCCCCTTTTGTTGGTTGTCAACAAATGCTGACAAGCTTTGATAGTAGATGAAATTTTGTTTTCCTTTTCTTCAAAAATCATTGTTTATTAATGGTGTGTTGTTTACACCTCCATGGCCTAATTTCATAGAGCTGCTTAAGCAAAACAAAAATAGCTATAAGCAAAACACAATGTTGCTTACCAGAATAAGGTTACCAATCAAACTACAATGCCAGGTGTACAGTTTGTGACCGGTATCCTGCTCAATCATGCATCGCAGACAGGTTTAGGTACTATTTACTGTGGGCCTTGGTGGGTTTCATTTAGTTAAAGGTTATCTATTTTGTAAGTAGCTTAACAATGTTTGTTACAATTGATAAAGTAACACTTGTTTTTTACTCAAAGGATGCTGGCGGAGTTCTTTCCTTCCCCTGTCTAACGAATTCACTAACACATGTTGATTGACACCCCTTTAGGACGTGTGGCTTGGTCCACCTACGGATATCACGCTAAAGACTGACCGGTGTGTATATACAATGTGACCAAGAACTGTTAAATTATTTCATAACACGTTGGCAACCGCGGCCCTAACTGAATGGTTTTAAGTGAAATAAGCAAATGGTAGAATTGGTTGTTCTGTTTTTAATAAACTCATTCCCCGCTCTGGCTGTTTTTAATACAGACGTGGGCAAAATGGAAAGCACAATGGAAAAGTGCAATCTAATTTGAATTGTTTCCGCAAAGATGATTACCACTCAATATAGGAACGAATGTGGGCTGGTATTGTTTGTTCTATCGTCAATCATAATTAAGCCAGGATGGAGAAAGCTAAGTGGAGGATATTACTAGACCCATTTAAAAGGTTTTATAAACACACAGTTCATAATGGTTTGTGAGCTATAGTTGTCCTCGCCTGGGTAGACAGACTAAATGAAATTGACATCATGAAGCAAATGGTCTGCAAAGTACATCAAGCAGTTCAAATGCCTTTCAAAAGAAAAATCACATTATGTAAGTAATGTATTATTTGACATTTTCAATGGCATTATTTAGCTGAGTGTTGCGAACTGCTTACCAACCGAAAGGACCTAATGGTATACATGCCTCAAAAGGGGCTGACGTTTCGACCCTCAGAGTTGTTCTCAAAGGGCTAAAAGCTTGAACTTGTTGTTAAAGACACTGGCCACTTTTGGTAATAATTTTCAAAGACCAGTCTGCTCACTTGAAAAAAAAAGCCCTTGTAGCACAAGTTGTGTGCTTTCAGATGCTTGATTTCGGGACCTCATAAATCAAATTCTGAGGTCTCGTAATCAAATTCAAATGTTTTAGTGAGAAATTATACCTTTCTCAAAAACTACGTTTATTCAGAGGGAGCCGTTTCTCACAATGTTGTAGCCTATACTATCAGCAGCTCTCCGTTTCGTTAACAACAAGTTGTTATGCTAAACATTAATTTGAGTGTTTACCAGTAGTGTTCGGTGCCTTTAAACCAAGTCATTGACTCTACATCAAGCTCAAAGCCCCCCTCCCCTCCCCCTAAAGTGACTTGACCCCCTCCCCCTTTCCCTTCAAGTGACACATAGCGGAAGTTATGACAACCCTTTTGCATCCGAATTAGCGGCTATAGCTACGACTGTTGCAAAGGCAGTTGGATAGGAAGTTACTATACTTAATCGAATTATGACACCGAAATGGAGCCGTAGCTGTAGCTGTAGCCGCCAATAATCGGAAGTGGCCTTGTGTGATTGCTGACTCACGTCTATAATTATTGCGGTTTTTTTTAACATTGAACTTCTGACACTTGTCCCTTCTATATGGACAAGGCTTAGATAATACACCGTGTCCAGGTGACAATAAACTCCTGTGCCCAATTTCATGGCTCTGCTTACCGCCGAATTCTGCGCTTACGATCAAAAATCCCCGCTTACTTGCAAGCGCCGAATTTCTTCGCTAGCCTTGTGAGTGTAGAATGCCTATAGGAACGTGGAGTACGCACGCGCAGAAGCCAAAATTCGCCGCTTACCCGTGAAATAGGCTTGCCGTAAGCGCAGAATTCCCTGCTTCCGTAAGTGCCGATTCTGTGCTTACGGTAAGCAGAGCCATGAATTTGTGTGGAGACAAGCATCTCACATGTCTCTGGATCCCGTCTTTTGCCAAAAAAAAAAAAAATAGAGACAAAAAGTTACTGTAGCATAAACAAACGTTCTTGAATTGCTCACTTCCTTTCCCTTCCTCATTCCCTTTTAACAAATTAATAAGCACTTAAAGGCACTGGACACGTTTTGGTGATAGACTCTCACTTGGTGTATCCCAGCACAAATCTGGAAAAATTTTTACACAATCGGTCTTCAAAGTAGCAACAGAACAATGCAAAAAAGGCCCTCGTTGCACTAGATTTGTGTGCTTTCAGATGCCTAAAAGATATTCACAGACTTTGGGCCTGAAGCCATTTAGTACTTAATTGAGAATTTACCTCTGTCTCAAACACTACGTTCATACAGAGGGAGCCGTCTCTCATGTTTATACTATCAACAGCTCCCCGTTGCTGAAGTTTCGTTACCAAGTAAGTTTTTATGCTAACAATACTTCTGAGACAGACTGATAGTGTCCAACCAGTGTCTTTAAACTATGCTGTCATTAAAAACAGCGACATGCTTTGACAATAAGCAAAGACGCCATTTAATGAAGAACTCGGATGTATACATACTTGTTTATCAAGAAGTAGCTCTGGTACAGGAACATGACAAGTCCAGCGATGAAAAGTAAACTCCATGAAAGTTTACGGATCGTTGTCTGGGCCCGTGAGATATTAGGGATTCCATGGGATCCAGATTTCTCCATTCGGTGCCCAACTAAGGTCAAAATCCCCTTGTGTGAAGTTTCTTTTTCGCGTTTCGGCGCAACATCGGTAGCCATTTTGGTATGACTATTCATGACTTGATGCAAAGATAGCTGTATTAACATAAGCCACAGTCTGTACACTGTAGACTTAGCTTGTCGATGTAGTAGTATTGGTCTTTGCAGCGAAGTGCCGTTGGGGTGGGGGGATCGTCATGCAGTATAGCCGCAGTCAATTAACAGCTGAATTACTGATACCAAATTGCATCGTCTATTTGTTACCAATGCTTGATCAAAATCAGCAACTCTTGCGTCAGTTCCTATATACACCATGAAAGTCCGAGGCGACACCATTGAGCCATCAGCTCCCACATTTTGTTTTTACCGTATATAGTGTTTCTCTAAATCTGCGAAGGTCGTTTATTGAAGCCCACTTAACAAGATGAGTACTATCTCACTCTCAATACTGTGTTTTATTATACCAAATTATGTGTCATAAACTAGTATTTCAGATATATCTTATTATAATTTTACAGCTAAAATAAAACTAAAGAGGAAACATGAAACTGCAACTTTTGAGCAAAGCAATATTTACACAACAGCTAAAAGGCCTACACTCAATAAAGTGGTATAAAGCTAGCTTTTATACATTTGTGTTAAATAATATAAATGTTTATAATACAATATTTCTCTGACAAAAAATACACTTAAAACCAAAACATGGGTCAGTTACCATGGAGATACCTCACCGACGCCTGATTAACATTAGAATCATGTTCAGAAGCACGCCCTCACGTGTAAGGAATTACACTGAGGTCGTTTTCGCTCTATTATTCTTAAATATTTTGTTTTTATAAAGCCACTTTAATTTAGTTGTAAGCTAAAGTGTGCAGCTCGCTCCAAGTTGAGCGCTGACATTTTCTACCGATTGCGGCATTTTTATTTTTTTTTCTCTCGATTAAAGACACCGGACACTATTGATTATTGTCAAAGAACAGTATTCTCACTTGGTGTAGCGCAACAGATATGCATAAAATAAACAAACCTCTGAACATTTGAGCTCAATTTGTCGTCGAAGTTGCGAGATAATAATGAAGGAAAAAAAACACCATTGTCACACAAAATTGTGTGCTTTCAGATGCTTGATTTCGAGACCTTTAAAATCTTATTATAAGGTCTCGAAATCAAATTCGTGGGAAAATTACTTCTTTCTCGAAAACTATACGTTTCTTCAGAGGAAGCCGTTTCTCACAATGTTTATCAAACAGCTCTCCATTACTCGCTGCCAATTAAGGTTTTTAGGATAATAATTATTTTGAGTATACCAATAGTGTCCACTGGCTTTAAAGAATACAATCAAATGCTGGAGATCTATTTTGAAGCTGTATCTAGCCATTATTGATGGTCAACATTAATATGGCTGTCCTCTTTAAAGGCAGTGGACACTATTGGTAATGGGGAGAGGTTGATATTTTAAAATATTGTAAGAAACGGCTCCCTCTGAAGTGACGTAGTTTTCGAGACAGAGGTAATTTTCCACGAATTTGATTTCGAGACCTCAAGTTTAGAATTTGAGGTCTCGAAATCAAGCATCTGAAAGCACACAACTTCGTGTGACAAGGGTGTTTTTTATTTAATTCATATCTCGCAACCTTGAAGACCAATTGAGCTCAAACTTTCACAGGTTTGTTATTTAATGCATATGTTGAGATATACCAAGTGAGAAGACTGATCTTTGACAATTACCAATAGTGTCCACTGTCTTTAACTGTGACTCCGTTCTTCCTTTATGCCTACCAAGTTGCATGTGCCTAGATCATTGCATACTCTTGACAATTAAATGCATATGACGATTGGTAATTATACCTCAAACTTCAACAAAAAAACTTAATTTGGAAATGAGCAACAAAGAGTTGTCTAAGTATAAAACATTATGAGAAACGACTTCCTCTGAAGTAACGTAGTTTTTAAGAAAGGGGTAATACAATAAATATCGGAGACAAACAACTGGCCGTTCTCAGTCATTATTCTTACGATATTTCGTTGGCAACTTTGCCCTAATTGTTACATATTTCTTATTTGTTGGCAATTGTTGGCAACTTTGCCCAAATTGTGTTTTGCACCATGTGTTCTGGACATTTATAAAACCTACTGGTTCACTTCACATGAACTGGTTCATATTATACACCATAAAGCTTACACATCGGAGAAACAAAATTATAAACAGATAGATCTGTTTAATATTTTCGATTTCATATTTTGTTATAATTGTATGCATCACGCGGTGACAGAATTTACGTAGGCTCGAGCTGAAAGTAGACAGGGTGGTAATATGGCATGTAATGGGCAAAACTTACAGTAAAGCCTCTGGTTAAAATCATAACTATTGTTAATACCATAGACATTATTAATCTTAAAAGCATGATGTGCTCGGACGGGTGATATCAATGTCTTGCACCAGTCTTCATTTTCCCAGAGGCTCGTTTATAAACACGAGTGTAACAACATTCAAGAAAACAAAAAACGAAGGCATGAAGTCTCATTTGATCATTTTTTCCGTCCCCCAGCTTGGCAACTATGAAATACCAGTAGGACCACATCCATCACGATCTCCAATATCTCACACAGCGTCAACACAGACACGCCAATCCACAAGCCCACTTGACCGCCCAGATCGCTAGCCAATGTGCTCAACTGGAGATAGCAATGCAAACAAACAAAAACAAAACAGAACTTATTTTGATGGGTTAAAGAATTTGAGTACTTTTGAAGCACACAAAGCACAAACTTCCACAGATGCACATTCAACTTACATGTGTGTGATGATTGTAGAAAGCTTCCATTAAAATAGAATAAAAATAAAAATAATGAGTAAATTAACTTTACGAAAAGATGTTACGTCCCAACTGATGCGAAAATTAGGTTAGCATGTAAAAAAAAAAAAAAAAAAAAAAAACAACAACATATGATTAATGAGGCTGAAACATACATCTTAAAACGCAGTGATCAGCGATTCATGTCATGACCCAAAACTTGATCTGATATGCAAAATGAATCAAACGCCTCTATATGAAGACCTTTAAAGTGCCATGGCCGAGCGGTCTAGTTCACCGGACCCCAAGCTCTGAACCCAATTTCATAGAGCTGCTTTTAGCACAAACGTGGCTAAGCATAACAAAACCATGCTTTCAAAAGTAAGGTCCAGCAGCCAGCCTAAGTCAAATGGTGACTGGTATTTTGCTAATGTTGCTTAGCAGGAAGTTGTTTAGAAATACTTTCTGCTTTAGCAACTCTATGAAATTCGGGCCTGGTGTTGATCGGCGGCAGACGACCCGTGGGTTCGAATCCCGGTCATGACACTTGTGCCCTTGAGCACGGCCCTTAACAGTAATTTACGTTGTTAAAGCTTGGAAGGTTGGGGTTCCCATGCTACTACAGTAGCCAGGCTCTTAGTGGATGACCCATAAGCATGCCTTCCAACATACTATTGGTTTGTGAGGTGGTATATTACCATGTTTCAGCCCCATGAATTCATGGCAACGTGCCCCCGATTGCAGTTGACTTGAGTCGGTTGCCTAAATCAGTTAAGTTTAGCCGTCAGGGCCCAATTTCATAGCGCTGCTTAGCGGCCGATTTTGTGCTTACTCTGCAATTTCTATTTCACATCGCTGCAAACCATAAGCACACGAAAAAGGCACGCTAACCTTCCGGTGCTTACCGCACGAACATCAATGACGACACAATGCAAATCCACGGTAAACACGCAATATGGCCGCCCAATTTTTCTGCTAACCTGTGAAATACGCTTAAGCAAATTGTTCTGCCGCAGTAAGCACGCAAATTTGCTTACTGTTAAGCAGCGCTATGAACTTGGGCCCTGGCCGTGTGACAGGCGATCGCTCATAACAAAATGAGTATGTGGACGAGTACACCGCAAAATATGCACATACCGTGTACGCCTCTGTTTGATAGATGTCCTCGTAGTCCAACGAATCGTAATAAATGTTGACTCGTAAAACGTTGTCCCTTATATAGGTGAATAAAAGTAAACAAAGTGGTGTTTAAACTACGAACACAAGGTTTGTTCGAAACATGTCTTGAGAAAATGAAGACTCATGTGCACATCTTACTATGCAAGGTTTAGGCCCATGTGTGGGTCGGACAATGTAGGAACCTGGGAAAACATAGACAAATATTCAAAACAATTAAATAAAATAAATTTTAACAATGGTTGAAAGTTTGTACCCTTTTTTGTATCAAGATATATCCCCTGTTTAAACTGATTTTACAATGAATATTTGTTTATTATTTAAGATTTAAGAGTTTTATCCTATAATGCTCGTATTAATTATTTGTAACTTCGTTTATATGTGAACATGCCTATATACTTACCGTACAAAGTTTGAGTTGTTGGCAATGAGGTCCTCGAAATCTGTGCTCACTTTTTGTATGTTGTCTAGTACTGTATCCTGATTTTGAAAAAAAATCACAAATAACATCTTTTCGAACACTCCTTGATCGTCTGTTAGTCTTGCACGATAGGCTTATGTGAAGTGGAGTGTGTCCAGCCCCCCCCCCCCACCGCCCTGCTTTATCCTCTTCTTGAAATAATACTCAAAATAGTATTCCAAATGGAAATGCCAAATTAATCCCATTAACTTATATACAACTAAAAGAGACAGTACTTTTCTAAACCCTGCATTTTGTAATCAAACTTCATGTAAGTCGATAATAGAAATTCCAGATATTGTGGAAATTGTGCATACTTGTGAAACTCGGGTAAAGTATTGAGTATACATCGGTGAGTATACATTTGTGTAAAAAAAAAAAAAAAAAATGAGAATTAACATGGTGTGCAGTAAGCTGGTGTGCAGTACCCGCTCCTAAACATAGGATTCGAACTGCTTCTATAGCCACCGGGCAATTTTGATGGTCAAGTTGGTATGACACTGCTTTAAGAATTACAAAGGTCGTGGGTTCGAATCAAACTCGAGTAATCTGTCTGTGATTTGTTCACAGAACTCGGGTAATTACCGAGTATACAGTGCTAAACACACATCGGTGATTAGGGATATTACAAAAAAAAAATTAAATAATATTGTCTAACTTACTTCATAGTTACGATTGGGCCACTGTGAATTGCTGTGAGTCAGTTCAAAGACCGTGTCACTAAAATAATAAAAAGCAAAAACCATCATTAAAATTAAGTTTTCGATTATTAATAATGATTATTATATAGGTTTTCTCGGTCAAATTCGGCAAATGAGCAATCAATTTAATGTTCATGCGTTCGAATTAAAGCTGTTTTGCTTTTCCAGTTGTTACTGCGTTTCAAACTCAGAATTCGGCCATTCAGTTTCGTTTTGGGTCGAGTCAAATTCTTTTAGCACTCTGTTCATTTTAGCGTATCGCCATTCTTTTTATCGTGACACACACGCCTCAAGAAGCGTCTGCGAATTTAAATGACGCAACATTACATATTATGACTCATCCCAAAACGAAATCGAATGACCCTTTTGAGTAGCATTCGATTTTGCGCGAAATAGAATAGCTTGGTGGTTAAATTGGCTGCTCTTTTTCCGAAATTGACCGAGAAAACCTATACTTTGATTTTGGAGTGTATTCATTAACTTTTAACTGTCGTAATTGTCAAAGACCAGTATTATTACTTGGTGTATCCCAACTATATGCATACAGTTACAAATCTGTGAAAATGTTGACTCATGTGGTCATCAAAGGTGTAATAGATTAATGAAAGAAAAACAGCCCCTTGTACATATTTAGTGTGGTATTTTTTTTATAGAAGCATGAAAAAAGCCTTCAGGCTTGAAGTTTTTTTTTACTTCGGAGAGAACCGTTTCCCACAATGTATTATATTATCAGCAGCTCTCCATTAACAATTAAGTTTTTAAGCTTTTTTTTGAGTTCCTACCAATAGTGTCCTGTGCCTTTTAGCTTGAATCAATTAATCGATAATAATTACTTACTTGCAGGAATATTGGCAATGACTGCATTCCAGCTGACCGGAAGTGAAAATGTCTTCAACCCTTTCAAGACAATCGCCTGTCGGAATGAAAAGAATATACAGCCTGTGTGAAGTTGAACAAAATTTGACTGGAACGAGTTTAGGCAACCGTTGTCATGAGGTTGTCATGACCGGTTGTTAAAGGTTGAGGTTAACCGGTTGACTGGTTGATTGGTTGAGGTTGTTAAAGGTTGTTATGACCGTGTGGCTTAGATCATCGCCACGGTGGTTAATTCATCGGGGTGGGGGTTAGAATTCAGGTCATGAAACTTGTGTTTTTGACCAAGATACTTTTAAAGGGTCTACGTAACTTTTGTAGGACAAAAAACACAATGTCCACAGATTAACACTAAACTTACACAGTTTGAAGATAATGATATTAGAAAGCTTTCCTGAAAATATTACGTGCTGAGGTGCTGTAGTTTTTGAGAAATGAGTAAACCAATGTCATGAAAAGAAAATTCATCTCATGAGACGAAAATTATTTTAATCATTTACAAATGTATTTTCATGACATAGTTTTACTCATTTCTCAAAAACTACAGCACCTAAGTAAGTAATATTTGAAGCTTTCCACTATCATTATCTTCAAACCCTGTAAGTTTAATGTAAATCTATGGACATTTTGAAAAGGTACCCAAATCCTTTAAAGCATTGTTTCTCCTCACTCATCATCAGCAGCATATAGTTGGGTTTATGTGAGGGTCGAGGTTGAGGTATGAAAAAAACCTTCTAAGCGCCACGGTAGCTTTTGGCTGTATACTCACCATGGAGTTGGGGAAGATTACAGCAATGACCAGAACCCAATTTTCATAGAGCTGCTGAGCACAACTATTTGCTAAGCAAGAAATTTCTTCCCTAATAAAAACAGGATTACCAATCAAATTTCCACGTGATTTTCAGGATATGCAAACAACAGCTGGATACCAGTATCAAGCAATATGCAACAAACGGACATTTGGTTGGTAGTCCTGTTTTCATCAAGTAAGAAATGTCATGCTAAGTAAATTGCTGTGCTTAGCAGCTCTCTGACTTGGTCCCTAGACACTAAAGTAAAGCGCATCGTTACAACGTGCAGTGTAGTTATTAATGTAGCGGTCGTCTGCGCTCCAAATCACAAAAGCTGGTCAATGACACTTGCTCCTTAAAAATTCACCAAGCCTCTGAAACCAATTTATTACCATATAAAAAACCACCCATAAAAAACAGCCATTCCTAATTTCCTGTAGATTTTTGTGAAGCAGCAGTAGTTACATCCTGCTCTAAACAAGATCCCTGAATTTTGACCATGTCATGACGACTGTGCAAAGGTGTTTTTGTGTTTGTTGGTCCCACTTACCGTCCACTGTTGAGTTGCATGCTTTTTCCCAATCATCGTATCTGTATCTGACGTCTGCACATCCACACTCAGACAACACTTTTTCGAAGTAACAGTCTTTTTCGCAAGCCTGTTATAAGACCAATACAAGGGAACATTGAGTACGTTTTGCGTGAAGGGATTAATCAGTTCTCTTGGTTGTATTATTAAGATTTTCGATTATAACTCTCAGACATGTGCAATCTTATACTTCTAGTTGTATGAAAAGGAAATAATTACAAAGTTCCGAAGAAAAAAAATGGGAGCTTTTTGCAAGGCTGGAAATAACGAATGTAATGAAGCAATATGTGTCACATGAGCCTAACAGACAGGGTGTTGTAACTATGACTAGTCAGAAGGTTATGGCTTTAAAAAAATGGTTTTAAATATTAAATCTGTTTTAAATATAGGTTTTTTCGGTCAATTTCGATAAAAGAGAAGCCAATTTAACCACCAAGCTATTCTATTTCGCGCAAAATCGAATGCTACTCAAAAGGGTCATTCGATTTCGTTTTGGGATTAGTCATATGTAATGGTGCGTCATTCGAATTAACAAAAATATTCATTCAATTTAACAATTCATCAAAGCAGCATTCAAACTCGCAGAAGCTTCTTCAGGTGTGTGTGTCAGGAAAAAGAATGACGCTACGCTAAATTGAACAGAGTGCTTAAGGAATTTGACTCGACCCAAAACGAATTTGATCGGCCGAATTCTGAATTTGAAACGCAGTAACAACTGGAAAAGCAAAACAGCTTTAATTCATGAAAATTAAATTGACTGCTCATTTGCCGAATTTGACCGAGAAAACCTATAATATCGTAATGCCAAATGCATCAGAGTACCATGCAAAAAACAGAAAGTGTTTCAAACGAAAACGCACACCAAATATTATGGTCTTTATTTTCTCTAAATGCACCTTAATTTTTCTTGCTTTAGTTTTGAGTTCATGAAATTATGTGATTGTCGGGGAACGCTAGGTGGCAGCAGATAAACCGAGAAGTATTTACATAATTTACATTTAAGTATGTTTGCTATTACATTGTCTCAAAAGTCTGTGTTTGTGAATTTCTAATCATTTTCAATAATATAAACATATTCTAAAATAAATATTCACCTTCCGAGTGTAATGTAGATGTCGGAATTTGTTTTTGAAGATGTTGTCTCTACTGAATTCTGTGACGCATTTTCCGTATGGGTCAGGGAGTCTATTAATCAGTACCTATACAGATGGAGGAGGAATAATTTAATTCACGAAGAAGAAACGTGTAATGTGTACAAAGAAACGAATTTCATTGGACTTTAAACAAATTTAATTTTTTTCAATACAAATTTCTTGTTTTAAACCTTACCCTTCCAAGTGGTTGCAAAGACCTTAACTATGGTACATGAAGACAAGTGTTTCTTTAAAAAATAGGTTAAGTGGTGTGTTATTAAAAGAACACGTTGCCTTGGATCGGTCGAGTTGGTCTTTGAAAAGCCTGTGTACTCATTTGGTATAAAATGCATATGGTTGGATAGATTTTCTTTTTATCTCGTCGACTAACACGGTCGGCCATTTATGGGAGTCGAATGTTTGACTCTGATAAATGGCGAGCCGAGTTAGTTTGCAAAGTAAAGGGACAACCACGCAATTTCGAGGCAAATTTGTGTGGATCATTTTATTCTTCTCTTAAAACATCTTTCTAACCATATGCATTTTTTAATAAACGGTTACAAACGCTTTTCAAAGACCAACTCGACCGACCCAAGGCAACGTGTTCCTTTAAACGGTTTATGTTTATTAAAGCGTTTTGTTTGATCTCACATTGGAGGGAGCTATAGAAGGCAAGGTTAATGTTACTACATAAAGATATTATGAATGATTCACCATGGGTAAATATCACACAAGAAAAGTATGAATAAGGGAATAAAAGTGTAGCGACGAGTTCTTAAACGGCCGTTTAAAACCGGCAGGGTCGTTGCTGCGTGATAAAGGCGAGCCGAAGGCGAGGGCCTTTATCGCACGGCAACGACCCTGCAAGGCTTTAAACGGACGTTTAAGAACGAGTCACTACTCTTTTATTCCCATTCATAAATGCCCTTTTGTTAAAAAACGTTGAACAAAATACAATTATAGACACTTTATAATTGAAAATTCGAGGTTTGAAATATTTCTTTCAAAAACTTTGTGAAGAATCTGTTTCATGCGCGTGGGTTGTGCGTACGCGCGCGCGCTTAGAAATAGATTACGCGCGCGCTTACATTATATTACGCGCTGTATAGCTATGAATTGCGTTCCGCGTGATAATCGCCCGACACGCGGAAGCCAGCCGGTCTTAAACAGCCTCAGCTGTGTCTTTATCAACCGTTTAAACACCCCCACGTGACGCGCTCTCCACCAATAGGAGTAAAGAAACTGCCTGGGGTATTTATAAATAAAAAATAATAACAACATTGTTATAAAGGTTGCTGCCGTTATTGTTGCATTTTGTATTGTGTAATCTATACAGACTACTTAATTAAAACAATTTTTATAAGAAATCGGTTCAGAATGAAATGATGTTTTGTTGTGGTGGTGTTTGTTCTCCTTTTAGGCCTATTTAATTTGTTTCCCTTTCTTTTTAGACTGGCAATCGAAGTGAGTATAAACACGAAACGTACAGATGATGTAAGATAAGGATAGCATCAGTGATACCACCTGTTATTCAAATTGTCTCTCTTGTATTCCTCTCTTTTGTGGTTTGTTTATTTAATTATGTAATTCATATTTTGTTATTGTTTGTAATGTTATATCGGTATTATTGTGAACATTTAAAATCCTCTGTATTGGTTCCTCACCCGACGCATTCCAATGAATGTCTCCGTTCCTGGAGCAACGTTAGACCCTTTATCTTCAGGAAACGGCATGTCAGTCTGGTTGTGGACCATGAAACGAACACCGGCACCCGTCTCCACATCGGCGATATACTGATCTTGCTCGATGTAGAGTTCCATAGTTAATCCTAGTATATGACAGATAGTTCTCTTTCAGTTTCTGAACAACACATTATATACCGAATTGCTTGATTGAATCTAGAGTATACATTTGGTTTCTGGAACCGTTCGATTGATTTTTGAAGTGTAGATTCTTATTCTTATATGTATTCCTTATTAATTGGCCATTAAACGAAAACAAATACAAGCAGACAGTATGTCAAATAGATAATATAAGTATATGTACAAAAGTAAATACAAAGCAAGAAAAAAAAAACAGTAAGGGCACAGGAAATTACAAAACAACCCTAATGTGATGGCCAGTATCAACAAAAGTATAACCAAACGCTTATAGCTCGAAAGCCTGTTAATCCAGTCAACTACCCTGTGAAAACTTCATTTCAAAAGTTAGTCGCGTTTTATGAGATTTCGCCTCTCGCGAAACTCAGGAGCAAATAAAATTATGTCCAGACAGGATGAATAATCATCCGAGTGGGTAAATAATCTTAGAAGCGTTACTGACAGTAACGCTCTCAGATTAAATTTCTATGGCATACATTTTACTGTGAAGTGAGATGTTTCTCAAAATGCTTCATGCTATCGAAATCTGCCGTTATTTCCAACAGTGGTGACCACTTGTATACCTTCCATTTTAAAGGCAGTGGACACTATTGGTATAATTACTCAAAATAATTGTCAGCATAAAACCTCACTTGGTAACGAGTAATGGGGAGAGGTTGGTAGTATAAAACATTGTGAGAAACGGCTCTCTCTGAAGTGACGTAGTTTTTGAGAAAGAAGTAATTTTCCACGAATTTGATTTCGAGACCTAAAGTTTAGAACTTGAGGTCTTGAAATCAACCATCTAAACGCACACAACTTCGTGTGACAAGGGTGGTTTTTCTTTCATTATTATCTCGCAACTCCGACGACCAATTGAGCTCAAATTTTCACAGGTTTGTTATTTCTTGCATATGTTGAGATACACCAAGTGAGAAGACTGGTCTTTGACAATTACCAATAGTGTCCACTGTCTTTAATGTAACAAGAGATAGTTATATCACAAAAGAGTGCGCCGATAAGAAACTTCAATAAAATTTAAGTCTTAAAGGATTTGGGTACCTTTTCAAAATGTCCATAGATTTACACTAAACTTACAGGGTTTGAAGATATCGATAGTGGAAAGCTTCCCTTCGAATATTACTTACTGAGGTGCTGTAGTTTTTGAGAAATGAGTAAAACAATGTCATGAAAATACGTTTGTAAATTATTAAAATAATTTTCGTCTCATGAAACGAAAATTATTTTGATGACATTGTTTTACTCATTTCACAAAACCTACAGCACCTCAGCACGTAATATTTTCAGGGAAGCTTTCTACTATCATGTTCAAACTGTGTAAGTTTAGTGTAAATCTGTGGACATTGTGTTTTTTGTCCTACAAAAGTTACATAATTAGACCTTTTAAAAGAAACAGATGTATGATCTGTATCAACATCTAGCTTTTGCCATTATAACTTTAGTTTTCGAACAGAAAACTATACTTTGTATAACACTATTCAGCATTACACAATCAAGTAGTAATCTATGTGTTTGCAGGCGACGGATGAATTGATTTTCAAACGTCATTGAGTTACAAATTCGACTCGGATAGGCCCAAACACCATAAAGAATACACAGCAGTTTCTGACTTCGGTATATTATTGTCCGGATGTGCTTAGAATTTCTTTTTCCTTGATGTTTTAGAGTCAAAATTCATTATGTATAAATTAACGACAACGTTAATAAGGGAATCAATGTGTGGTGAAGAGGTTTTCAACTAGTGGTTTCATCCCAACGAGGCCTGGTTCTTGATAATTTTACCGAGACGAAGTTGAGGTAAATTATCAAGAACCAGGCCGAGGCGGGTTTAAACCACTAGTTGAAACCGATTCAACACACTTTGATTCCCATTCATAAATACCTTTTCGGTCAAAAACATCAATACTTTTTGGTCAAACTTTAAAACAACACCCCTCCAGCTATGAAATGGTCAAGCCCTCCCGCCGCCCTCGGGTAAACAACTCCTTATAAGGGAATCTTGTGCGCGTCGCGCGTATCGCGTGATGTTACACAACTGTTTCAGCCGTTGTTCTCGACCAATACGCCTCTCTTAATATTTATGCATGAGGTACGTCACAATGCGAACTCAAAACGAGGCGATGGGCGCAGCCACTGCAAGTGATGGGGAACGTGCGCCCATAACCTCATTTTGGGTAAGAATTATGACGTCATGCATAAGTATTAAGAGAGGCTTATAGGAATGATGAAACTGTCTTAAAATAAAAGAACAGGTGCAAGGTCGCGTGTCACGCCCATGAATTAACACTTTTTACCGGTCATAAACAAAGGTTTATACACACCCACGTGACGCGCTCTCCACCAATAGGAAGAGCGAAACTGTCTGAGATATTTATGAATGTTTATTTACCATATGCTGGCCCAGATTTTGTGACGTTTAAATTTGGGGTCCCATTGTGGCCGGAGTTGAATGTGAAACAGTTTCCATATCGGGAATTGTAAAAAGTAGTGAAATTCCTGAAATATAAAAAGGCAAAGAGAATAAAGCATGAATAGAATAATTAATGATATTGCGTCTCTTATTGTTAAAGGCAGTGGACACTATTGGTAATATTACTCAAAATAATTATTATCACAAAACTTTTCTTGATTACGAGTGATAGTATAAAACATTGTGAGAAACAGCTCCCTCTGAAGTGACGGAGTTTTCGAGAAAGGAGTAGTTTTCCCACGAATTTGATTTCGATACCTCAGATTTAGAATTTGAGGTCTCGAAATCAAGCATCTAAAAGCATGACAACTTCGTGAGACAAGGGTATGTTTTTTTCTTTCATTAATATCTCGCAACTTCGACGACCGATTCAGCTCAAATTGTCACAGGTTTGTTATTTTATGCATAACTTGAGATACACCAACTGTGAAAACTAGTCTTTGACCAATAGTGTCTAGTGTCTTTAAGTTTTTGTAATGTAAGTTTGCCCCAAACAAGGCCGGGAGATACTATTGAAATATTCAGCTTAAAGACGTTGGACACTATTGGTAGTTGTCAAAGACCAGTCTTCTCACTTTGTGTATCTCAACATATGTTCCTTCTCGAAAACTATGTCACTTCAGAGGGAGCCGTTTTTCACAATGATTTATACTATCAACCTCTCCCCATTACTCGTTACGAAGTAAGGTTTTATGCTAATAATTATTTTGACTAACTACCAATAGTGTCTGTCCATTGCCTTTAAAATGGTATAGATTGTAGGATGGAGGCATGGCCCTTTGTTTAACATCTCATCAAATCAAATGAGAATCAAATCTCTCGTTTGCAACGACTGCAAAACACTGCAGCTCGGCTGGTCACTTTGTCCTCCAGGAGAACCCATATCACTCCGGTTTTAAATGCTCTTCACTGGCTCCCTGTTCAATATCGCATTCAATACAAATTACTTCTGCTTGTGTTTCATTCTTTACATGGTTCTGCTCCTCAGTATAATTGTCAATTAATTACCCGTTACAATCCTTCCAGATGTCTTAGATCATCCACTTCGTCATTACTGGTTGTTCCCCACACCCTCAACAATTGGGGTGACAGGGCTTTTTCTCATGCTGGTCCTTTACTTTGGAATAATCTGCCTCTTAATATCCGTAACATGTCCTCTATTCATAAGTTCAAAGAGGCCCTCAAAACCCACAGCTGCTTTTCATTAATTTTGTGTTTCTTCCTTGCGCCATGAGCATCACTTGTGGTGGATACCGGCGCACTATAAGTGTTCATATTATTTATTTATTTATTATTAATGTGTATGGTTGAGAAGAAGCAGAAAACCTGGTTTCATAAAGGATTAATATAAACTGTTGTACTATTGTTTATGACAAAAGGTCTGAAGTAACGTATAGTTTTCGAGAAATAAGTAATTTTTCACTCAAACATTTGAAATTGAGACATTAGAATAAGAATTTGAGGTCCCGGGGAAAATCAAGCATCTGAAAGCACACAACTTAATATGACCAGGGTATTTTTTCTTTCATTATTATCTCGCAACTTCGACAACGACCAATTGGTTTCGAATGTTCACAGGTTTTGTGCATAATATGTTGAGATACACCAAGTGGGAAGACTGGTCTTTGACAGTTACCAAAGGTATCCAGTGTCTTTAAAGTGATGAATAAGCTTATAGGTCCTGACTGAACTTCAAGCTCGTTTTGACAACAGAAAGAGCTTACATTGGTGAGCAGCGTCTTTTCTGAAAGGTGCATTTGAGTAACATCCTCTGGAGCTTGTGCCCGGTGGTTGATCTTTCTTCGTACGGTAAGGCACCCACGATTCCCGTTACCTGCTGGAAGGTCTCGTAATCGTCATCCTCGGTACTGTAGCTGATGTTATCCGTTTCCCAGTCATTGTATCCCTAAATTAATGATAACAAGACAGTTGTACACAGTGAGTCGAAAAATAAGTTGACCGGGATTGGTATATATATATATATTTCTTTTTTTCAAAAACAAACAAATTATACTCATAAGTTCAGTGGACACTATATTGGTTATTGACAAAGACCAGTCTTCTCACTTGGTGTGTCTCAACATATCCATAAAATAACAAACCTGTTAAAATTTGAGATCTTATTGGTCGTCGAAGTTGCGAGATAATAATGAAAGAAAAAAACACCCTTGTCACACGAAGGTGTGTGTTTTCAGATGCTTGACTTCAAGACCTCAAATTCTAAATCTGATGTTTCGAAATCAAATCCGTGAAAAATTACTTCTTTTCTCAAAAACTGCATTACTTCAGAGGGAGCCGTTTCTCACAATGTTTTATACTATCAATCTCTCCCCATAACTCGTTACAGAGAAAGGTTTTATGATGATAATTATTTTGAGTAATTATCAATAGTGGCCATTTCCTTTAAATATAACTTAAGTGTTCTATGTGAACATCCTTTGCATTTGCTTCTATTTACACCAACGGAAACCCATGGAAAATGTGATAGTTTTGTGTAGTTTGTAACAAAAACAAAGAATGACGAAAAGACATTTATTATTAAGAAATGTAACTTGAACAGATGTTCTATAGGAACATCAACTGCGTTTGCTTGAAATATAACAATAACAAAGCATACCGGAAAGGGACATTCACTATTGAATATAAGTTGAACAGATGTTAGAACAGCTCTTCAACTCATGATGAACAAAAGACTAATCAAACATTCCCACATCGTCTCTAGTATTTACTCACACATTATTATTTACGTGCAAATATTGACACCAAATTACACTTTGCATGGATGATAAATTAATGTCCGTTTGTTCGTTCTGTCCGATGACGTCATGTTTGTTCTTCATTACACAATTTGGGGCGGGCGAGAGTGACAGACAGAAAATTGTAAAATCGTATTGATTAATTACATCATCTACTAAAGGGACGTCAGGAAGTCCACTGCTATTCATACAAGTTGGATTTTGACCTCCAATGAGTTCACATAGATCTGATATGTCGTCTAGAGCATCCTTTCTGATTGGATTTAGGTTACACCACGTGACAGCCGGGAACTGTGCCGTCCGCAGGTCGCGTACCTCGACGTTAACGTTGATTGGCCAGCTGTAGTACCTGCAAGGAAATAACACACACACACACACACACAAATATTCATCACAGATCAATACAACAAACTGTTTAATTAAAAAACCATCAACACAAACACATCTGAAAATGTTGAAACACTTATAGCGCTTAATTTCTTTCGATGCAAGCAACAGGTTGAGTTTTTCAGAAATATACATCAGCTTTTGATATTATCAAGCATTTTGAGAAAAGTTTTACTCAAAGTAATGTGGTTATGTAAAAGATGACTAGAGCAAGCTAGTCGAAACGTTGAGACCAATTTCCTGACGATGACCAATTTGAGACCAATTTCCTGACGGTTACTGGTGCTACTTTCTCAAATTTGAAAGATTTCCTACGGATCATTTTCACTTTACTACTTTTTTTTCTAAAAAGGCACTAGACTCTATAATTGGTAATTACTCAAAATAGTTGCTAGCATAAAAACACATATTGGTAACAAGCCATGTAGAGAAATGTTGGTAGTATAAAACATTGTTGGAAACGGCTCCCTCTGAAGTATTAACGTAATTTCGAGAAATAAGTAATATAGCTCACTAAAGTATTTGAATTGAGTTCGAGACCTCAGCTGATGAGGTCTCGAATTCGAGGCATCTGAAAAGCACGTGCAACAAGGTTTTGTTTTCGTTCATTAGTCTCTAGCAACTTCGACGACCAATCGAGTTAAAATTTTCACAGGTTTAATATTTAATGCATAATGTAGAGATACACCGAGTAGAAAAGACTGGTCATCGAAAACTACCAAAGGTGTCCAGTGCCTTTAAACACAAATTTAGAGTAAACCTACACGGTTTGAAGATAATTATGCAGAAACCTTCTCTTACAATATTACTTGCTTAGGTGCTCAAGTTTTTGAGAAAGGAGTAAAACCGTGTCACTAAAACTATTTTCGCATGTACAACATATTTATCCGTAGCGCATGGTACTTACGCGACTCGGGAAACGAAAATTATTTTAGATTGTCTCCTGAAAAAATTGATCTGTGATTTTCACTTTTTCTCAAAAGTCTGACGACTAATGAAGCTGACATTAATACAGGTAATTTTATTACCAAACGTTTTCATGTCATGGCCTGAAACTTGATCTTTAAAAGGTATACGTTCGTTAATCACTCTTAAAGGAACGTTACATAATTGGTAAGAAACAAAAATCGTGAAGATCACAGATTTACATAAAACTTACACGGTCTAGTGATGATAGTTGAAAACATCCCTGAAATATTTCTGTCTGAAATTGTATTTGCTGAGAAATAAATAATCTAATTTCGCGTTTTGAGGTTATTGCTCAGTGAGCGTTTTATTCAGTTTTATTTTGGCATCGATGCAATGCAAAATTTGTGATCGGTTTTTCACTATTCTCTAGTGACCCAGATGGCCGATCGATCTCAAACTTCTACAGGTTTGTCAGTTTATGTATATCGCGGATTATATAGGGTGCTTTCACTGCCAGCAACTTTTTTTTCTAGCAAAACCAATTCTGTAATGCTCCAAAATTAATGACGAAAACAAAGTTTAGTTATTCAGAAATATACATCAGCTTTTGATATTATCAAGCATTTTGAAAAAAGTTTTACTCAAAGTAATGTGGTTATGTAAAAGATGACTAGAGCAAGCTAGTCGAAACGTTGAGACCAATTTCCTGACGATGACTAGAGCAAGCTAGTCGAAACGTTGAGACCAATTCAGAACTGACTCCGCGGCAGTACAGTTAATTACGATCATATAAGCTAAAGTAGTAGTCCACTCTATTTTCTAAACCATCCGCCCTGGTAATAGTTAAAAAGCTGGACAGTTCTTTTCAGAACTGAGAAGTCTCCCGAACCTCCGATTATCTACTCCGCAGCAGTAGAATAAAGCAAGACAGTTCTCTAAGAACAACTCTATCTGGCAAGTAGATACACAAATGGTGTTACCGCAAACCAAATATATATTAAAAGATATTAGTTTTTATTTATGCCGGACACTTGAATAAGAAAACCAAAGCTCCCCTGATTATTATTTGTTATTATACTGTGTGGCATTATTCACTCCGGATTTACGGCTTTATCTCAAAAACACGACCACCTTTAGAAATGAGTTTTTTGTATTTAGTATGTTTTAGTTGTATTGTATGCATCTACAGTCAGTATTAAAGCCAACTTTTGGTAGTGGTAATTGTCAGAGACCAGTCTTCCCACATGGTGTATACCAAATATGGATAAAATAACAAACCTGTGATATTTGAGCTTGATTGGTCGTCGGAGTTGCGAGATAAAACTATATGAAAAAAAAAACTCCTGTCTTACGTATAGTTATGTGCTTTTAGATGCTTATTTTCGAGACCTCAAATTCTAAACTTGAGGTCTTAAAATCAAATTCGTGGAAAATTACTTCTTTCTCGAAAACAACGTCGTTTATCACAACGTTTTATACTATCAATCTCTCCCCATTACTCTTTAGCAAGTGAGGTTTTATGCTGATAATTATTTTGAGTAATTACCAATAGTTACCACTGCCTTTCAGTTAAAATCTTCAGTTAACTTTAATTTTACAAAAAGAATAATTTTAACCCGTAAGTTTACAAATCACTAAAACAATACCAAACCTAACTACACTTATTCCAAAAAGTCAATACATTTTATTTAAACTGAAACATAAAACGGAAACCTTTTTAATATTGTTTTTACTCATTTCGATGCATTTGCAAAAACAGTCCATATTAGCATAGTTTGGGGGTTTCCTATGAAAATTTCTTAAAACTCTTTCTCGAAAACTATACGTCTCTTTAAAGTGAGTCGTTTATGGTTAGAAAGATGTTTTAAAAGTAGATTATAATGATCTAGTTACACAAGTATCACTCAAAATTGCACGGTTTGCCTTTTACGTCGAGAACTATCACCGTCAGTCATTTATGGGAGTCAACCATAAATGGCTGACATGTTAGTCAACGAGGTAAAAAGAAAACCATGCAATTTCGAGGCATATTACAATATCTTTCTAACCATATGCATTTTATAACAAACGGTTACAAACGCTTTTTATTGACCAACTCGACCGATCCAAGGCAACGTGTTCCTTTAAAAGCTCTAAAGTGAGGCCAGACAATGCTGTTCAATCGCGCATGACATTAGAAATTACATTACACATTAGAACAACAAATGCATAGGGGGAGAGGATACCAACGCTATGAAGTAGCAACACATACAATACAATAGTTGTAAAACTCTGAGAAAAATCAAGAAAAATTGAAAATAGTGACAACCAAAAATTACGATCTCCACGTGTCACTAAAGTGCACTTTTATTATCAGAAGTGTTCGTGACAGGGGACAACAACAAATGTATTTATTAATCAAGAGATAATCCGTATTGGAATACAGAATCTGAGTGACGTTTCGAACAGACGTTTCAATCCACATTACTTCGAAGTGAAATGATTGTCTTTTATATCGAAAGCTGCTGAAGCCACTTCTAAGCACGTAAGTTTGTGTTGCCATTGATTCAAAGAGTTTAATAACTACAATTTTCGTAACGTATACCTAATTCCCTTAGAGCCATTGGACACTTTCGGTAAACAGTATTGTCCGAAGGCCCACACTTCGTGTATCACAACTTATATACAAAATAACAAACCTGTGAAAATTTAGGCTTAATCGGTCATCGGAGTCGGGAGAAAATAACGGAAAAACACCCTTGTTTCCGCACGTTTCGCCGTGTCATGACATGTGTAAAAATAAATCCGTATCTCGACAACGAGAATTGATAATGGAATAAATATTTCAAGAGAAGTCTTTCACCATTACCTTCTATAAACCCTGTATTTAATATATTATACACAAGGGTTAGTGTGGGCCTCGGACAATACTGTTTACCGAAAGTGTCCAATGGCTTAAAAGAACCGGGTTTTGGTTGTATTCAGTGGTATTAAAGGGACTGCACACTATAAGAGAAATTAAAAGTGTCTGAAATTGAAAGTGTCTGAAAACACACACTTGTGCAACAATTTTGTCAGTGTTTTTTTTCCTTCAAATTTCGTTGATCAATTGAGTCCTAATGTCTATGACAACATTATCAAAAAGATGTACGATACCTTTAAGCAGTTCTTATCCGGATTTTTCTTCGTATGTTTATTACGGTTGTATTAGCACAGTCTGGATAGCTGGCCTTTAAATCTGGCACTCCACAGCATGCACTGTGTCTTCATATCATCACCCTCTGCACGACTTCATCATCAATTCTCTTAATTAATATTTTTGGACAGTCACTTACCATCCCTTTTAACTTGGCTTCGTCCTTGAGCCTTAAACAGCATTTATAAATAATTGATTGATCTCGTGTTAGGGATCGATAGGGAGTCAGTCAGCACAAGGATCAAACTCGCGCAGGATGTTTGCATTGGCGTGTTTGCTTCTATTGTTTGGTGCTTTGTGGAACCTCTTATTCATAATGCGCTTTGTAAAAATTATGTGTATTATCGCTAGAAACAAACAATATATCGGTAAGGATTTTAGTCTTCTCCAAACCAATGGTGATATTACTTTAATACGTATAATAATATCTTATTAATGATCGAGTGTAACTTTGATAAGATTTTTTTTCAGAGGCAATGGCAAGTCAACGCCAGGCAACAAGGTCTTATCTTTGATCAAGAAGCGCAATTAATGTATTTATGTATTTATTTGTATTATAAGTTCTTAGTTATTAAAAATTATTGCTGGGTTTTATGTACCAGAGCCGATGCAATTTTTATTGTACACTATAGAAAGCACTGATAACCAAAATCAACTTATAATAATTGTTTTGTGTTAAAAATAATTGGCAATACTATTTCTAATCAGATAATCTAAGTAAAATTAACCAAAATGGGAACTGAATAACAGAGGCGGAGTTATGTCTCAAGTTTAAACTTCGTGGGGTCCACCGCCCCCCCCCCCGCCCCTCCGTGCGCCCACAAATCCTCGCACGATTATTTTATGTACAAACTTAACTTTCGGACAATTGAAGCCGTGCCAAGCAAACAACAAAACACCATTCACTTTTGAGGCGTCATGTCAATGTCAACATAACCTTTGATTTGGGTCGATTTCAAAAATAAATATGTCTTTAACCCACATCCAGATCCTAACATTTCATAAATGGTATATGATCTTTAAAGCCATTGGACATCTTCGGTAAACAGTATTGTCCAAAGGCCCACACTTCGTGTATCACAACTTCTATATAAAATAACAAACCTGTGAAAGTTTAGACTCAATCGGTCATCGGAGTCGGGGGAAAATAACGGGAAAACCCACCCTTGTTTCCGCACGTTTCGCCGTGTCATGACATGTGTTTAGTATAGGTTTTCTTGGTCGATTTCGGCAAATGAGCAGCCAATTTAACCACCAAGGTATTCTATTTCGCGCGAAATCGAATGCTATTTAAAAGGGTCATTCGATTTCGTTTTATGATTAGTTCAATGTAATGTTGCGTCATTCGATTTAACAAAATAATCATTCTATTTAACAATTCATCAAAGCAGCATTCAAATTCGCAGACGCTTCTTGGGGCGTGTGTGTCACGAAAAAGAATGACGGTAAGCTAAATTGAACAGAGTGCGCAAGGAATTTGACTCGACTCAAAACGAAATTCAACGGCCTAATTCTGAGTTTGGAACGCAGTAACAACTGGAGAGGCAAAACAGCTTTAATTCGAACGCATGAAAATGAAATTGGCTGCTCATTTGCTGAATTTGACCGAGAAAACCTATAATCCGCAATTCTCGTTGTCGAGAATTTATAATTGTTTTAAGTAAAGCATTTCATGGAATAATATTTCAAGAGAAGTCTTTCCCCATTACCTTCTGTAAACCCTGTAAGTTATTTGTAAATCTGTGATTTTTTTTGATTTTTTTTTTGTTCCGAAAATGTATAATGGCTTTAAGGGCGTGGCATTATGCAATATGGTTTTTAGGATATCAAGGAAATATTACGCAAAATCATTCAACAGATTCAATATACTTCCCGACCAATATTAGTCATTGAAGGAACAATTTTTTTTTCGTTCGATAGTTTTAATCCTATACAATTGTAAATACTCAAACTAACCTGAGAACATTTCATTTCAAAAGATGGTAAAGGTTTTACTTTGCTTGTATCAAATTTCAGAGCGGTTAGTTGTGTCCACGCATAAAGAAAAACCGCAACGTTTTTCCGATTCAAATTTGGGGAGATAACAAAAATGATATCTTTTTCAATAACCACAATACTTCGAAGTAATCTGGTTCTAAACACTCCATGTTAAATGAAAGCTGTGTTTCTAGCCAAGTAAGTTTATTGCCATTGGTCGGTTGGTAGGGTTATTTCCAAACGTATCCCTTTACTTACGAAACTGAACTTTTTAAGATATTCTCATCAATAAGGGTTGGCATAATATGAATAGTGAGTAATATCGTGGAGGTAAAACAATATTTCTACTGATAATTTTCCGAACTCTGATTAAAGACTTGTTTTAAAGATAGTCCAACGTCACTTACTTGTTAATAAGTTCATAGCCTTGGTATATAAACATCCCAAGTCCAGCCAGGAAAAGCAGAGTCCATGCCAACCGTCTCCTCGTCGACTCTGCCCTCTTAATATTCGGTATACCGTGAGCCCCACTATTCTCAAGACGATTCCCTACCATAACCATTAGCCGAGATTGCTGTAAATCGTCGTGGGGCTTACGACCGCGCTGCCCGGTACCATCACTACCACCACCGTCACCGTCCTCGATCGCCATGGGTGTGACTTTTCCCGGTGACGTGGGTCGACTGCGAACAGAGCTTAACGAGTCAGAAAGCATAATGGAGTTTGCTCAACGCTACATAACATTAAAATAGTATCAACCACTCAACTAATCATCGTTAATTAGTGGTGGCACGTATCGTTCCTTTTAGGTTCAAATTACACAGTGATTTGTCTTAGCCGGAGTCTCAGCCGGATCTCTCCCAACTCAGACCAGTGATGAGCGATGACACAGGAACGCAATTTAGTGTACTCAGATTATCAATATCATTATGTCAACAATTATGTTTACCTAGGATAATAAATAATTGATGACAACGGCGATATGGGAGTAATCTTGAATGGGATGACCTAATATTGACGCGTAATTATGATCATATCTGTGTTCTGTGAGACAGAATTGGGCCTATAAAAACAAGAGAAAGTAAAGAACAGATAAGAAAATGGCGACGCGACGTGGGCGTAAATATATTAATAACAATATAATATAATAATAACCGTATCCATGCGCTTTACATGTGCTCTGGTCATTGCCGTGGCGCACCGAAAGCTTATTCATTCACAATATCAACCTCTACCCTCGCAGGTACCGATTGATACCCCTGGGTGAAGAGAAGCAATAAAGAGTAAAGTATCTTAATCAAGGACACAAGTGTCACGACCGGGATTCGAACCAGAACTTGAATTCGATGCTCTTAACCACTCGAACATGTGTCTCTATGACGCAACGAAGATACGACGCGACGGGCGACGGACGGTTTGACACACTTCCGACGGATCCAATTATGAGGATCATCGCAATTACTTCGTCATTAATTACAGTCGGTGCACAGTGTCAGGTAGATGGGCTCTTTAGGTTTTAATCATCCCTGTAAAATCACTGCAACCATTATGCTATCAGGACGGATGGTTATTGATTTAGTCTATTAAGTGATCGAGTGTTGTCACTATATACAGGTTTGTGCTGACACCCGCCATACACGTCGGATTGTCTTTAGCGTATACTACTTATTTTGCAACGAATAAGGTGACTTGGAGTCAACTCATTCTCAGCCAAAATCGGTAAAAGGGATAACGGTCTTTGTTACATTCCGTCAATTAGAGAGTGAGACGCTGGATCATTTATTTTGTAGATGCAAGTTTTCAACTAAGTTTTGGACCCAATTTGGGGATTGGACAGGGAGTACTCTTAATATTAATATTTTGTGTCGTTTCCATATCTATAAAATGAAAATGAGTGAGAATAGACCCTCCCTTGCACTATTAAAACTGGATTTAAAGCTTTATTATACTTTGGATAAATACATCTTTAAAGCTTTATTATACTTTGGATAAATACATCTCCATCACCAATGATTCCACTGTTAATTTTCACAAAAAATTGGACTCTTTCAAACTATTGGTTCAAGGTTAACATCGTATTTTGTATTTTGTTTATGTTTTTGCTGTTAATGTTACGTATTTTAAGCGTGTTTGTAATAGGAGGAGTGGTCTTAAGTGTGAAAAAAAAAATTCCTCCGTGAGAAAAATAAAATAAAATAAGGTGACACCCTCAAAATATAAATTAGGCCGATGAAAATATGTAATTTCTAGTAACTGCGGTTGTAAAACCTCCCTAACAAAATGGTCTAATGTTATGGTAGTTAATAGTTTAAAAAAAGTGATGTACACTTTTGTAATAATCAATAATACTTGTCAAAATACAAATTTTCATGTGTACAACTTAAAGACGCAGGCTCGTCAATTGAGCAAACGACTTCCAGGAAAATTCACCTTTGATCTCTTGTTAGATTAGGTCCATGTTTTTATTCGCAAGGACAAGGAAATGTATTGTTATTACAGAACCAGAGATATCATTGGATACAACATACATTTTGTTACAGTACATGTAGATAACGGTGTTTTCAGAATCTAGACGTAAGCTCTGGCATAATTCATGAGCCTCAGAGTGTGACGTCAGATGTTCACGCTACTGATGGGATCTAACTGTAGGCTCGAGCCCACGTCCATGATCACCTTTGACATCGCATCAATCACATGGCGTTCATGGGTTTCAAGATTCGCAGTTAACCTGGCGGTGCCTTTGCCTACATGTATAAAGCCGACACCTATCTCCTATCCTACCTGACAAACAGCAGTGTCTGAAATAGCGCCCTCTTTTGCGAGTTAAAACTGCGGGGTGATTTTTGACTGATTCTGAATAACCGGGATCTCAGAAAAGAAATCAAATTTATATGCTCGATGTTCTTTGATCCCAGTTTTGAATTCGACGCTGACCAGTAATTTTCCAATGAGTATCGGGTGTCAATTTGCAACACCTGATAATACTTTGTTGGTTTACAACCGACCTTGTTTGGAAGACCACTTCAATAATATCATTATTTTTTATACTATACTAACTATACTTTTAATAATAGTATGAAATAAATGACAAAACTCGTTTGATATTTCAAGGTTCTGAAGAGGAGATGTTTATTATTTTATTGTAGACAAGCAAAAAGGGCTCTGAAATGCTTGATTTAAAATAAAACATAGTGGCTGATATCCAAACTGCGAAAATTAAAACATTATTGGCGGTTAAAATGTCTAAAGTTTGGTTATAGAAAATAAACAATGTTTGTATTTATAACCATTGTTTCATATGCTCTGCCCCCCCCCCTGCATTATGTTATTTAAGTATTACAATGGGGTATTCTCTGCCCCCATTTTATTTATGTATTACAAAGGGGTATTCTCTGCCCCATTTTATTTAAGTAATACAAAGGGGTATTCTCTGCCCCATTTTATTTAAGTGTAACAATGGGGTATTCTCTGCCCCACGGCACATATTATATTTCATTTAAGTGTAACAATGGGGTATTCTCTGCCCCACGGCACATTTTATATTTTATTCAAGTGTAACAATGGGGTATTCTCTGCCCCACAGCACATTTTATCATTTATTCAAGTGTAACAATGGGGTATTCTCTGCCCCACGGCACACATTTTTTATATTTTATTTAAGTGTAACAATGGGGTATTCTCTGCCCCACGGCACATTTTATGTTTGATTTAAGTGTAACAATGAGGTATTCTCTGCCCCACGGCACATTTAATATTTTATTTAAGTGTAACAATGGGGTATTCTCTGCCCCACGGCACATTTTTTATTTTATTCAAGTGTAACAATGGGGTATTCTCTGCCCACGGCACATTTTATATTTTATTTAAGTGTAACAATGGGGTATTCTCTGCCCCACGGCACATTTTATATTTTATTTAAGTGTAACAATGGGGTATTCTCTGCCCCAGGGCACATTTTATATTTTATTTAAGTGTAACATTGGGGTATTCTCTGCCCCACGGAACATTTTATATTTTATTTAAGTGTAACAATGGGGTATTCTCTGCCCCACGGCACATTTTATATTTTATTTAAGTGTAACATTGGGGTATTCTCTGCCCCACGGCACATTTTATATTTTATTCAAGTGTAACAATGGGGTATTCTCTGCCCCACGTCACACTTATAGTAAGTGTTACTATGGGGGTATTCTTCGCCCCATTAGACATTTTATTATACTTTCATTATCTCAATAAATTAGTTCTTGCTGCAAATGTATTTTAGATAATAATTGTTAAAGTTAACTTTTGTACAAAAACCCTAGCCTATTTGCGATGCTTTGATTATTAATTGACCTAAATGAAGATGTTATTTTGAATGCAATACCGCACATGAGTCATCTCAGGTCGCTCTGAAGGATCTCGTGATTTGCATTTGTCACCAAGTTGTTCTAGAAATGGAACTGCTCCGAACTGGCCAATGCTATGGAGAACGTAGCCGAGTTGAAAAATATCACTTTGGATGGACTGGTGCTCTGCATTATCGACCATTTCAGGAGCGATGTGGCCGTGAAACCGGCGATATTTTTTCTTTTCGTCACTTGTTAGAACATAGTTTCTTGGGGCATTCGTTGTTGTAGCCACACCTACATCAATCACATATGCACGCCAGCGATGTGTCGGGGTGTCATAGGACATCAATATATTGTCCATCTTGATGTCATTGTGAAGCAGTCCTTCAGAGTGCATGTGTTTGATTCCATCAACCACGTTCATGGCAACGGATCTCCAATCGGCCGGGTCTAAGGTCAAACTTCTAGACCCAGTAAGAGCCTCACCTAATGTCAGACACCTAGCTGATGCTTCATCGCCAATGAATTGCATAGCAACTGCCCTAAACTGACCAGCTTCTATAGTTCCATGTACATTTGGGAAACTATCGTGTTCAGAGAGAACAGATAGGATTCGAACTTCTCTATCCACAGTGTCTTTATCCCCAGTTGGTACACATTTGACAGCTACGTGTTCATTGTTATAAGCATCATCAAGACACCTCCATTAGCACCTTGCCCAAGTACAACCTGACCCTGAGGAGGATGCTGAAGATCGGACTGCTCAATCGAAGGAATATTGATTCCTTGCAGGTAATCATCCAAAGCTTGGGTCACAGGACTGAACCGTTGTTTGGGCTGCTTTGGTGATGTGTGCTCTGATTGTTGAGCTGATGAAGTTCTCCTTGAGGCAGCTGTTGATGAGGCTGATGTGGCTCCCACTGGCAATGCTGCTGCAGATGGTTGTGGTTTTGGTGTCTCTACCCTTGGGTGTTCTACTGGAACTGCAGATTTTGACTTTGTGGCTGCAGTTTTTGTCACATCTGAAGGGGGTCTTGAAAGTAATGACGTTGTTTTTGCAAACGTAGACCTTGTTGGTGCCAATGACCTATGTGCTCTACTGGACGTATCTCCTTTGGCTGCTGATTGTTGTTGAATTGGTGATGCTACTATCTTCAGAACGGAAGCTGTAGTTGGTGCTGCTGTTGCAGTTGCGTTACATGTTGATACTGTCACTATTGCTGCTGCTGGTGCAACTGCTTCTGCCACAGCAGATGCTGCTGGTGCTGCTGTTGCAGCTGCCCTACCAGTTGATAGGGTCTCTATTGCTGCTGCTGGTGCAACTGCTTTTGGAACAGCAGTTGATGTTGGTGGTGCTACTGTTGCAGCTGCTTTACCTGTTGATACTGTCATTATTGCTGCTGCTGGTGCAACTGCTTCTGCCACAGCATTTGCTGTTGGTGCTGCTGTTGCAGCTGCTTTACCTGTTGATCCTGTCTCTATTGCTGCTGGTGCAATTGCTTCTGGCACATCAGATGCTGCTGGTGCTGCTGTTGCAGCTACTTGACCAGTTGATACTGTCTCTATTGCTGCTGCTGGTGCAACTGCTTCTGGCACAGCAGTTGCTGTTGGTACTGCTGTTGCAGCTATTTGACCAGTTGATGTGGTCTCTATTGCTGCTGGTGCAACTGCTTCTGGCACAGCAGTTGCTGTTGGTACTGCTGTTGCAGCTACTTGACCAGTTGATGTGGTCTCTATTGCTGCTGGTGCAACTGCTTCTGGCACATCAGATGCTGCTGGTGCTGCTGTTGCAGCTGCTTTACCAGTTGATGTGGTCTCTATTGCTGCTGGTGCAACTGCTTCTGCCACAGCAGTTGCTGTTGGTACTGCTGTTGCAACTACTTTACCTGTTGATCCTGTCTCTATTGCTGCTGCTGGTGCAACTGCTTCTGCCACAGCAGTTGCTGTTGGTACTGCTGTTGCAGCTGCTTTACCAGTTGATCCTGTCTCTATTGCTGCTGCTGGTGCAACTGCTTCTGCCACAGCAGTTGCTGTTGGTACTGCTGTTGCAACTACTTTACCTGTTGATATAGTCTCTATTGCTGCTCGGAGTGGTGTCGATACCGGCACTACGGAGGCTTTTTTTGCAGGTGCAGATTTTGCTTCTGTTTTAGATGCATCTGGTTTGTTTGCTTCTTGTGGTTTTTCTGGTGAAGCTGTTGTCAGTTTAATGGCGGGAGGTTGTTGCAGTTTCCTTTGCAGAGATTGAGGTTTCTGCTGTTTTTGTTTTTGCTGTTGTGGCTGCTGCTCATGATATTGCTCCTGCTGCAGTTGGTGTGGATATTGCTGCTGCTGACAACTCTCCAGTTGTAAATTGGATATTGAAGGCGCTGTCTGTAACTGATGTATTTGAGTTACCATTTGGGACGGGGTGACCTTGCCTTCTAGTATTGAGTACATCGAAGGTTGTAATGCTCTTGTTGAACTCCACACGGGAGCAAATTGGCATCTGTATTCAAAATTGTTTCTCAGAGCCGCTGATGGCGATAGAGGTGTTTCAAGCCATGGCGTCTGAGGTAGCTGGTCCGAATGTATTTCCAACGAAGCATTTTGCTCAAGGTGGAAACGGAGGGATGCTCTCCTGATAAAAGAAATTAAGACACAACTTATTCCATGATGGATTTTTCAGCTGAAAGAGTTTAAAAACCACCCATAATCTCCTAACATGTGATATTTAACTAATTAAATGTGAAGAAAGTCTTTAATTGTTTACTTGTTCATTTTCTGGTGATAATAAGACAGTGTACTTACTGTATCCCATGGGATAAGGGCATCAGAGTATGAGGTTCGAGGTACGTGTACAGATGAAGCCAGTGCTGTAGATCAAAACAAACAGAAACAGTTGTTCTTACGTAAGAATGCTTTGAATCCCAAAAAGTTCAGTTAATTAACTACGTGTACTAGTCTTTGGGAATAAAATGATAAGCCTAAACAGACAGGATCTTTTCAACTTTCTAGAGACGAAAATTACTTTCTGTCTAAAATGTTCAGAACAACAAAACTAAAGTCATCCATCCACTGAGATCAACCAAGTTTTTGGCGTCTCTTTAAAATATATTTATTTTACTCACACCAGCAGGAACCATTATCTTATTTCGTTGAAATGTCAAGTTGAGATTAAAACTTTCTTAGAATGAGACCCAGTGATACCTTATTTATCAATTCATTTTGCCATGAAAAATTACTAAATGTTAGCTTACCTGACATATCCCTGGAATCTCGGCACAGTCAACACACGTTTCTACACCGAAGAAACTTGACTCTCTTCTCAAATTCCAAACCTGTTTTTTTTTGTTCAGAGAGTTATAAATATTTCAGTGTTTGTCCCTGTTTCAAAATTCTCCTAGTTCTAATAGAAGGGGCTGATGTCAGGTCAAATCAACACTTAATTTCATACTTCTCTTCTTAAGATACATTTTATTTAGAAACAAATACAGCTAAGCATAATAATTAACACAGATTATATAAGAAAATATGTATTAATCTATTGAAACCAAAATAAAGAGAGTATGGGGCTGTCAGATCAAGCCTAGGCCTGAGCAAAAGAAAAAAAAAGAAAAAATGCATAATACACCCTTTTAAACATGTCCATTTGATTTGTATTTTCATCACAATATCTGATTTTTTGTATCAAGTTGCTTGATCTCAACTAACCTGGCCACCGCAGTCCGCACAACTTTCCATCTTCCTTGGAAAGTCCAAGTTGCTATGTATAACATTCATATTGATGAATACTGCAATAAGGAGAACAAAAAGAACACATCAAGACGTTATTATACGGCCTTTTACAATGTTAATGTAGAAATTGAACTAACTAAGATCTAGAAAGCAACTAGAAGATCTGCTTTTTCTTCACTTGTCTAACTGTTAAAATTATTATGCATAAACTTTGTTTTGTATTGTTAACTTCTTTTGGGCCTTTTTGGTGGGCAGTTTTTAATTGTAAGTTTTGTATCATGGCTTATAATGTGAGATTATTTTTATGGTATTCACAAATATTAGCCTTTGTTGGCCCATAATGCTTTATTTCGAATGTTTTAACAGTTAAAAACATAAGATAGGAAATTAATGCGTTACCAATAAAGGATTAACACAAAAAGGTTTTACTTTTATTAGTTCAGGGTTAAGCATTAATATAATGGGCCCTCAAGTCAAAGTCAAGTCATGAAACATCGCGGAAGACTGTAAAACAAATAGTTTATAATGCACGATGAAAACAAACAGTTTACCTAACGTCAGGGTCTTATTTCATGAGGGGGAACAAAATTCATGTCAATATGAGCTTACACTATTGTCAAAGTGTTCTGAATTATAACATTACATTATGCTTAGCAATCAAGATGAATTCATAGAAATGCCTGAATGTTGATATGGATATGAAGTTCATTTTGACCCGCACGTGAGCAGAAAAGCTTTGAAACTTTCATACAATTTCATCATGTTGGAAAGATTATAAACAAGCATAATAATGAGACATTGGATAATAATTGTAATACTCACTTGGAAAATATTCAAAAAACTTCTGGTTCTTCTTCTAAAATCGTCTCTTGATTTTGATAATGACTGATTCGCAAATCGTTTGTCTCGGTTCAAATCGCTGGAAAAGCTCCAAAAAGCACTTGTGTTTTCACGTAAACCTGTGAGTGGTGTGTTTGTATTTCTCTGTTTTAAGATGGTCGTAAACATTAAGACCGCGTGTACCCAGCCAGGGAAACAGAAGTCAACATTCCCGCCAATGTGACGTCACAAACAACTTGTTCTTATTTGACAGACCCCCCCCCCATGTGTAAGCTGCCGTCGCTGAGAGGTGCGTGCATTCGCGTCACGCACAACTATCGAGCAATGAGAGGGCTTTTGCTAACCTCGATGAGGGCGCTGTTTGAAATTCTGACGTCACAGTGAGACGCAAAAGTTGCACTCAGAGTGATTTAAACACGCGCAACCACACATCCGGTTTGTGGAATCCAGCCGGGTCGATTTCACTAAACTCTTCCTAAAACTTAGGATTAATCTTAGGACTTAGGACGGCTTGGTTTCGTATCCATATACGTTAGGACGCATTGAACCCATCCTTGGTCAGGACGAGTAACTCGTCCTAACTCGAGATAGGATTAATCCTAGCGTTTCGTGAAATTATTGTTTATAATTTGTACCCTTTTCGAAAAACTTCCATTCTAGAAAAGAGTTCTCTCGTACGTTTGGTCAAGCTTGAACAAAGAATAACCTTGTGGAGTGCAATTCACCATAGATGCATATATATGTATATTGGTATATTATTTTATTCACATCATCACATTTTGACCAAAGGGTACAATTAAATGACAATTAACAAGACAAAAAACATCAAAATATAATAAATTAGACAACACTGAAACATTAGCTATTCAAATATTAGGAAAAAGATTGGCAGCCGCTGTTGATAGCATGGTGTTTCTTGATGCAAATACCGTTTTTCTTGTGCTTTCTCAACATCATAGACACTATAAACGGGCTTTGTTAAATTGGATCCAGTCCAGTGAGCAAAGATTATTATCCTTTGTTTCTTCACAATCGAAATGATAATACAATAATAATTATTGTTTTAATGACAATGCAATAATAATTATTGTTTTATCATTTCGATTGTGAATAAACAACATTGATATTACAAGATACATGTAATATTTAGTTTCGCACTGTACTTTATAACTTAATCGATAAAAGGCAGTGGACACTATTGGTCATTACTCAAAATAATTATTAGCATAAAACCTTTGTTGGTGACAGGTAATGGGGAGAGGTTGGTGGTAGAAAACATTGTGAGAAACAGCTCCCTCTGAAGTGCCATAGTTTTGGAGAAAGGAGTAATTTTCCACGGATTTGATTTCGAGACCTCAAGTTTAGAACTTTAGGTCTCGAAATCAACCATCTAAACTCACGCAACTTCGCGTGACAAGGGTGTTTTCTTCTTTCATTATTATCTCGCAACTTTGATGACCGATTGAGCTCAAATTTTCACAGGTTTGTTATTTTATGCATGTGTTCACCAACTGTGAAGGCTAGTCTTTGACAATTACCAACAGTGTCCACTGCCTTTAATACACACCTGTACAACGAATACCACATTGCAAATTTCGGTTATGAGTGATAAACCTATAAACCAGGTTTCATTATTCAACCTATAACAGCCTAATGTTGTGATTTGTTTTACATAATAAGAATACAAGTAAACTGTTAAACGAATGTTAAATAACCTTAGCCGTTTAAACATTGTTAAAGCCATTATACACTTTCGGTACAGAACAAAAAGTTCACTTAATTTACAGGGTTTACAGAAGGTAATGGTGAAAGACTTCTCTTGAAATATTGTTACATGGAATGCTTTACTTTGTGAGAAAACATTAAAACAATATCAGTTCTCGATAGCGAGAATTACGGATTTATTATAAACACATGTCATGACACGGCGAAACGCGCGAAAACAGGAGTGGGTTTTCCCGTGATTTTCTCCCGACTCCGATGACCGATTGAGCCTAAATTTTCACAGGTTTGTTATTTTATATATAAGTTGTGATACACGAAGTGTGGGACTTGGACAATACTATTTACCGAAAGTGTATAATGGCTTTAACCTGGGTTATAAACTACTATCGTTTGACTTCACTACAAAACTTTATACAGTAAAATATTAATAATGTCACTTTTATATGATTCAATAACTATAAAATGTTCGAGTGCCTTCAGTGTTTTAGGATGTTAACCACGTTGGTTGCATCTATCATTGTCTAAAAATAGAAATAGTCATAATGTAAAAGGATAAGAAGTGTCCTCATATAAACGCATGTATATTTAATTAAGGTCAAACTTTGGTGATGACCCTGAAAAAGTTAGTAACTTTTAGGGATACCTTAATAATCCTCAATTCAAATTTGTTTGGGGGGTTTGTGCATGATCCAATTAAGTTCACTCTGTTTGAAAAAGGAACTACACATATATAACAGGTGTGACTTACCCGAGAAAATAAATGTTTTATTTGTCCCCGTCATTTTTCTTAAACGGGGCCTTCCCATAAAGTTCTTTGCGCCGCTTACAAAACCAAGTGTGGCGTAACATGAGTCCAAAATAAGAAAGGAATTACACAGAGATAACAGTTGTGAGTTGACAGAGTCAAAGTCTAAATGGGGTGTAGTCAAGGGGGTGTAGCTAGAAAGGATATATGTCAAAAACAATAAAATTACATATAAATAACAGGTGTGAGTTGCCAGAGGAAGAAGATGTTTGATTGTTTGGCCTTTTTTTAATGGAGCTGTTCCGTAAAGTTCCCCACTTCGCTTACAAAACCATATGGGGCGTAGCTCAAAAGGACACTAGTCAAAACACTGGGAGAACAAAGAGACGTCTGTTACGCACGATTGTGTCCGACGGTGACGATTAAGTCCGACATCATTTTTGAACCATTGTGTCCGCCCCATTGTGTCCGTAGAACCATTGTGTCCGACCCACTGTGTCCTACAAACCATTGTGTCCGACCCATTGTGTCCTACAAACCATTGTGACCGACCCATTGTGTCCTACAAACCATTGTGTCCGACCCATTGTGTCCTACAAACCATTGTGTCCGACCCATTGTGTCCTACAAAACATTGTGTCCGACCCATTGTGTCCTACAAACCATTGTGTCCGACCCATTGTGTCCTACAAACCATTCAAGACGTCCTCAGCAAACATAGTCTTTTTGAAAAGAAAAAAAAAAATGGAAATGTCACTCTCCTGTCCGAGTGGTGTCATTTTCGCTCTTTTTAGAGTAAAAGTCAATCTCTGTCCCTCTTTTCGGGACTACACTTTCAATCGAGTTGAAAGTACCCGTATTTTATTCTATAAAGAGTTGTCCACCATATGGCTCTATGCAAGAGTGGTATGGCCGACAAAGCGAGTGTTTTTTTTAACTCTTTTACATTAAGAGAGTACACCTACATGTATACTTAGTGCTTTCCCGAGTCCTGTAAAAAAATATCACAGGCATGTTATTCGGTGGGATTCGAACCTACAACCCTTGCAATTCTTGAGCAATGTCTTACCAACTAGAGACTATGGAAGATTGCCCTGAAGAGAGGACTCACAGACTCGGGAAAGTACCGAGTATACAGTGCTAAACACATTGGGTGTATGGGTAAAAAAATAAAATAACAGTATTCCTTATCCCCGATGCAAATTAAAAATCTATCAGACCTACATGAGGTTACATGTGTGTATAAAGAGAGAGAGTTTGGCCGCCGGTCGAGTTGGTAGCGTCTAACGGTTTCACATTCACCACAGATGAGGTCACCTTCTTTTTCCCCTTAACACGCAGTATTGCTATCTTGACTAAGTCGAAGATGAATTCCACAAACTCAAACAGAGTCAGGATGGACACGCCCATCCACAGTCCCACTTGACCACCTATATCACTGAGGAATCTTGTAAACTGTGAAACGGAAAACATTATTAGAATAATTAGTTTAAAGACTTGAGATACTATTGGTTATTGTCAAAGACCAGTCTTCTCGCTTGGTGTATCTCAACATTATGCATAAAATAACAAACTTGCGAAAACTTGAGCTCAAGTGGTCGTCGAAGTTGCGAGATAACAATGGAGGAAAAAACACCCTTGTCACATGAAGTTATAAGGTGCTTGGTTTCGGGCCCTCCAAATCAATTCTGAGGCCTCGAAATCAAATTCGTGAAAAATTACCTTTTTTCTGGAAAACTACGTTACGTTAGAGGGAGCCTTATCTCACAAAGTTCAGGTGCTTGATTTCGGGACCTCACATTCAAAATCTGTAGTGTCGAAATCGCCAAGTAATTAAAAGGATATTACACGAATTCCAACGACTTCCTCTATTATTTATTTAACCATCATGTTTATAATATATTACATGAATAGGGGATTTAGCTGCATACTACGCGACCATTACGTGTGAACGTCAGAAAATTGTGTTGTTAGAAGCTCACGTTTTAAGCATACTATACGTGAAGTTACCATTTTAAACATAGGTGTGTTCGTGCAGACGTCATACGTGAGCATGCAATAAGCCAAAAATGGTGACGTCATTGAAACGACATAATTTCCTGACGTTCACATTCTCGTTTATGCTCGTGTAACGTGCAGCTAAACCTCCCTATAGTGGTAAACATACGTACGTCATAAGCGGGTATCTCATAAATGTGTTCATGAAGTTGGCTGCCGAGGTACACGTTGAACTTGACCACATTCTTCCTGTAGATAGAAAAATATGTATTGTTTGATAACCATCTTTAATTGGAACTGTTCAAATTCATTAACATTGTCTGGTGGTTTTACCCTCTGTGTCCCCTCCAAACAAGCTAATCGTATTTTGTCATGCTATTTCAAAGAACATTTGGTAAACTGCAGTTAAATTTATATACTTTCAACAAACACAGCATTACATCAGAACGCCTATACAATGTAAAAGCGAACAGAGTAGTTTAAGGTTTATACAGTCAAAGAGAAGAGACAAGATAATTTGACACACTGCAGAGAATAGGAACAAAACAACGACAACAACGCTTAGTTAACTGAAATGAAAAATATTATGTATTTATAAAAATGAGACAAATAAAAGTTAAATACAAAACAACCTGGGACTCACCCAAAGAACGGAATTATAGTCTGAAAGACCGATTATTTCCTTTTATGCACAACAGTACGTCGACCTATAGGCCTAAGTGAATTGTACGGAGCCCACAAAGGGACGATACAAATGTATTGAAATTGTAAAAACAAATAACTGAAATCGTTTCGTTTCCTCAAAATATTAATTGATTCCCTCGGAAAACAACTTTGAGGGAACGATACAACAGTTTACGATAAGGAACTTATTTACAGGGAACTGTTTTTTCTCCTGGTCAATATTAGTTCACTTCTTCTTATGGAAATTATGCTTTCTCTTCTTTTTCGGAGATTATGTATAATAACATTAACATTGAAAATACAATGACATCATTGTCATTCGGATTATTGTGTAACTTACTCGACAAAATCGCGTGGCAAGTTCTCCTCATCAAAATCCTGCAGTTGACGCAGCGCTGATAACACCGTTTCCTATTAATTTAAAAGAATTATTTAGAAAATGAAGAATTTATCATTTTTATAGGGCGGTTGATTTTTGTCCTGCAGTGCGTTCATGCTTAAAAATGTACACAAATTTAGCACCGTTAAGTTTTAAACAAGGTAATGCCCTTTACAGAAGCGTTGAAGAAACACTAGAGAAGGTTTTGGGCTTAAAGGCGCTGTACACGTTTGGTAATTGTCATAGACCAGTGCTCTCACTTGGTGTATCCAATCATAAGCATACAATTACAAGCCTGTGAAAGTTTGGAGTCAATTGGTCATCGAAGTTTCGAGAAAATTATGAAAGAAAAACACCCTTGTTGGATGAATGTGTGTGCTTTCAGATAGGAATAAAAGACTTCTATAGAAGTCTTTTATTATCTTAGAGAGAAATTACTTCTTTCTGAAAAACTACAATACTTCAGAGGGAGACGTTTCCCATAATGTTTATACTATCAACAACTCTCCAATGCTCGTTACCAATTCAGTTTTTAAGGTAAATATTTGTTTTGAGTAATTACCAAACGTGTACCTTCCCTTTAAATCTCATAACTGTAACGATCGAGTCATTCAATTCCCAGGTCAAATTATTGACCCGGATTCCGAGTCCAATTGGGCCCAACTCATTGCTGTGTCAGTTTGACCCATATTCTGTTTCAAAATGACCAATAAATGGTTCAAACTAACAAATCTGAGGCAACATTATTGACTTAGAAAAAGCTCATCGGGACTCGGAATCAGGATCAATCCTGACCCTGGAGCTTTTATAGTGTATTATTTCAACTCGTTGTTTGTGCCACACCTTGATCGGTATCATCCATCAATGTGGATTTTTGTTTTGCTTTTTTTCTGCACATAAATAAGATTGCTAAGCATTTTTGCATTAATTTGGCAGTTCCTCAAAACGGGCGTTAGTTCTTGATTGTTCTTTATTAAATTTAGTTTGTTCTATTTATTGTGTTATGCACCTTTGTGCTAATAACCGATATTGTGCTAAGAACCGATATTTACCGTTAGTAAACTGATCTGACGCTCTTTTCGAGACAGTTGTTTTTTACGTGAATACCTCCCCTGTGTAACTATTAAGCTAAGCTAAATAGTTAAGCAAATAATCTAACTTTTATAAAATTCATTTACAAAGTACACAAACTAACTGTTTGACATCAGAAATGACCACAAGGTCATTCGAAACCCCAATCATGACACTTGTGTCCTTAAACAAGACAGTAAACCATTGCTTCGTCCTTCGGATGGGACGCTAAGACGTTGGTCCCATGTGTTGTGTTACGCATGTAAAAGAACTCAGTGCACTTATCGAAAAGAGAAGGGGTTCGCCCCGGTGTTCCTGGCTATGGCTGCTGTATGCGCCGTAGCAACTTGTAAACCATCATAAGTTGCTAAATAATAGGGTCTCAGAATTCATCACTGTAATAACCTCTTTCTTAGAGTTTGTATAAAATATTCAGCGCCTTGAGTACCTTGTTTTGTAGATACGTGCGCTATATAAGACTTCGATGTTATGTTTACATAACTATTTACTCATTTTTAGCAAGATGAATAGTTTACCACGTGTGCTTGTACTGGCCACTGTGCATTAGAGACAGTCAATTCATACAGCTCTTCTCTGAAAAGATAAACATACCGTGATTTACCGTGATTTTGAGTCAGACAACTAAATAAAGGTGTTTTCTTTTTTGTATTATTCAAGGGGCGTTGATTGTCCCACCGGGTATTAATTCGTATAAGGAAGGTCGGGTAGGCGTATCAGAGGTATCTTTCCCTTCCTTCAACCGGTGGACACCTATTTTCGTATCCCATCGGGGGCACTATGTGAGTTGGGTTTCCAGATCCTATACCTGATGCGTGGGTTTTCCCGAATAAATATTGTGCATGAACATATTGAAAGCTCCTCCATTGTCTTCCCTCAGTGAGGTTCGTGGCCATAATTAAGGTCGTTTCTGAAAATCCGGCAGGGCTGCTTATGGAGTCAACGTTTTGACTCCACAAAATGGCCGACCGTTGATTGAAAAAGGTTTCAAACACTTTTGAAAGACCAACTCGACTGATCCAAAGCAACGTGTTCCTTTAAATATACAGGTAGGTTAGGACCATAGAGTTATATATAAAAACTAGAGGGCGCACGAGTGATGCTTCGTGCACAAACGCCACGGGACTGCAAGATGACAAGCGCGCTATTATGCACGCGCGTTGAATATGAAATACACGTTTGAGGTTTTTTGTATTGAACGCTCACGCGATGCTGTTTGTTCAACTTACAAAATGGCCGCACAAACACACGCTGTGAGATAGCTGGTTTGTCAACTTAGAAAATGGCCGCCTGCACACATACCGGGGCGCGTATATAGGCCAGTGCGCTCTCTAGTTCTTAACTCTATGGTTAGGACTGGCTCTGACTACGGCTTCGACTTTGGCTACGGCTTCGGCTACGGCTATGGTCCAGGTTTACTTCTCTATACGTGTCTTGGGACAAACATCTTCAAGAACAACTGACAGAAGATATGTTGTCGCTGTCAGTGTCGCTGTCGTTTTCAGTGTCGCCGTCACTGTCACTGTCAGTTTCGCTGTCGCTGTCGCTGTCACAGTGTCGCTGTCGCTGTCGCTGTCACTGTCAGTTTTGCTGTCGCTGTCACTGTCTATTGCATTGGCGTTGGCATTGGCGTTTTTGTGTAATTTGTCTTACTTGCATGGCAACGAACAGTCACAGGTTAGGGCACCGCTGATGTAGTCGTATACCACCCCTGTATTGCAAAGCTCTGCATGGAGAAAATAATGACAGCGTGGTAAACACAATGGCTTAACAGAAATGGGGAAGATTCATGATGATTTAAGTCAGGGTTTTTCGACTAGGTGACAAATTTGGATGTCACACAGTCATCTTTAAGAAGCAACTGTACGGAAGCGTATTCCCGCCACATGAACAACTCTTTAATACTTATCCTGTACGTATCCTCTACGTAACTTGCAGGGAAATTAACGTCAATTTTACGTCACCTGGCATTATATAATAACCAACCGCGTACAACATGTTCCAATGTTCTAATTCATCTACCGATGGGCCCAAGTTTAACCTACACTTAGACACATTGAAATCAACTGCCGTCACTGGGCCAAATCAAGTATTTTGTGTTCACAACGTTTTACTTTTACGTCATACGAAAGTTGAACGTGCTGACTGAACGTTGGCCTAAAATATGCTGACGTTGTGGCAATGTTGGCCAAACGGGTGACCCGATGGAAACAATTGACGTTTTGACGGCGTCACTTTGCAAATTTTGACGAACAACTAAACCTGACGTTTGCCAACGTTTGGCAAACGTGAACATGTTTGATGGGATCTTATAAAGCGCTTCTCTTTGTTCCAGTAATCCAGGGAAATATTTCCGCCGGCGGAGCTTCTGTCCCCCACAAGGAAAATTCACGTGGGCTGAAGGAGGATGTTTCAAAAGAGGGCGCTATAGGTAGTAAAGTTTGTAAACGGTTCGCCGTTTTGGGGGGACAGAATCTGCGGTGTGACATAATCTCCTTCCACTGCGGCGCCGTATGCACATTAGTGGTGTGTGTACGTGCGGTATGTTATACGACATGTTTTTCTCCCGCCATTACCTTGTGTTTTATTTGTCGATAAGCATGGTGGCTGACTGTTGTTATACCCATACCTCTGATCAGCACAGCCGCATGATTTCAGTACAAACCCAGCCAAGCAGTTTTTCTCACAAGCCTACAAAATGAAGTACACGGTATCAGTTTAAAGGCAGCGGACACTATTGGTAATTACTCAAAATAATTACGATAGCATAAAACCGTACTTGGTAACGAGTAATGGGGAGAGGTTGAGAAACGGCTCCCTCTGAAGTAAAGTAATATTTTCCACAAACTTGATTTCGAGACCTCAGAATTAGATTTTGAGGTCTCGAAATCAATTGCATCTGAAAGCACACAAATTCGGGTGACAAGGGTGTTTTTTCTCTCATTATTATCTCGTAACTTCGACGACCAATAATTGAGCTCAAATTTTCACAGGTTTGTTTTTTTCAGCATGTTGAGATACACCAAGTGAGAAGACTGGTCTTTGACAATTATTACCAATAGTGTCCAGCGTCTTTAAAATGACCCATCATTGTTAAGTTCAATATTGCTGGATTCAAAAGTTAAATCTGTTTAAACAAAAAGTGAGTTAAGCATACAATGTACAGGCCGTTAACATTAAAATGTTAAACGTCCTTTTTTCATTTTAGCTAATATGAAATATCAAAGGTATGAAGAACTAACCGCTTCTAAACCACAAAATGTCAACAAGAAAAGTTACTTTTCCTACCTGCTTAGAGTAACTGACATTGAAAACATCACTGAAGATTGTGTTGTGCGTTGTTGTACAATTTGTAATGTAGGGAGCCTTTTTCCTGTCTAGTTCCACCTGCACGATTTATGTTTAAAACATAAATGAGAAGAAAACGACTTTGATTCCCACAATCTCAATTTTCAATCTGAACTTATTTGCCTAAAGGAACGTTACATAGTTGCTAATTAAGCAAAATGTGAATACCACATATCACATTATTTACATAAAACTTACAAGGTATAATGATGATGATGTTTGAAAGCTTGAAGCCCGGTTCTTGCGAATACGAATGCGCCATGAATGTTGGCGTTACAATCAATTCGCAACGAATAATTTGCATCTGTTGACTTGCGCTTGACTCTTGCGAAACACTAGCTGCGAAATCAGTGTGACGTATTCATTTCAGATACGTTTATTTCGTGTCAACATCAATAAATACAGTGTATTTTAACACCCCTTGCAAGTATTCTGCCTGCTCATTGGTTTAGAGCGCGTAACATGACATGTCTTGTAATTTTGCTAGACGACGGCCGTGTGATAGTGCGTCGGTTTGCCATGCGCTAGTCCGAAGACTAGCACACGGCGCCGTGCGCTAGTCTGACAGACTAGCACACGGCGTGCAGTACCCAGACGTCCGTTGCGTGTACGAGGATGATAAATTAATAGTCTGTAACCATTTCGGACTGCACTACACTACATTGAACACAGTAAGTAAAAGTGTTTGCAATCTGTATTCGCGTCGTCCGTGGATTGTAGCATTCAGGTATGTAACTTAATAATAATAGTACAGTATTTAGAAATGTTTGGGGTGTTATAAAACCAATATTGACTGCTTTTACTCGTGCAATGGTTAAAAACTATGACTCCCTCGGTGATCCCCGGAGCGTTCTATTTTCCCTCGGCTTCGCCTCGGGAAAATAGAACGCTCCGGGGATCACCGAGGGAGTCATAGTTTTAACCATAGCACTCGAAGCAGTCAATATTTGTATAACAACATTGTTCAGAAAACATATAATAACTTGTACTAAGGAAAACTTATTCCAGTTAATGAACAATAAATAAAAAATAGTTTGACGTTAACATGTAGGAAAAATAATAAGCAAAAGTTTTTTTTCCTCTTCCCTATCGCACTCGTTAGCAAAAACTCGGGCTGTGACGTTGCGATAGAAACTTCTATGGTCATTAGTCAGCACACGCGTTCTTCAAAGGGCAAACCAACGTTTCGCTTCCTTATGAAGTTATAATTGGGCCTACGTCGTCGCAAAACGATTAACCAACTACATAACCCTTAAAGGCACTGGACACTTTTGGTAATTGTCAAAGACCCGTATTCTCACTTGGTGTATCCCAACATATGCATAAAATAACAAACCTGTGAAAATTTGAGCTCAATAAATTGGTCATCCACCTTGTAAGAGAATAATGAAAGAAAAAATACTCATGTTGCATTACTTTGTGGACTTTGAGATGCTCAATAAAAGGCTGCAGCTGAAGTCTTTTAATATTAATTAAGTGAAAAATTACTTCTTTCTTAAAAACTACAATATTCAGAGGGAGCCGTTTCTCACATTGTTTTATACTATCAACAGCTCTCCATTGCTCGTTACCAAGTTACTTTTTATCTCACAACTATTTTGAGTAGTTACCAATAGTGTCGTGTGCCTTTAACATTATTTCAGAGTTTTTGTCAATTTTTTTCACAAGAAATGTTTGTAACATATTTTGTACAATCAACCACCTTCCAACTGACTAGAAAGCACACAAATAAACAAACCAGCAACTCTTTAACGGTTTGTTTGGTCAGTTCCTTCCTCCATGGTCAGACTACGTAACCGTAAAAAAAAAGAACGAGTAGCCGTTTCTCAGGATGGCCACTGTACATTTATTTATTTGCTTAATACTTCTTCTGGTACAATTAATTAATGTTTGCATTGAAATTAAAGATAACACACGTTAAGTATTTTTTCGAGTAGGTAAAATAACGTGCGCAAAGCTTTTTGGAGGCGTTAAGTGGCCTGTGAATCTTACCGGAGAAGATAATTGTTTTGTTCCTAATTGGTGCATGGAGAAGATAAACAAACTCAGAGCGAAACCATTAGAAGAATCCTGGATGTTCTCTGAAAGCAACTATTGTTTCATGCTTGTCAGACAACCCCACTGTACAGCCCTAAGATCAATTTGTTGGTTACTTCTAAAATCAAAAACTGCTAACGGGCTTAAAGGCAGTGGACACGTGGTAGTTACTCAAAATAATTATTAGCATCAAACCTTACTTGGTAACGAGTAATGGGGAGAGGTTGATGGTATAAAACATTGTGAAAAACGGCTCCCTCTGAAGTAACGTAGCTTTCGAGAAGGAAGTAATTTTCAACGAATTTACCTCAGAATTAGATTTTGAGGTCTCGCAGTCGAACATCTGAAAGCACACAACATCTCGCAACTTCGACGACCAATTGAGTTCAAATTTTCACAGGTTGGCTATTTTGTGCATAATTTTGAGATACACGAAGTGAGAAGACTGATGGTCTTTGAAAATTGACAATAGCGTCCAGTGTCTTTAAATAGTACTGTACCATTTTAAATTGGGTATTTGTCACTTGAACATTCATTATTTCGATAAAAAAAATATAGACCCCGTCCTCAAGGTTTTGAAAAACTAACTATACTTCTACTTCCAGCTCATACAAAACATGACTGGTGACTATCGTCTCACATGCCTTGTGGTGAATCTTTCTTAAAAAGCAGCGAAGAAGGGTATTCAGATTAATCCTTTTTACACTACCTAAGTCTTATGTGAACTCAATTTTCTTATTCATTGGAAACACGTTTTTTATATATTGACGATTGACGATTTTCACTTTTTTACATTAACAGAGTAGGCCTATGTATATGTATGGAAGGACAAACCTTTTTTACGGCAATGAAAGTTTCCTGACCAGGACTGACGGTAATTCCTTCGTCCTCCGGGAATGGCATCTGGTGCTGAGAGCCAACCATAACCCTCAGTCCAGCAGACTGCTGTAGACTGGATAAATACTCATCGCGTTCTATGAAGAGTTCCATGGTTAATCCTGTAGGTGTGATTGAGTGACATGCAGAAACATGACTAAAAACTACTGGTTTCGAAGGACGTTTGTGATTAGCGAAAAACTCCGAAACTATGTTTGTCAGACAAATGTTTGGAACAGGTTGGGGAATGCAGAACATCACAAAACAACAGCTCTCTGGCGATGACACGGGATTGGGACTTGAGAGGGAAATAGACGTATAGACAGACGTTCAACTAAATAATGATAAAGTAACATTAATAAATTATTTGTTAACCTGGAAGGTACGGAAGCCCATTAATGCCAGTAATAAATACATTTCAAATCCAATATTTTCGGATTTGAATCGGGCCTAAAGTTAAGAACATTGTAAATCGTGTCGTGATTGATTTAATATAGGCTTCTGCGTTCTCACCATACAGTGGCCCTGCCCTGCTGACTTTCTTGACATTTTCGCTGAAGAAGTTGAAAGTGTAACAGTTTCCATATATTGTATTGTAGAACTGAGTGAAGTTTCTGTAAGAGGACATAAGAATATTGCTGATACAATATGGTTGCCGATTTTCAAACGATGTGTAGAAAGTATAAAATACCCTCGCAATTTGGCTCTTGTGGGTCGTTTACACAATGAAAACCACGCAAACTTTTTTTCTCTGTTCAACTTGAACCACAGAGAAATATTATTAAACAATAGAGGAACCCGGCACACCCGTGAAAGGTTGGATGGGCGTCACCCAACTGTGGTTTGATGGGCGTGCACTTTTTTTTTGCTTACGGCGGCACCCCTGTGTTCAAACAATAAGTGTGACTTCGGTAGACAAACGGGGTTTGTGCCTATACATTTCGTTATTGCGAAGTGTTGTTTAAAAGCTTACGTGGGCCTGCAAGGATATCCTTTGAATGTACATGTAAGTAGCATGGAGGTCAAATAATGACCAGTGCTAAACCTCTCTTCATACGGCATCTTAGCGACGATATTTAGTGTCTTCAGTGATAATTCGTAGTTATGGTCCGTTAAGGAGAAGTCAACAACTTCCTCCTGCATCGACAGAGAAAGGGAGTACAAAAATACAGTTATTGTTGTTGTTGTTGTTGTTGTTGTTGTTGTTGTTGTTGTTGTTGTTGTTGTTGTTGTTGTTGTTGTTGTTGTTGTTGTTGTTGTTGTTGTTGTTGTTGTTGTTGTTGTTGTTGTTGTTGTTGTTGTTGTTGTTGTTGTTGTTGTTGTTGTTGTTGTTGTTGTTGTTGTTGTTGTTGTTGTTGTTGTTGTTGTTGTTGTTGTTGTTGTTGTTGTTGTTGTTGTTGTTGTTGTTGTTGTTGTGTTGTTGTTGTGTTGTTGTTGTTGCTGTTGTTGTTGTTGCTGTTGTTGTTGTTGTTGTCGTCGTCGTCGTCGTCGTCGTCGTCGTTGCCGCCGCCGCCGCCGCCGCTGCTGCTGCCGCCGCCGCCGTCTGTTTGTTTATTCGTTTGTTTATTTGTTTGTTTGTCTGTCTGTCTGTCTGTCTGTCTGTCTGTCTGTCTGTCTGTCTGTCTGTCTGTCTGTCTGTCTGTCTGTCTGTCTGTCTGTCTGTCTGTCTGTCTGTCTGTCTGTCTGTCTGTCTGTCTGTCTGTCTGTCTGTCTGTCTGTCTGTCTGTCTGTCTGTCTGTCTGTCTGTCTGTCTGTCTGTCTGTCTGTCTGTCTGTCTGTCTGTCTGTCTGTCTGTCTGTCTGTCTGTCTGTCTGTCTGTCTGTCTGTCTGTCTGTCTGTCTGTCTGTCTGTCTGTCTGTCTGTCTGTCTGTCTGTCTGTCTGTCTGTCTGTCTGTCTGTCTGTCTGTCTGTCTGTCTGTCTGTCTGTCTGTCTGTCTGTCTGTCTGTCTGTCTGTCTGTCTGTCTGTCTGTCTGTCTGTCTGTCTGTCTGTCTGTCTGTCTGTCTGTCTGTCTGTCTGTCTGTCTGTCTGTCTGTCTGTCTGTCTGTCTGTCTGTCTGTCTGTCTGTCTGTCTGTCTGTCTGTCTGTCTGTCTGTCTGTCTGTCTGTCTGTTTGTTTGTTTGTTTGTTTGTTTGTTTGTTTGTTTGTTTGTTTGTTTGTTTGTTTGTTTGTTTGTTTGTTTGTTTCTTGTTTGTTTCTTTTTTGTTTCTTTTTTGTTTCTTTGTTTTTTGTTCTACTGAGCTTTAATTGTTTTTGTATTTTTATGATTCGACTTGTACTTACGGTGCTTTTTATTCCGGCTTCTTTGTCGTAGTATGCGAAGAAGCCTCGAAGTTCTTCGAACATATACATCCCATGGAGCGTGATTCTGTTCAGGTTGCACAAGGTGACTGCAGGAAACTTCACTTCCCGTTCGTATTCCAGCTCTACATTTACTGCCACTTCGTAGCTTCTGAATGTGCTAAACATGGACATGGTGTTCACTACGAAAAAGACAAGGGAACAAACAAACAGCAATGCCCACACGATTCGACGATGGTAGCTGGCTGATCTACCTATATTAGGTAAACCGTGCGCTCCGCAGTTTTGCATTACGGTGGCCAGGAGATTCGCCATGCTTAGTCGTTGGTCGGCATCATTGGTCCCCATGTTGCTTTAGAACACAATCCCTGACTTTTGTTCTGACCCAAATGTCATTCCTCGCATGAGATGTAACCTCCAAATGCACACTTTAATTATAGAGCTCCAGCTAATAAAACACAAAAATAATTCAATTATAAACTCAGTGGATTTAGTCTTTAGCACGGAGCCACTACAAGTAAATATATAAGACATAATGAATTATTTTGTGTAGATCTTTGCAGCATCTATCAGATAAATCCGCGTAAAGTTACTGGAAATGTTTTAGCCAAATATTAGTATAGTGGCTTCTAACATAATAGCGCTCACATCCGTAACCCAATGTATCGAGGCGCTTCAACATTCAGTATATTCCTGCATGATAAGTGTATGTGGAACTACGTTTGACACTATTTGTAATTGTCAAAGACTAGTCTACTTGGTGTATCTCAATATATGCATAAAATACAATTGAGCTCAATTGGTCGTCAAAGTTGTGAGATAATAATGAAAGAAAAACACCCTTGTCACACGAAGTTGTGTGCTTTCAGATGCTTGATTTCGAGACCTCAAAATCTAATTCTGAGGTCTCGAAATCAACTGCGGAAAATTACCCCTATCTCGGAAACTACGTTACTTTAAAAGGAGCCGTTTCTCAGAATGTTTTATACTTCCAACAGCTCTATTACTCGTTACCAAGTAAGGTTTTGTGCTACTAATTATTTTGAGTAATTAGCAATAGTGTCCAGTGCCTTTAAGTATATAACAACAATGATACCTGCTCCTTTCACAGCATCATGTAATGTTTTACAAGGTGAGGTGGCGTATAACTTGCGGCCAATCTTCTCTTTTCGCTAACTGCACTAGGTTCTTTCGTGTGCGTTACACAACTCACGGTACGAACGGATTTACGTCCCATCCGAAGGACAACGCATCATCGTAAAGTGTCTTGTTTAAGAGGGCACAAGTATCACAAGTGTCACAACTGGGACTCAAACCCTTACATGTTATGTGTTGAACACCCAACAGCAAGTACAGGCCATGTATACACGTAATGTAGATTAGTAGAACATTTATAGCAAGATGTTCCCAAAAGAACAACATTTATCAAGCAATAATAGATAAATCAAAGGTATTACCGCATACCTAATTATCATATTACAATAAATTCATTGTTTATTATATACAAAAATAAGTTATAATTTTATGTTTTAATGTTTCGTTAAAGGCAGTGGACACTTAGGTAATTACTCAAAATAATTATTAGCATAAAACCTTTCTTGGTGACGAGTAATGGGAAGAGGTTGATGGTATAAAACATTGTGATAAACGGCTCCCTCTGAAGTGCCATAGTTTTCGAGAAAGAAGTAATTTTCCATGAATTTGATTTCGAGACCTCAGATTTAGAACTTGATGTCTCGAAATCAACCATCTAAACGCACACAACTTTGTGTGACAAGGGTGTTTTGTTTTTTTTCATTATTATCTCGCAAGTTCGATGACCGACTGAGCTCAACATAATTTTCACAGGTTTGCTATTTTATGCATATGTTGAGATACACCAACTGTGAAGGCTAGTCTTTGACAATTATTACCAAAAGTGTCCACTGCCTTTAACAATCGTAGTGCTCTACTCACCGAATGCTCGAAGTCTTGTCATTTACTATCAAGTCAAACCAATGAACACAAATTATTAAATGCATTGTTACTTATCTCATGGCCCCAGGTTGATGACTGAGTCTCGAGTCTAAACATTTTTAATGGAACCCTTTTCATTATTGATCGAGTCTTAATTGTTCTTGTTTTGCGTGTTTAAATGAGTGTTGCACTTATACGTAAAGTGGGGCCTACAGTACCCGCCTGTGTCGGATTTGTAAGATGATGCAATTAAATTCACTGGACACTATTTGTCATTACTCAAAATTACCATTAGCATAAAACCTTACTTGGAAACAAGTAATGGGGATAGTTTGATAACACGGGCGTCAATCGAGGGAGGGGGGGGGGGGGGGGTCAGGGGGACATGTCCCCGCCCATCTTTAGGAGGGTGGGTGACACAGTATCAAATGTCCCTAATCTTGTTGACCACCTCATCATGAAGCCCAAACATTGCACTGTGTAAAGACCAAGCCCTGTGTCCCGCTATGGTCATTAATCCTGGGGGCAAAGGATGATACAACTTTGGAACTTGTTTGGGACACTATATCAAAATGTCCCCACTCAAAATGTTTGAAGGGTGGGGAACACAATATCAATGTTCAACGTTTCTTTGACCACCTTTTTATCATGAAACTCAATTATTGCACTGTGCAAGACCAAACCCTGTGTCCCAAACGATGTCTCCCGTCATTGCCATAAATTCTGGGGGGGGGGGGGGCACTGTTCCCCCAGTTTTTGTTAACTCGTTTGTCTTATAAGGGCACGTACTTGTGCGTGTCATCTCCATACTTTTTAGTTCTCTTGTAGTTACTGTATGTTTACTTGTCTGTCATTGCCGTTCTGCGGCCTCTATGGTCATTTACCCAGGTAACTCTGTATACCCAAGGCAGCCGCTGCTGTTCCATGACACCGTTATTGAGACGTTTCTGAGATTGTTTTTTTTTTCCGCAAACCTTGCTTACAAACATTGCAAACAGTCGACTACACATACCCATCGTTTTCATTTTGTTTTGATGAAATTTCGAGTATTTCCGAAATCCAAAAAGGCCCACATTCTATTGCTTTTTGGTGGTATTTTGCTCTGTTTCGTTTCCCATTGGACCTCTTAATTTTGAAAGAATCTGATACTGCAAATTGTCTCGTTAAAAAAACTGAAGTGTTGCCCAAATTTAAAAGATCCATACGGCTTAAAAACAAATTTACGATTCATTGATCAATACTCAATGAGCTATATGATTGCACCACAGAGCAAATATCATGCACAATTTTCGGGACCCTTAAGCGGGCCCCAGACCCCACGCCGTAGTTCATGGTCCCGCTCGTATGCTTCATCTTCTGCAGATTTAAAACTTTGGTCACGATCCGGCCTTTGTTCTTAAGTGCCACCATAGACCAATATTTGTGCCCCAATTGGACAGTTTTATACACTGAAACCCTTTCGGGGCTCTCAAATCTTTCTGATATAAAATTTAGAATATTTTGAGGGTGCACCCTTTCAAAAGCTGTATCACAATACGGGAGACACTGATCACTGATAGTAGAGTACGGCAAATTGTGTAGACATTACTACATGAAAGCGCATTCCTAATGGAACCCTTCAAAATAGGCTACCAGTGTACGTATCAGTACGCGCAAACAGCGTTTTGTTCTGAGGGACACAAACACAGGATGCAGGATGGAAGCCATAAATGATGCTATACATGTAGGTGGGAGGATGTTCCAGTGTCTGGAAAGGTACAGTTTTCGACGACTCCTTCACACTCCAGAGCAAGAAACATTTTCATAATCGAAATTGTTTAAAGCGCATTATTTTTGACAACTGCAGCGCAGTCATGAACATGATACAACACCAGCCATATAGATGTTAATGCACCAAATCCCACCATCAATAAACTGTTTTCTTTATTGTAAGGAAAAAATTATCCAAAGACTCTTGAACGTGCATCCTTTTTTTTCCATTTATTTACAAATAATTATTGAATACATTTGGACTCATTTAGGCAGCAAATATATTGTACATAGGCCTAATTAAGTATAATTTATCAAAACGCAAATCATGAATCAGAAAACAACCTCGTAGAACTAAGCGTTTAAAAAAAATCTCAAATTCGTCAGTGTCTCGGCTGTGTACGCCCTCTACGTTCAGTAATGGAAATAGTATGATCAATCATGGATCAATAAAGCATAGAGAAGGGGAAATACACACATTGGAGCAAAGGAGGTTCCGATTTCACAAAGCTAAGATTGATGGGAAGGTACACGTTTGGTAATTGTGTCAAAGACCAGTCTTCTCACTTGATGTACCCATGGAGGTAGAAAAAGCCTCCATACTGTATCCTAACAAAAGCATAAGATAACAAGCCTGTGAAAATTTGAGCTAAATTGGTCATCGAAGTTGCGAAAAAAACACCCTTGTTGGACGAATTTGTGTGCTTTCAGAAAGGAATAAAAGTGCTATTATTTTAGTAAGAAATTGCCTCTTTTCTCAAAATCTATGCTACTTCAGAGGGAGCCGTTTCTCACAATGTTTTATACTATATCAACAGCTCTCCAATGCTCGTTACCAAGTCAGTTTTTAAGTCAATACAGTGTATTTGTTTTGAGTAATTACCAAACGTATACCTTCCCTTTAAAGGCACTTGGCCTTGGCACTATTGGTTATTACTTAAAATAGTTGTTGGCATAACAACTTACTTGCTAACGAGCAATGGAGAGCTGTTGATAGTATACAACATTGTGAAAAACAGCTCCCTCTGAAGTAAGATACTTTCTGAAAAAGAGGAAATTTCTCAATCAAATATTTTAAAAGACTTCAGGCCTGAAGGGCATCTGAAGAAAGCACAACAAATTGTTCAACAAGGCTGTTTTTTCTTCATCTATTGTCTTGTAACTTAAATACCGATATGATGGGATACACCAAGTGAAAATACTGGTCTCTGACAATTATAAAAGGCATCCAGTGCCTCCAACAAAATAACAGCTTCATGACATTGGGGATTTCTCAAATGTTGGTTTGATCTCCAGCATCATTTGTGAACAGTGTACAATCTCTATACAGTGTTTCTAACATCGAGCAAAGCCCAGAGCCGAAGTTTGGAAAAAATCCCCTGTACTAATAGGGAAATAGCCTTTAGTCAAGGCGCACGCGGCACACCGGATGGCAAGCACAACCCCAACAATGTAATGCACGAAAAAAAACTATCACCGCGAGCGGCGCAGCCCCTTTACCAACTCGTTTTGGGGCCTTATGTTTTTCTTTACATTTGCCAACGATTTTAGGGGGAGAAAATGTAATGTATAATGCATTAGCGTGGTGAGTTGCTGGCCAATAAGAAGCCACAATTACTTGCATGATGTCACAAGACATTCGATGATTTTTTTCCCACCAAAATCGTTGGCAAATGTAAAGAAAAACATAAGGCCCCCAAAACGAGTTGGTAAAGGCGCTTCGCGGCTCGCGGTGATAGTCTTTTTTCGTGCATTACATTTTTGGGGCCCTGCGTGCTATCCGGTGTGCCGCGTGCGCCTTGACTAAAGGCTAATAGGAAAACGGCAATTCGCCATTTTACAGCCAAAATGAAATGCCACAAGCACTTGCACAACTAGTGTACTTATCATTCTCCTGGTTGAATACTGAAATAGTTAGCACACACACAAAATAACAAATTACTTAAAATTCCAACATCTACTACGGTACATACATGTAGTAACAATAAGCAGCCACGGCATTTAAAGGGATACAAAAGTTGCTGGCAGTCAGTGTAAGCACTTTATGCAATCCACCGACAAACCTGTACAAGTTTAAGATTGATCGGCCATCAGGGACAAGAGAAAAACCAATTAATACCCATTTGCACGACATTGAAAAAAAGAAGAAAAAAAAACAAAAAAAAACGCTCACTCAGCCATGAATGACACACCTGTTGTACTCATAAACTTTAGTTAACCAATGTACAATATTTAAACCAAAACGTTTTGAAAAGGGTATTGCACACAGCTATGTTACTATCAGGGACGGAGTTATACATGTAGTATGGCATAGTACCATTTCAATCATTGTCTACACATCAGAGGTGATGGTCACCGCTGACAAAAAAACGGGGATCCAGACCCTTGGAGGTATATAATAATTTGATTTATAGCATTCACATGCCCACCTTTTGATAATCCTTGGATTTATAGATTCAAACATTCCAAGTAGTTGCGATAACGCAACCCTCCTCCCGACGGCGGGAGGAGGGTTACGTTAACGCAACTACATTCCAAGGAGCTTTAGAGAACAGTATCCGCAGTGCAAGAGATGAAGATATTGAGAAAAATACCTTATTTTTTGTTTAAGCTTCACACTAAAAAAGCCTGATTTCAGCTAAATGAAAGTTCTTGTACCTATCCTCTCCTCTCAACATTCCATCTACAGGTAGCCTATTCTGAATAAAACAAATTCAAAGCAAATCTTTGGCAAACTCAAACAGATTATGTTTTAACCTTCACACTAAAGAGTCTGAATTCAGCTAAATGAAAGTTCTCGTACCTATCCTCTCATCTCAACATTCCATCTACAGGTAGCCTATTCTGAATAAAACAAATTCAAAGCAAATCTTTGGCAAACTCAAACAGATTATGTTTTAACCTTCACACTAAAAGAGTCTGAATTCAGCTAAATGAAAGTTCTTGTACCTATCCTCTCATCTCAACATTCCCTTTACAGGTAGCCTATTCGGAATAAAACAAATTTAAAGCAAAACTTTGGCAAACTCAAACAGATTATGTATAGTACATATACAAACAGCAATGGTATTGGTAACAACTGTGATACTTAAGTCATTCCAATAGTTTTGACATGTTTGTTGTAATGACAAAAGGAAATGTGTACATATCAAAACAACTAAAAGCTGAAGTTATATTTTACGCAAAAGATCAAAACAATGTCATGTGCTCTGAATAGACAGAATCCTACATGTACATACAGTACATTTGTAATTGTAACCTACTTTGGTATGCACCATCAGGTATATTTGACCATGGATGGCGCCCCCCGCCCCATCCCAAAAAGAACACAACAAACGAACATAAAGAACATAAAAAGTATAAACTCAAATGATCATCACACTCTTGAAATGAAGCAGAAATCATTCCTAACACAAATATAGACCCTTCCCATAAATGTTAATTGCACATATATTAACATTTTGGTTGGCAAAATGAGGGATTACAGGTGCTGCGTTTGCGCAAATGCGTTTGCGCATCTGCCAAGTGCACAACTCTATAGTTGCCAACAAATAGGGTTTGTACGCATGCGCGAATGTAACTAGCAAATTTCATGGGAAGAGTCCATTGTGAGTCCCTTCAGCTTCAACTTCAAATATCAAAAAGTCAATAGGAAAACCTATCGTTCCACTCCGGTCTTTGTTTGGACTCTGCTGACTGAATTACTCTCCGCACACTTCCTGATGATGCAGGTCGTTGACTTGCCTGGAGAAGAGAAAAACAAAGTACAGCTTTTGGTGTTTAAAAAATTCTAATAGAAACACAAAACCAAGCTGAACAAAAACAAGAAATGTTTACTTAATTATTGTTATGTTTCTTGATTATAAAAAAACAACATTTTCCGCAACCTAACAATTAAACAGCTACCTGAGCGGAAAGTTTACCTCGGAAATGCTATTTTAACTATAATGCGTTTGTTCACAATTTAAATGTAATTTTTGATTTGTGTACACAAAAAAATCAGGCCTTTCGTTCAAGCAGGTCTTTTAAGATGCTATGTCAGATTTTTTGCCCCAGACATTAAAAAATAGATTTTTTATGAGTGAATGGTATTTCAAAGAGTATCACCCACTCTATTGAAAAAAGTTTAACTTTTACTTTTAATGTTCACGAACCATGACAAAAATTTAAAACGTTTCTTATAAAACACATAAGAATTGGTCTTGTGATATATTGTCGGGATCCCTACAAAAACTAATTTTGAGCACTTTATTTCACTGCTACTAATAATTGGCAGACTTTTTCGAGCAATGGCTCAAATGAAAGCTTGTAACTTTCTCGACCCCTATCAAAACACCTATTGAATCTTAAATCAAAATTTGTGGGTCAAATCGGCCAAAAATCTTACATAGCATCTTTAAGCTACCACTGTAAGCCAATCATTTTCCACCTACTTGTCTATCAGCACTTTGGGTTTTTCTCTGCATAACAGGAGCAGGTTTGGAGTTTGTCTTCTTGACATGATCTCTAAACTCCATTGAATTGTGGATCCGTCTTTGATTGTGTGACAGTCCTTTGTTTGGATGGATGGGCGGCAGGGATGCACTCTTAGCGTCACCTCTCTTGCTCATCCCAACAGATCTCCCACGATTGTCAAACCCTGCAGCCTTATTTCTCGTCCCATCTCTACTGAGTTTTTGCTCATCCTGGTGCTCTTGTCTCCTCAGCTCCGCCTTAAGACGTTTGTTCAATTCCAAGGCATCATTGAGGAGTGCAGACGTCTCCTCATCGGTAAGTTCTGTGTGTTCTAATTCACTGCAGATGGAATCAACTTCAAAGTCTTCATGGTGGCGTAGTTTCCCTTCGTCCGTCAGGGCCTGGTCAGCCACCTGCTCAGTGAGGCCTGCAGATGTGTCTTCCATCGATCTATTCAGTCTTTCAATAGTCATCTAACATTTTACCTGAAGATGTTGATGTAAACATAAAAGGATTTTAAGGTAATACATTGCAATTGACAAAAACTAAACCAAAGCCCACTCAAACTAATGGGTCTTTAATAGTTTAGTTAGGGGTTGTTACTTATACAATAAGGTTTATCGCAAATAGCAAAATATCAAGAGAGGGCGCTGTTGAACCCACACAAAGATATAGGCGATGCATGCGCGAGTCAGGCATGACAACATACACCGCATAGCAAACTGCCCCATCTACCTACCCACAACGCATTGCGGTTCTGAATCGCGATAAACCTGGTCTGCACGTTGCACATGTGCACGTTTACACAGCCCAGTGGCGGTGGTTTGTGCAGTAAAGACAAGACAAGACGGAAGAGAAACCTTATGTTTACAACTGCAGTTGGTACACATTTCAGTTAAATTGGGTTAAAACAAAAGTCACATAAAATAACAAAAAGTGGGGAGGGGCGTAGTTGGATAATGTAACTAGGCATGCCTGTTTTTTTTCTTCATGTTTTGTGCAAATCATAATCTTTAAAATTTAACCCTAGTTTTGTTTGTCAAATCAAATCGAAATTTAATTAAGTGTTTAACTTATTTAAGTTTAACAAACATTGCATTCTCTGATTGACTGATTCTGAATCTGAATCTGATCTGAGTCTGAATGATTCTGAAACTTGACTAGGTAGTACTAGCACTAGCAGTAGTAAGTATAACTAGTTAAACTTATTAAACTGAAACCACTTTATAAAACTAAAAGAATCCATAATTAATTTGGAAGCTGATTGTTAACTTTACCATGATCTCATCTCATCGTCAATCAAGCAAATCAGTCACAATTCAATGATTCTCAAGAGTTTCACTAGATTACAAGTTAGGCCTATGCCAAGACTGGAAAAAGAAGCGTCCGCCGTCGCCAAGATTCCGTTTGAAAGTATTACCTTTAAATAATAGGACGGCAAAGGGCAATAAAGGTACCTGTACGCTTCCAATGTCATTAGCACAGCAAAACAGCACTGCGTAAGGTATATGGCGTAAGGCGCACAGTCTGATGGTACTTCCAAACTTAAAAAAACAAACAAAGTTATTTAAAATATAATTAATAAAATATTACATATAACTTAAAACAAAATACATAAAAGCCTAATTTGTATTTAAAACTGGTAAAAAAGTGTATATTTATTTTAAAATATGTTGCTTTAAGACAATCAAACAAAACAGTGTGAAGACGTGACGGGCCTTTCCCATGCTAGGAATAAGTACAATGTTAAAAACACAAAACGTTTTGCGAGTGCAGAGCACGGATCGCGAGACAAATCAAGTTGTTAGTTTTTTGGATATTTTGACGTGGGAAATTTTTTTGTAAGTACATGTAGTCTCACTCAGGGGTCTCATTCGTCATGGGAAGAACCGAGAAAAGAAAAAGACGTTCGAGGTCGAGATCAAGAGAGAAACAAAGGGATTATGACAAAAGACGAAGGTAAAACACTAGACGGGGCTATCTGTCGCCCAATTTCCGGACAGTTACGTTTAAAGATTAACTTCTTTCTTGATTTGAGTTGAGTGGTGGACTCAAATGTTTTATTCCCAAATAAAAGCGTGCAGGTTTTTGCCGATGTGTCAACAGCCTCTCTCGTTTCCAGTATTAAATAAGTTAGTGTTATTTATGTTATTAATTTTAAATAATATAATTATTATTTTAGTTTTTTACTTTTAATTTTATTTTTATAATAGAATTTAGTTTTATTTTGGAAAACATTCCGTATGGCGCCACCACTCTTTCATTCGATATGAAATAAATATAGTATCTAATTAACCTCAATCAGATATCCTTTTTTGTTAAAATGAGTGACAAAGTGGTGGCGCCATCTGGAAAGTTTCCTTATTATGATTTTTTTTATATGAATGAATGATTATGAAATAAAAGTTAAAGTCAGTGGACACTATTGGCAATACTTATTGGTAATTACTCATAATAATTATCAGCATAAAACCTCACTTGGTAACGAGTAATGGGGAGAGGTTGATAGTAAGTATAAAACATTGTGAGAAACGGCTCCTTCTGAAGTAACGTAGTTTTCGAGGAAGAAGTAATTTTCCACAAATTTGATTTCGAGACCTCAACACTCGAATTTAGAATTTGAGGTCTCGAAATCAAGCATCTAACTAAACGCACACAACTTTGTGTGACAAGGGTGTTTTTTCTTTCTGTAATATCTCGCAACTTCGCATCCGTCTGAGCTCAAATTTACACAGGTTTGTTATTTTATGCATATGTTGAGATACACCAACTGTGAAGGCTAGTCTTTGACAATTACCAATGGTGTCCACTGCCTTTAAAACAAATAAATTAAATAAATTATAAATAAGTATGATAATTATTAATAAATAACTCAGCAGTCTCATTCACAGAGATCATACAACATTACAAGTACAACAACTCGTGCACTGGACAACTCATGGGTTCAGACAACTCGACACAGAGGGCCAACAGCCCAAGACAAGACAAGTTGATGGTTGAATGAATGGCTGCTCAGTAAATGGCAATGCACTTAGAAATATTAAACGTAACATCAAAATGTATTGAATAAAATTAGTAAGCATTTGTTTGATTTATTTAATTTGTTCTACAGCTGGTTAGATATAATTTAATGTAAGTTTCATAAAATAAAAAAATTATTATTAATAAGTCTGCGAATCGTCTAGAATTGCACGAAACATTCAAGCCACATGCTTTTCCGCCATTTTTGCATGTGTTCTATGTCTCTGTCCCCTGTGCCTGTGTCCCCTGACCTATAGCCTGTCTGTGAGCCCACCCCGAACTCGCCCTCCCCACCCCAGAGTCCCCCTCCCCACCCCGGAGTCCCCATCCCCTGGGGATGACGCCTGTGCATGCCAAGACAGTACAGTACGATGGTCGAGGCCCTGTCTGTAAAGAGGAACGTGAATACCACGCCAAACCGTCCACTCAAGCTGTCTGGACTGTTGACTTTTCCAACAGTTGTCTACCATGTACTGTTTAAGCCTATCTACAACTTAAACAATGAAAATGTTATGGGCCCAATGACGAGGGCACTAATGTAAGATGCAGTGATACGTTTGTGTTAAATGCAGTAGTGTACAGTACAAGAACTTGTATTTTTCTTTAAATGCAGATCAAGATCAAGCTCCGACTCAGTCAGCAGCGACAGTAGCAGTGAAGACAGCTACAACAAGAGGAGGAAAAACCAACACAGACGACGCTCAAGGGAAAGATCAAGTTCGCTACCGCCGTCCAGACGTCATGACAAGCACAAGAAGCACTCCAGGAGACCCAGGTCAACGTCAAGGTCGCGATCGAGGTCATCCAGCAGTCGTAGGAAAGAGAAGAAACGCAGCAGAGAGGAACGTGAAGAGCCGAGACGAGTGCAGTTGACAAAAGAGGAGAGAAAGTAAGATTTACATGTACTAATCAATCAATGTCTGGCGGGAAAAAAATGCAATCACTTTTGCAGAAACTACACACTTAAGAGCAAATATTTGTTTTTCTTGAAAATGACAACAAATTCTCTGTACAAAGAGCTTTTTTGAAATGATGTTTGATAGATTAAATAGTTTGGATTGGATAACTACATAACCTATTTCTACTTTCCATGAAACTTTTTCCATCGAGTTGAGAGCCACCGGAAACCAATTTTAAACCAACAGTTTGTGTATAGGCCTATATGTAATTGCACAGAAATGCGTAGCATGTAAATTTAATCTTTACGTCTTTCTTTTTCCTGTCTGCAAAAGGTACAAACAATATACAGAATCACAAACCAAGACATTGGCACATGCCTGGAATTAAAAAAGTTAACTAAACAACTGTGACTGAAAAGCCTTTAACTCCGATGCTACTGACTACAAAGTTTACAAACGCACATGAATTAAAGATATAAAAACAAAATAAAAAAGTTACCCTTCCCCCCACTCCCTGGAACAAAAAATATATGAGTACAAAAATAAACATTTTTAATTTTCTTTTGTACCTTATGTCAATTTACAAAAAGAAATCTGCCAAAAATGGTTGCATTTTGACAGGAGGCTGTTCAAAGTCATTCATTCGATAACACCCCAGTTTTATTAGCTCTCCTTTTACCGATTGTGAATTCTCCCTCTACTTTCCTTACTTTGTGTTTTTTACAGACAGCAGAAGGAGCTGATGAAAATTACAGAAAGTGTTGAGCAAAAGAGGACCCGTAGATTGGCCAAGAAACTCGCTAAGGATCGGAAACGCAAGGAGGAGATGGGCTGGGACGAAGAAATGATGGTAAGTAAGAAGATAACCGCATCAGTCTTTGGTTATAATCTGGAAATGGTTTCAGTTAACTTTAAGTCATGTCAGTTGGCTGCCTTCAAACCCAAGCTCTGGAGGCAATAGACCGATCCAGTAGGCTCCGCCAATGACGCAAGTGTGAGCACGAACACGTGGGTCTCTCCAATGCCTTTCTGCACAACTCTGCCGCGCATGCCAAGCATACGCGCACGCATGTTGGACCTTCGTTGCGTTGTGATTGGTCAATACGCAATGGGGCGGAGCTTAATGGATCGGTCTATTTGTTTTTATAGTCAAGTTTGTTTGCACAAGTGCTGCATGTTGCACTGCAATGGTTTACTTTGGAACGATAGGTGGCAGCAGACTTAGCAGGTAAATTTTCACTTTTTGGGTGGTTCCGAGGATGTGCACATTACCAAGAACAATGGATTTACCCGGGCGTCCCAAAAGTCTCCCAAATCTTGTAAATCTGTGGACATAGTGTTTTGTGTAACAAAAAATACCCAAATTCTTTAAGGTGACCCCTTGGCTGCCACTTCCCAGGTTGTATCATAAACTTGGATGTGTGGCTACATGGCAGTTATACAGGTTGAGTGGCCTTTGAATGGCACCCCCAAACTAAGATACTGACAATAGAGAGATCACCACCATAGAGCTAGATATCTAAGTTGGTATAGTGCCGGCTTCTTAAACCGGTGGTAGTTGGTTCGAATCCCGCTCTTGTAAAAAACTTCTGTTCAACCCCAAATTATTTTAAAATTTATCCATTCAGTTTCCCTTGTGATTTATAACTTGATATTTGCAATACAATTCTGTTAGTGGAACATTCTACATTCAGTCATATCTGACTTTGTAAACAACAACTGTTTAATCAAAATATTTTGGTTTTCTTGATTATTCAGGGCTACACTAACGTTGACAATCCCTTTGGAGATCCCAACCTATTGGACACATTCGTTTGGCAAAAGGTAAGATAGACAGAATGAAATTAATAGAAGAGCTGGGAAATGACAAATATTGTTACAGATGTTTCCCATTAAGAATCTCCTCTTAAGTTGATTTGCTTTGGTATTTTTCTTTCTTTCTTTAAATCTGGCACAAGGTTAATTTTCACATATAGTTTACCCCATTACTGTTGGTAAACTATCCTGTCCAACATGTAGACGGTCCAAACAACAGACTATCTTAAGTAGACTGTAGAGACAAAGTCTAACGTACTTAAGCCATAGAGTTTCCATGTACATGTAGTGCTAGAGGTACAAGCGGAAGAAAAAACCCATGCACCGAGTGCTAGCCTGGAAGATGGGGTACTTTGTGGAAGCATGTGGTAGGTTTCCACCCAATACCAAATGTACAAACGGAAGATGCACCCAATGCTAGCCTGGAAGATGGGGTACTTTGTGGAAGCATGTGGTAGGTTTCCACCCAATACCAAATGTACAAACGGAAGATGCACCCAATGCTAGCCTGGAAGATGGGGTACTTTGTGGAAGCATGTGGTAGGTTTCCACCCAATACCAAATGTACAAACAGAAGATGCACCCAATGCTAGCCTGGAAGATGTGGTACTTTGTGGAAGCATGTGGTAGGTTTCCACCCAATACCAAATGTACAAACGGAAGATGCACCCAATGCTAGCCTGGAAGATTTGGTACTTTGTGGAAGCATGTGGTAGGTTTCCACCCAATACCAAATGTACAAACAGAAGATGCACCCAATGCTAGCCTGGAAGATTTGGTACTTTGTGGAAGCATGTGGTAGGTTTCCACCCAATACCAAATGTACAAACGGAAGATGCACCCAATGCTAGCCTGGAAGATGTGGTACTTTGTGGAAGCATGTGGTAGGTTTCCACCCAATACCAAATGTACAAACGGAAGATGCACCCAATGCTAGCCTGGAAGATTTGGTACTTTGTGGAAGCATGTGGTAGGTTTCCACCCAATACCAAATGTACAAACGGAAGATGCACCCAATGCTAGCCTGGAAGATTTGGTACTTTGTGGAAGCATGTGGTAGGTTTCCACCCAATACCAAATGTACAAACAGAAGATGCACCCAATGCTAGCCTGGAAGATTTGGTACTTTGTGGAAGCATGTGGTAGGTTTCCACCCAATACCAAATGTACAAACGGAAGATGCACCCAATGCTAGCTTGGACATTGTGGTACTATAACAATAATAATAACTCTTAAAATAGCGCATTTCACAATAACTGTATCAATGCGCTTTACATTAGTGCCCTGGTCATAGGGCCAATAACATCTCTTTTAATGTTTCTCAGCTCCATTGGGAGTATACAACCTAGGCAACAGTTTATATCGCTCCACAGGCTTTTTCATTCACAATATCAACCTCCACCCTCGCAGTTACCCATTTAGACTTTGGAACCAATTTATAGCCTAATAATTGGAAATACGTTATGGAGAAAAGTCAATCACTTTAAATGCACTTGGGCTGCTCATATGGGTAGGTAGACGGTGCAAAAAAAAAAAAAACATACTCTGAGAAAGTTGAATTACTTGCAAACTGAAAGAAAAAAAAGTATGTAAGTACATGTGTACACAGTATATACTGTATACTTACAATTGTATTGTTATTTTTATATTATACACAAGCCTGATCGTGAAAGTCCGGTTGCCTCGATTATAACAATTCTAATACACACAAATGTACCAGGAGAATACAATGTTCTGAAGGTTGTTGCAATACTTTTCCCCTTTTGTCAGAAAAATGAAAAGGTTGGATTGGTAGGTCTTGAAAACGAGCGATGGAAAGGAATAATGAAGTCAAAACAAGTAGAAAACAGGGTAAGTTTAAATTCAGATTTATTCTTCTTTTGAGGGTGTCTGTATTGTGTTCAATGATACAAATAGTTTTGAAGGATTATTTTACAGTTAGCTCTCCTTTTGTGTATAAGTCCATACAAAGCCATTCATTTATACAGCTTGTTTATGGTAAAGCAATTCACTATGAACTATGTAGATGCATTTACATTCAGCTGGCAACTTTTTACACTCACATGTGCCAGTACATTTTGGTTGGCAAGAAGTTTTTACCTTCCAGAAGGGGAAGACAATGCCTTGTTTTAAATTGATCACTCTTTACAAGGGATTTTTAGCAGTGGTTACAATTTCTTGCTGTTAAAGCTAGGGAAGTTTCCAAATAAGTCTCTGTTCCTTGACTTTGATATCTAATGTGTGAATACTTCCTTCTTTTCAAACTCCAGCTTGAACTGCAGAAGGTAAAACAGAGAAGGATTGAGAGAGAGAAGGAAAGAGAACAACGAGAAAAAGAACTGGTGAGTAATGTTTCTTCAGAATGAAGACCACTTAAAAATAATAATAACATAACATTTATAAGGCGCACAGTATCTGGAATAGTTCGGCGCCGGAAACTAGCAAGCTGACAAATTGAACAGATGAGTCTTGAGGTTGTGTTTGAAAGTAGACAGATCAGGTGTGTCCCTCAGCTCGTCTGGCAAGGAATTCCGGAGATGCTGTGCTCAGCTGGAAAAGGCACAGTCTCCGTCACTTGCCAGACGAGTTTTGGGAACATAGAGTATGTGTGATGATGATGATGATCTAAGGCCTGGTCTGATGTTACGTTGTTGTAAAAGATGTGTAATGTAGCAAGGTGCTAACCCATGGAGGGCCTTGAATGTGAGAAGCAAGATTTTGAATTGTATTCTATGATAAACAGGAAGCCAGTGGAGATTATATAAAATGGGTGTTATGTGATCGGAAGATTTGCATTTTTGTGTACAGGTATGTCATGATATAGAAAAGTTTGCTGTAACACCATGTAATAACAATCTCTCAATGAGTTGGGGTGGTTCTGAAAAGAACCGTTGGATTAACTCGACGTTTCGATCAGTATGCTCTGATCGTCTTCTGGAGGTATGTCATGGCCAAGTGGTCTGTCATTGCCCCTAGTCTGAACATCTGGCGTCACACTTCGATGTTCATGAATAACACCAGATGTACCTGCCTGACCAGATCCTGCAAGATGTACCATTGACCTCCATTCATTTCACTTGCAGATTCGCAGTCAATTCACACTTAGGCCTACATACATGTATACATGACATAGTAAATAAAACAACATTACATGATGTACAAACATTTTGCACACACTACATGCAGACAATTGAAAGTCCAAGCTGACAAAATTGCATCGCCCTCGGACCAATCATAACACAGATATGGAAGTCCTTCCTCACTGTACGTTTATCCAATGAAACAATTGTCCGGTCTAATAGACCCCTTGCATATGACATCACAAGTACTAACAGCGCCCTCACTGAGGTCAAAGGAAGACCAATCATTGGCTGAGACTTGTGTGTGGAGCGAAAACAAGCACATGTTTCTATTGTTTGACCTCAGTAATAGTGGACAATGCCAGGGGTCTGTTGCACCGGGCTCATGTTTTGGTTGATTAGGGTGTGGGTTTGAATCCCAGTCATGACAATGTATCCTTAAACGCAACACTGGACTATACGCTTCTCTTAATATTCATGCATGACGTCACCATTCTAACCCAACACAAGGCCAGCGGTGCAGCCACTATAACTAGGATCGAGTGGCTGTTACTGGTGGTGGCGAGACGTGCACCGATGGCCTCATTTTGGGTTAGAATGGTGACAACATGCATGAATATCAAGAGAGATGTATTGTCGGTTCTCTTCACCCCAGGGGTAAATGGGTACCTGTGAGGGTAGAGATGGTTCGTGTGATTGATTAAGCTTACTGTGCTACATACATGTACTTGACTGCTCAGCCTCTATACTCCACACAAAAAGCTTGGATGGTTTAAGGATGGAAATAAATGACCCATAAAGTGGTGATAGAGAAGTGTCCATTTTTATAATTGTGCTTTTATCTACATCAAACCCTGTGTATTGATTTAGACTAAGATTAAATTGTGTTTTTAGGATTTGTTTCAAAATCTCCTTGAGCCTGGCAACTTTCTTGAGAAAAGCAGTCATTAAAGGGGGAAAGGAATAGCCCATATTTTGTCCAATCCCAAAGTTTTGTATTTCTGCTAAGTAAGCTTATTTACTAGTAGCAACACAGATGCGCATTGCAATTCACCAGCTAGTTGTTGGTTTTGAGCATATAAATATTTTAAGCAATATTATTTTTTGTTTTATAATATTTTAACAGGAAGAACTGCAGAGAATGAGGGAAGCGGAATCGTTCAAGGAGTGGGAAAAACAAGAAGACACTGTAAGTTGTTCATAGGGGAAAGTACATGATAGTGTTTTGGACGAGCAGTTTCATTCCCATCCTCTAGTTTAATGCTTGCTAATGTCACACACAAACTTTGAACAATATAAAGAAACTAAGAGAAAAATTGATAAAGACATGAAAGTGGTTTCAACTGGTAACTGTTGAGAGCTCATTTTTATTGTATTATTTGATATCTCAAATAAAAAGTTCAATCCCCATAAGGTGATCCCCTGTCTGCTGCTGCCCAGGTTTGTGACGAAAACTTGGGTGTGATCCCTGGCTACACAGCAGTAAATGGTTGTATGGTTTCTGACAGGCACCCCCCAAACAAAGATATTGACATATTTGGGAGTTGCCAACAAAGGGCTAGATAGCTCAGTTAGTAGAGCGCTGGCACGTTATTAAGCCAGAGGCCATCAGTTCAAATCCCGCTCTTTCGTATTTTTTGTTGTGTTAGACCCTAAAAAGTTAACAAACTTTGATACCATAAGAAAGCTCATTGTTTTATTGCTTGACATAAGTACAGGAGATTAAGGCCCTGTCGGCATTGTTGGCTTTGGGTACGGCTATGGCTAGATCGTCACGTAATCGTGCAGCGAATTGTAGGCTACCTTAGCAACACCCTTAGCAACAGTCATAGCCATAGATGTAGCCGTCTATTCGGATACCGCCTTACAATGTTTGCTTAACTTGGTGGTTTTCTTTTTATTCAGTTCCATTTGCATCAAGCCAAGCTGAGGTCAAAGATCAGGATCCAAGATGGACGAGGTAAAAGATTTCTGTTGTGTCTTAAATACATTTATGTAATTTGTATTGAACAAGACCCCGTCTAAGGTAACCCAGCTTTCCTGTCATGCCTGTCTAGTAATGTTTTATGTTCTTTTACATATTTGTTTATTTATTTGTATTCTTTCATCATTTTCAGGGATGGGGGAGGGGGTTGAAGTCATATAAATACTGGGGAGGGTTATTATTTTTTCAAAATCCAGCGCTGGAAGTCGCAATTTGTGCCCAGTTCCGTATATTTGTATTTTTGTTATGCTACTTTTATTGATGAATTTGTTTTGTATGTTTCAGCCAAGCCAATTGATTTACTAGCCCAGTACGTTGACCCAGATGGAGATGATGATTTATCTGTTGAGATGCAAGAACCCTATAATGTACTCAAGGTTTGTACAAAGACATGTTGTTATAAATTATATGAACATCTTGATTTAGAATTTGAATCTCCTGTTTCTTTTGCTTCCACACATGGAAGGGTTGACAGTTTTTGTGGCTCAGTGCTTTAAGGTTGTTAATTGCAATTTTTAGGTCCTAAAGTTTTAACATAAATCAAAATCTTGAAGTAAATATTTTTTTTAGAAACTCAATGCTTCTTTTTGGCAAAATTTACTTTGGAGACCACTATTGATAAAACAAATCTATTTACCAGGACCTCCAAAGTATGCAAATGCAATTTTATAAAATCTATACAAACTGCACCAAGGACCTTATACCTCTGAGCTGGTGAGTTGTAAACTTTGAATGTACCTTTTTTTTTGTCATTCATGCATAAGGGGTTAAATGTTTTTCTTAGAGAATAAGTGTTTCTTTTTGCCAACATTCACTTTGGAGACCACTCTTGATCAACTAACTCCATTTACCAGGAGATCCAAAATATGCAAATGCAATTTTATGAAATCCAAACTGCACAAACGACCTTATAATCCAGCGCTGGTGAGTTGTAAACTTTGAATGTACCCTTCTTTTCTTTCATGCATAAAGGGGTGAAATGTTTTTCTTAGAAAATAAATGTTTCTTTTTGCCAACATTAACTTTGGAGACAACTCTTGGTAAAAATACCCCCACTTTATCAGGAGCTCCAAAATATGCAAAAGCAATTTATGAAATCCAAACTGCACAAACTGCGCCTGTGATTTGTAAACTTTTAATGTACCATTATTTTTTTTTTCTTGCATAAAGGGTTTGACGATTGCCGACTTGGAGGATTTGTTAGAGGACATTATAGTGTACAAGGAGCTTGAGAAAGCCAGTAATCTAGAGTTCTGGAAGGACATGACAGTTATTGCTGAGGATGAGCTGACCAAACTCAAGAAAATCACACCCGAAGGGCAAGGTTAGTGTCGCCATACAGTTTGAAATAGACAGAGCCAAAAGGAACACCAACAAACAATAAACATTATTTGTTTTACTTTGTCTGGTTGTTTTGTTGCCATCCGGTTTTGGCTGTTGTAAAGAGTCATGTAAAATCATACTGAAACATTGAACGAAGGTAGATAGAATATGGAAAAGTTTTGTGGCACACAAATCTGTCATTGTTTTCTGTTATGCCCCACGGATGGCTTCGGGGCATACTGTTTCTGTTCTTTCACCCCTTTAGTGTGCATGCAAGGGTGGTTCTTTAGATCAGAACTCAAGAATGTAGCATATCAACTCATAATTTTGTGTGTGGATTGGTCTTGGGATCCCAATAAGGCCAAATGTCAAGGTCATTTAGGCAATTTTTATTTTGTAATGTCCGAGCGATAACTTTAGAAGGACTTCACTTATACATGTAAACTTGGTGCGTGGATTGGTCTTGTGTTCCCCCCAAAAAGTCTATTATTTATGGACCACCTAGGTCAAATGTCAAGAAACGGACTGGCTTGCGAGGTGTTTGTGCTTACCAAACTATAATTTTTCTTGTTTTCAGATGGAGCTGATCGACGTGAAGGAATCAATGTGTCAGTTAGTGGTGACGTTGCTGGGGTATTCCTGGCCAAGAAACACAGTCAGTTGTTGGCCTTAAAGGAACAGATCATGCGCCGTATCAAGAGTGGAGATGCTGGTGTAGATATCGGTGAGTACAGGGTCCAATTTTTGAAGACAGACGAAGCCCTAGATCTTTTTGGTAATGTGAATCTGGAAAGTCTGTAGACCTTCCAGAATTGATCACGTCAGGGGGCCTGAGCTCACTGGTTCTTTGCTTGTGGTGGTGTTGGTGCTTCCAGACCTGTGAACACCCTTCTGCTCAGTATTAATTGTCACACAGAAAGATTTTGGTTGTTATCCAAGTTGCAATGCCAAGAGTGAGTTGAATGTCCTTATTATCCTGGGCTATTTCACATACAGTACATGTATCTAGCAGGGGGGTGGGGGTTAATTCCAGATTGTTTTATTATTTTTTGTTATGGGCTTGGCTTCCTTATACCCAGTCTGTTCAACATGATAAATGTCGTAGTGTTTTATCAGAGTTGTTCAATGCAAATCTGTGAGGTCAAAATTCACATCGCCAACGGTTCTTTTCAGAACCACCCCCAACTCATTAGAGATAGTCATTACATGGTGTTACCGCAAACCTTTCCAAATCGTATTTCCACCATGCAAAGTTTCAAATCCTACTTAGACTTTCTCTTATTATCTTCATAAATATTGTCTGTGGGGAGACTCAACATTATGATTTTGTTTACCTCTTTACCATACATAGGTTATTGGGAGTCTTTGCTTCAACAGTTGAATGCTTACATGGCCAGAGCTAGATTAAAGGAACAACATCAGGAGAAACTTAAGAGGAAACTAGCATCACTAAGGCAACAGGTACGAGGGTTTTTTTTTTTATTTTATTTTTTTTTTATTTATTGATATCCAACAGCGGAAAGCCGCCACTTACAGGAATCGTTAAAAACTATGTAAAAATATAAATTTAAATATGAATATAAATACAACAATATATAACATTAAAAATTAAACATTGATAAAAACATTATTATAAGTAGACAAAAATAGTACACCGTAACCCACATCAAACAGACCAGGGAATACCAACAAGTACACAAACACACATCGGACATTAAAACAAACACATGAAGTAAGAATACACAAACAGAACAACACACGAAACCCCAATAAGTACAACAAACAAACAAACAAACAAACAAAAACAAACAAACAAACAAACAAACAAACAAACAAACAAACAAAAATAGAAACAACACAAACACCAACAACAACTTAAACACAAACACACCAACAAACACCCCAACGAACAAACAAACACAATAAAAACACTCAGATTTACAAAGCAATTTGATGAAGTTACAACTGGCCAGCAGCTGCACATGAGATGTTCACATTGCTAGAAGAAAGTTTGGCATTAATCTTGATTATTAAGGGTTTAACTTGGGAAGCATGGATAAATTATGTCACGGGCCCGAATGGCGCGTGACAACTCCAACAAACAGCTACCCAGTGTCATACGTTTTCACACAATCGCCTGGTCTTGAGGGAGAACCACAGTATAACAATGGAGCAATGGTGTTGGCAAAATCTACTGTGTAGTATGGTATACCTGAGCTAGAGCGCAAACACTAATCCTTCACCCCTTTGTGGGCTACTGTCCGTGTAATCTGCACCAAAATGTAAACAACAAAATGCACAAACAACGTAAAAATCACTGGAACGCTTAATCCTCATGGGAGGAGCCTGTGACAAGTTTTGCATGATCTTGTGTTGTCACACGTCTGCCCGTGGGCGACCGCGATCTTAATTTATCCATGGTCCCTTAAATTGATGCAGGATGGTTGTCACACACATTCATGTTGTGATCCAAATTTCATTCAGTGATATTTGAAACTCAATCCCATTCAATCAAATTTAGTACCAGTCTCATTCAGCGATAGCATCGTAATATTTTCTAATAGTGACATCACAATGCTAACCATTCCAATGTATGGTGTCAGGGTCGAGCAGATTAGAGCAATGAACTCAAGCTCTTGTGATTCTGTTCAGCAGAGTGTGGGTTCGGGAGTCGTGACACTTGTGTCCCTGAGCAAGACACTTTGTTATGTACATGCCTTTCACCCAGGGGTAAATGGGCACCTTCGAGGGCAGAGATTGTTCTTGTGATTGATTTAGCCGAGTGGGGCATATTTATTGCACAGGCTGTATACTCCCCAGGGAGCTGAGATGTTTAAGGAATGATTTAGGGCCCAGTGACCAGGGGTAATAATGTTGGAAGCGCTTTGAGACGTCCTTCTGTTGTGAAAAGCGCTATATAAAAAGTGGTTATTGTTGTTATTATTATTATTATTATTATTATTATTTATTATTATTATTATTATTTTTTTTTTTTCAACTCTTTCTTCATTATCTTACTCTACAGCAAGGAGTTTTGAACGATCCAAAACACTCGCCTTCAGGGTTTCAGGAATCCGTCAAGATTGAGCTTCCGTCGGATTCAGATGGTGAGGATCATGAGATTAGGAAACGTATCAAGCAAGAACCAGAATCAGCAGAAGAGGTAGCAGGCCCCAGTAGTAAGCCAGATGATGATGCTAAAGAGTGAGTAATTCAGTTCCTATGGCTAGAGTTATCATACAAAAAAACTCCACAACTTGAGAATTTTTGCCAGTACTCTGGACATTATTAAAGGGAAGTCACTCGTTTGGTAAGTAAGTCAGTCAGTCAGTCAGCGAGAGGCTGTCTTCAGCCGACGCCTTCTCTGGAAACTCTGATGGTCGCCTTCCGAGCACCCTGGTCCAGCATCAGCGTCCTAAGCTCAGTTATTTCTTATTTATTTATTTTAATTCTTCGGACAAAAAAAAGCAAAACAATAAAACAAGCACAGGCCGTCCAGGGAAGGGCAAAAGTAAAAAAACTGTCATCAAAAAAGATGTGCCCTCAAAAGAGGGCTGTTGCGTCCTTCTTCAGCTGATCTACGTTTTTTAATCACTCTTAAAATGATTGGCAATAAAAACTTACTTGGGTAAAAGTACTGGAGCTTTCAATAAAATCGTTTCATCTCAAAGTGAAATGGTTAGGGATTGATATAAAAGTTTTTGTTCCCCAGAATTTGAATAGCATAACATTTTGAGAATCACTTCACGTTGAAGTAATGTGGATATGGAAAAATGTATCAGTTTTCACCACTAAGAGTTTGAAGTTGAGAGACATTTCTGTCAGATACATTTCTCAGACATGTGAAATTGTGTATTTCATTTACGGATGATTCTACCTCCCTGAACATTACGCCGTTATCTCAAAAACGCTAGCCACCATTTAAAATGAAATATTTGTTATGCTTGTTTGATTGTAGTTATATCTACACTCATATAAAGGATAAAAACAATCAAATGGTTTCATTAACCAATGTTCCCTTTAATTTGTCTAATGTAAAGATTTTTGTATTAACCTTTTTGCTAACCCTTTTGCACTCTGTATAGATTGTGCAAGTCTCCAGCAAACTTCCAAAAATTTGGTCCCCCTTTGGACAACACTTCCATTGCAAGCTGGCGCACTTTAATGGCTTCAATGTTCGCAAGACTTGCACACTTTGTTGCGTTTGTTCGTGTTGTTAAAGCTCTCTCAAGAAAACTATTAGAGAAGCTAAAGACACTGGACACAATTGATAATTTTCAAAGACCAGTCTTCTCACTTGGTGTATCTCAACATATGCATAAAATAACAACCCAAGGATATTGGCCGTCAAAGTTGCGAGAGAATAAAGGAAGAAAAATCACTCTTGTTGCACAAGTTGTTTGCCTTCAGAAGCTTGAAATCGAGACCTCTGCCAGGGTCTTGTATCCAATTCAAATATTTTAATGAGAAATTACTTCTTTCCCAAAAACTATGTTACTTCAGAGGGAGCAGTTTCAACAGCTCTCCATTACTCACTATCAAGTAAGTTTTTATGCTAACCATCATTTGAGTAAAGTGTCCAGTGCCATCAAAGACAGTGGACACACTATTGGTAATTGTCAAAGACCTGTCTTCTCACTTGGTGTATCTCAACATATGCACAAAATAATAAACCTGTGAAAATTGAGCTCAATTGGTCGTCGAAGTTGCGAGATAATAAAGAAAAAAACACCCTTGTCTCACGAACTTGTGTGCGTTTAGATGGGTGATTTTGAGACCTTAAATTCTAAATCTGGAGTCTCAAAATCAAATTCATGGAAAATTACTTCTTTCTCGAAAACTATGTCACTTCAGAGGGAGCCATTTCTTACAATGTTTCATACCATCAACCTCTCCCTGTTAGTCGTTACCAAGTGAGGTTTAATGCTAATAATTATTTTGAGTAATTACCAACAATGTCCACTGCCTTTAACACCTAAATTGCTTTGAAATCACCCTTTTGTCTCTCGTTGATTAACAGGCCAGAGTCTGTCTTGACACAAGAAGACCTTGAGGAGGAATGTCTTGTTGAGTATGAGAAAGGTTCCTACAGCCCACGTCTCCATCAGTATAAGACTCTTCCCCCGGAGACGTTGATCTTTGACCCCGATGAGGACAAGGCCAAGCTACAGCGAGTCCGTCAACAGCTCATGACTACAGGAACAGTCGAGGTAAGTCATGGAAACAAATAAATGTACAGACATTTACATGTATAAGCCATCATTTGGCCAGCATGAAATGGGTTGTCTCTGTTCCAAATTCCCTGCTGTTTCCTCTCCCACTCCATTTCCTGTCCTTACCCAATCTACCCTCATCTCTCATATATTCTTCACATGATTCTTGTTGTATCCAAACCTTCCTGTCAGTCATCTTTATTCAGGACCAGTGCTTTAGTTGCCTGTATGCCAACATGTTTGTTTAATTTTTGTCCTGTAGCTAAACTTTGTTTGCAATTAATGCCATTGTACTTTGTAAAATGGCCGAATAAATAATAATAATAATAAGATTAATAAATATCACTATAAATAATTATAATCTAAAACACATTGTGTTTAATTTGTATGTGTGCAATTTGTTCATACAGTTGTATTCCATATCAACTGCGATTACAACTTGTAAATTTGATTTATAATAAGTCACAGATTGATAAAAGAAGTGAATTACTAAAAAGAATAAAAGTATAACCATGTATCAGGAACACAAGAGAGACCTACAATATGATTGCTTTAGTTTGGTGTCAACAAAACGTGTGCATTTAGTTGTACACGTATAATTGGGACCCTCAGAACGAAGATATTGACAAATATAGGGAGACTGCCAATATTAGGCAAGAACAGCCAGGTGATAGAGCACCAGCATATACACCCGGATGCTGCAGGTTCAAACCTGGTCAATTTGTCCTTGTTCCTTGTTCACACCAAATTGGTTTTATATGTACCCAGACAGATTTTCTTTCAATGTATTGCTTAATAACTGCTTTAAAAAATTGTATATGAAGGAGTTAATCCAAAAATCACTGCTGCTCCTTTGACTTTTTTTAATCCAGAAATCACTGCTGCTCCTTTGACTTTTTTTAATCCAGAAATCACTGCTGCTCCTTTGACTTTTTTTAATCCAGAAATCAGTGCTGCTCCTTTGACTTTTTTTAATCCAGAAATCACTGCTGCTCCTTTGACTTTTTTTTAATCCAGAAATCACTGCTGCTCCTTTGACTTTTTTTAATCCAGAAATCACTGCTGCTCCTTTGACTTTTTCTATTTTTTCTTTTTCAGAATACCGTAGAGTCTGAGTTCATCAAGAAAGCGAGAGAAGGGATGAATTCAGAAGAAGCCACTTTTGCTGTGGAGGTGGACGTTCAGAACAAACCCTACTTATGGTCAGATAAATACCGCCCTCGTAAACCACGCTTCTTTAACAGAGTACACACAGTAAGTTTTGTGGCAACAGCACTATGGAATCCAGCCTCTCTACCAATGGCAGCGCGCTGTATCAATACCTCTCATCATTTATCCCTGCTAGGGGTGTTCTGAAAAACAATGCTGATTGGCTTAAAAAAGTGACTACTTTGGGTGCATGCTTGTTAAAAAATTACAAGCGCTTGAATGGCGATTGTAAATTGCTCATTAGTACGCACGTGTTAAAGTCACCTGGAAGTGGTATTTTTTCAAAATAAAGCTTTTGTCACTAATATATGTGTTTTGATGAGTGGAATGTGAATAAACAGTTAACTAAGGTTTAAAAAAATCAGTTCTTATGTTATTTACAAATTTAAGAGTAGACCCCGACCCGAGAGGGTGCTGTTCGTGACGTCAATCGAGGCAGACTTTGCCTGTAATGCGTAGAGTTAACACAATTGCAAAGTACATGTACGGACCAAGTCGTGAGTTTGTACGTAAAAAAAAAAATAAAAAATGTTTTTTTCCGGCAATGCCGACCAGGTGTATTGCTGCTGAATGCAGAAAAACACTTTGTGAAATGTACCAACTCACGACTTGGACGTACATGTACTTTGCACGTGTTTACTATACGCATTGCAGGCAAAGTCTGCCTCGATTGACGTCACAAAAGGGGTAGGTGGAGTCAGCCCCCCAAACAACTTTATATATTTTTTAAACATTTAAATCGTGACAAACAATTCCTAAAAAAAATTGTTTTATTGTTCGTAAGCATATACTCTTATGTTTGAAAGAAAAAAAATTATATTTCCTGGTGACTTTAAGGCCATTGGATACTTTCAGTTAACAGTATCACAACTTCTATATAAAATAACAAACCTGTGAAAATTTAGGCTCAATCGGTCATCGGAGTCGGGAGAAAATAACGGGAAAACCCACCCTTGTTTCCGCACCTTTTTCGCCGTGTCATGACATGTGTTTAAAATAAATCCGTAATTCTCGTTATCGAGAATTGATTTTGTTTTAATGTTTTCTCAAAAAGTAAAGCTTTTCATGGAATTATATTTCAAGAGAAGTCTTTCACCATTACCTTCTGTAAACCCTGTAAGTTTTTTGTAAATCTGTGAACTTTTAAATTTTTTTATGTACCGAAAGTGTCCAATGGCTTTAAATGCAAGTATTTTGAGGTGATTCCAATTCAAATGAATGATGTTTTTACATGATCACCCTAACTAAACTGCATACAGTTATACATTTCACAAGATCAAAGAAGAGAGAGTACCAGCTGCTCTTTGACTTTATGTACATGTAATGCCTCTTTTGCGGGTTACCATACTTGAGCAGTCACTATGGCCATCTTAACAAAAACATCAAAAGCCAACAATTCTTAAAACATTTGTCCCAAAGCAATAACGATTTTTCTTGACTCTTTCCAGGGTTTTGAGTGGAATAAATACAACCAGACCCATTATGACATGGACAACCCTCCGCCCAAGGTCGTACAGGGATATAAGTTCAATGTAAGTATTTATATATCCTAGTGGAACCTCAAAATCTCTTTTGCCTGATTCTAATGCTGCAATTGAAATGTAAAGATTGATATTGGCTGGGACAAAATGTAGGATTCAAACAGAGAGTTATACATAAGAACTAGAGGGCCCACTGGCCTATATACGCGCCCCGGCATGCGCGCAGGCGGCCATTTTCTAAGTTGCACAAACGGGCATAATTGACAAAACAGCAACGCCGCAGCGTTCAATAAACACAAACTCCAACGTGTACTTCATATTCAACGCGCATGCAGAATGGCGCGCGTGTCTCATTGCGGTCCCGTCACGTTTGTGCAAGAAGCATCACCAGTGCGCCCTCTAGTTCTTATATATAACTCTATGGGTTCAAACTGCTTCTGGCCACCGGGCTAGCTCAGTAGTCTAGTGCTAAGACATCTGCTCTAGCTCAACAAAGTTCAGGGGTCCAAATCCCACCCAAGTGGTATGCCAAGTGGATTCTTTTCACAGGACTCGGGAAACCCGAGTATACAGTGCTAAAACATTGCTTTGGACTGTAAATGATCAATATGCTGATTCATGTAAACCAGACTGGCTTGGTAAATTAAGTGACACTAAGTGAAAGCCTCTGTCCGGAATTTTTAGAGCCAACATATATTTTGTCTACAGTGATACAAACTGATTGACGCTATGTCTTTATTTTCTCCTCCAGATATTTTACCCAGATCTTATTGACAAGAGACAGACACCCGAGTACACACTAACACCCTCTAATGAGAGTGAAGACTTTGCTGTGCTCAGGTTCCATGCTGGGCCACCTTATGAGGTGAGTGAATATTGGCTTAGCTTGATTGCTGTTAGCCTGAACATGTAACGTCATGCTTCGAGGCTCGTGAGTTACGCCAGAGAGTTGTCTCTAGCGTAGGTCAATCCCAATCCATACACTGTACATATACATGTACTGTACATAGTCAGAGATACCAACATACACGATTTGGGCGTAGCAAATACGATTTCGAGCCGTGACTACGACGCTACGATAATACTCAATAAAACACGCTAAACAAGCCGCCCAATATAATTTTATTAAATCGTACAATCATAGAGTAAGGACAGAGACTGCTTACTCTATGGTACAATACATGCAAACAACGAATGAACTATTCAGTGGAAATAAAAATTAAGAAAAATATCAAAACAATTGTAACAGAAAAGAAAAAAAAACACTTTTAATTTTAGAACGCAGTGTTGAATAATAGCGGCGAATTCATTCGAACAATTCACTGGAACAATGTACGTGTCTCGACGTAATGATTGTTGCGTGCCCTCCCCCGCTGGCTGGCAGGCTGAGTGTGCATTTTTTACGCTAGTGCATTGCTGCAAGATCGTACCCATTGATCTCTATTATTACACGATGGGGAATAGTGCACACGTGCGTGGGGGGAATGAGGTTGTGTGTGAGCTATTGTGTCGCAGTTACCTCATTCCTCTCATGTATCCACTATTATTGTGCCCACGCTGTCTGTACATGTACTTCATCGAAGCTTGGCAAAAAAAGTTCGAAATAATGGCGACAAAAAAAGGAGACCTTCTGAACAAAAATACCTTCAACTGAGTGGCCTGTGAGGTCTAAGCTAGACAGTTTCCATGTTTTCCTACCAGTAATTGTAGCGCCAATGTCCAGACAATGCCCAAAATACGGACACGTATTTTTTTCCCAAAATCCGGACACGTTTTTTTTTTTTTTTTTTTTTTTTCTCTCTTCCAATAGCTTGTTGTTGCATTTCTGATCATTAAAACAAAAACATTTAAGTAAGGCCACCCTTTTTTATGTTACATTTAAGTAAGGCCACCCTTTTTTATGTTACCTTTATTTTTGAAACAAAGTCAGAAGATGAGGAAAATCAGGGTTTTTTTCAAGTTTTTTTTTCACTGGCCATTATAAACATTTGTAGCTGTCCTGTTGATGCATACAGGTAATTTTCATTTCACAACAATGCCTGAAAATGAGCTAATTAGCATTGTAGAGAGTAATAGAAAGATCGGTTTAGGGAGCCCAAGCTGCGCTCGCCCTTAACATTTGGGAGATGCTACTCTTTTTTAAAACTCAATGTTGGCATCTCTGCATAGTACACATGTGGACACTGCATGCAGAGGACTGAAAGAAAGCTTTCCATATCTGTGTTTTGATTGGTCCGAGGTGATGTTTGTCAGCTGCACCCACATCACTCTGACCAATCAAACACAAAGATATGTTAAGCTTACGACACTGCATGCTTGTCATGTTTATCCCTGGTTCTGAAAACAAATAGCTGTCATTATCCTTGCGTCTAAAGACGGGGGACTAGTCTTGATTGCTGTCTGTTTCTGTTGTTAAAACCTTTATCTGTTTATGTCATATTGTGGACTAAGATTATCAATATTGTGGAGGGGCTCTAGACTGGGTCTAAAAAGCAGAAAGATTTGGGCTCTAACTCTGATCCGAGTCTTCTGCAATTTTCTTTTTCAGCTGGGCTCAGTTTCATAGAGCTGCTTAAGCAGAGAGTTGTGCTTGCTTAACAACTTTTTGCTAAGCAAACAGGCAAAGCAAATACCAATCACTGATTGTACATGTACATGTGACATGTTCTTTAGGCTTGTAACCTTAATCTGTTAAGCATAGTTGTGTTTAGCTACTAATTGTGCTTAAGCGGCTCATGAAATTGGGCTGTGAATTAAAGGAAATACACAATACATTCTATGACACCTATGGCTGTTTATCAGATTTGTTCCTCAAGTATTTTGTCTATTCATCTGCAGGACATTGCTTTCAAGATCGTCAATCGTGAATGGGAATATTCACATCGTCATGGTTTCCGCTGTCAGTTCAACAACAGTATCTTCCAGCTGTGGTTCCGTTTCAAACGCTACCGCTATCGAAGATGACCAGTTTCTAACGAGGCTTACGGATGGTTCAAGAATGTAGTAGGGACTCGACGACTACAGGTTCAAACTATGAGTAGCACGCCGAGCAAAGCTAACCCTCTAGGGTTCTTTACTAGGATCTGTACTCAGTCTAACAAAGTCCAACACCAGATGGTAACTCAACACCCAAACTGTTGGATTTTGATTATGGTGGTATACCTGATTCCTGTAAAGTATGGCGAGTTTACTTATCCAACAAAATATGATGTTGGCTTTTAAATTGTTGGGTGCGGTTAAGATTTTAAATTTTTAAATGCAATACCAAGTCTACAGTTGCAAATCAAATTTCATAAAGGCGGACAAAAATAAAATCATTGACCAAAAGGACAGTCTAAATTATTAAGAAATAAAAATAATATCTTTAATAGCATAAATCTGGTTATTTTGGTGTTGAAATGGCAAAGCAGTTTTACCTTGAATGGCAGCTCTTTCAAGGATTTTTATTTTTCTCCCGGAATATTTCAAGGAGCACCAAGGCAGTGACTAGGGCATGGGGGTACATGTATTTGCCTCCGTTGTGCTCTGAATATGGCACATGCTCAAACAAGACCTTTTTGTCATCGTCCTAAACTTGTACTTACAAACACTTAAAGTTTGCTTTTAAAATTTTAAATTATTCAGTCATCATAAACTGGCACCACAGACTGCCACAAAGTAGCAATAACTTCCAGGCTAGTGTTGGGTTTGCAAGGGTTTCAAACGTGGTTCAGCTGGCAAATATTACCCATTTGCTAGGTAAGTTTACCCCAAAAATGTCCAAAGCGAGCACAGCTTTGCGAGTACACTGCTAAAAATGGTATTCTTGAGAAAAACATCTTACTTTGAGAAAATATGTCTTGTGTCATATGTCTTGTTTCTGCTCCAGAGATGTATAGGCCTCTGTTTCAGCTGCGTACGCAGCACCCAAGCCGAGGTTAGAGAAAGGCCCAAGTTAAATTGAGTAAATACATGACTTTGTCCACTTTCTTACTAGTCCATTTCACTCCACTCTTCTTTTGTAGTGTATGTACATGTATAGAAAAAACAATGACATATCTGCTGGGTTTGGTAACAAATGTATGCTTTTCACTTTTTGTTTATAATTGTACGTACATTTTCACTGTGACAATATTACAGAATTTTCTCCTTCGAACTTGTACAATTATTATTCCCATTGGTTTTTTTTTTTCTAAAATATTTTAAGAAATAAATGCAGATGCACCAACTGTGTATTGAAGCAATTGAAGCTTTCTTTGTTGTTTCTTTATTGATAATAAATAATGATCATCAGTTCATATAATCATAGCACCTTACATGTTCTTACGAATGTTTTCAGGACAGGATATGTGCTTAATTTTGGAATAATAAGACCCTTTTAACAAAGCATCGGCTTGACATTTAACATTGAGATGCTGCACAATGTGCAGCCAATTACACAAGAAAACGTGGCATAAAACCCTTTCTCTGAACAATATTTTTGTTCTTTTGTGCATTATACAATACAACACATAGGACGAACTACTTTACATCCCATCCTAAGGACAAAGCAACGACATTGAAGTGTCTTGCTCGAGGTTACGAGTGCCATGACCAGGACTCGAACCAAGACTCTACATACAGATCAGAGACAACCAGAGCGCGAGTCAATGCTTGACCACAACACGATGACTTCAACTGTCAATATCACGAAATGAAAATCTTTGTTGTGCTAAAAATTGTTTGAAACCACGTTACTGTATGAATCATCAAACGGGCATTACACTTTTCAGCTAATCTGCTTACATGTATTTCCTCTTTTTCTTTTTATTCAGTTCCATAGTAAGCTAAAAAACTCCTTACAAAAGTTTTGTTTGTTTGGCAGTTTCTTCCTTTTATTGGGGGGGGGGGGGGGGGAATGCAAAAAGAGGATTGTATTTCTGACTAAAACCTGGTTCATACTTCCTGCGAATGCGAAGCGAATTTTGACATCACAAATTCGAAACAAATAATTTGCATCAGTTGAAATGTGCTCAACACCTGCGAAGTAATTGCAGCGAAAACGGGGCTGTGACATCAAAGCTTGTATTGCATTTGCATTTGCAGGAAGTATGGACCAGGCTTAATCTTAACAAGCTTTACAGAAGTGAAGTTTGAGGGGGTTTCTATTGAGCCGTATTACGGCTTGGAGGCTTGGCCAGTGCAACCTCCCACATGGTCTGCACTCGGCGAGGTAGAACCCATATCGTCATACATGTCCTCAACCCGCTCCAGTAGTCGCAACAATGGCGTGATGGGGTACGGGAATAAATCCCGGCCACTAATCCTCTCGATCAAGAAGCGTAATCTGATTAGCGTGGTCATCACATCTTCAAGAGATTGTGAAGACGCTCCTTGAAGTTCTTGATTTGAGACTTTGATCCCACGATTAGAGACATCCAATGAGATTTGATCTTCAATTGGATCCCTGGATTCATTTGGTTGGCTTATGTTTGAGTCGGTAGGAGATGTTGAACTGTTATCTGGAGACTTATCCACCATAGTCAAGGCTTTACTGTCTGTGTCATGAGGACTTTGTTCTACGTAAGTGACTGTTCTTTGGATATCTGTTTTCATCCGTTTAGGTTGCGGTGAACCTTTCAGTTCAGTATCTATGCGGCTTCCATGTCCGCTATTATCATTTCCCTCTGTCATGTCTGAAACCTGGCTTGTGCAAACCATCAAGTTATCTGTAACTGATTCATCACCACTTACATCATTATCATTTTCATTCAAGTTGACTTGCTCCGAGTGTAGATGTAATCCCGAACCCACTGATCCGACCTCTAGATGGGACTGGCAAAACACCTCCCAGTCTCTGATGACCGTGTGGAGATACTGCACTGAATACTCTAGAAACGGCGTCTCGGATGATATGAGCAGATCCAACAGCACACTGGGATCATACGCCACCGTCTCCAAGAAACCAATGAAGATCTTATGAGGGTTGAGTTGATCCTTTAAGAGAGAGCACAGAGGTTCGAGGACATGGAGGGACCGATCAATGTTTAATACACAGAGCATGACCCAAATGAGGCAGTCATCCTGGTCAGCAAAGAGCTTGAAGATCCAAATTGGAGGCTTGGATATCAGGGAAAGGTTCAGCTTGCCGCAGATGTACATCGATAAAGTCTGGAAGCACTTACTGACATCTGAAGAAGAGAATAAATTGAAGTTTGATATATTATTTGTTTAAACGTGTTTGAAAAAAGGAATCCTTCCTTGGACCATATAAGAGTGAAAAATGGGCCAAAAAAAACTTCACAACTACTTTCTGCAAAACATCATAGGAGTCATAGGTCTTAAGCCAAGCATTGGTGTCTTCTTCTCAACACTTTGGACCAGCTTTGGACACAATTTCATTTCATTTATTCTGGTTGTTAAGCCAAGGACTCTCAGAACAGCCAAGTACTAGTCAAGAAGCAACTGGGGAGAAGACTAGACAGGAAGTTCAGCTTTAGATGTGGTAGGAAAACCCCAGAGAATTTTTCCAGGGAAAACCCACCCAAGAAGGCAGGGACTGAAAATCTCTATCGTGATTTGAAACCTCCTTCTCTTTCTTCTCTCTTTAAAGGATTCTTGGCTAATACAGTGGATTACATTCGCTTTTACTGAGAGTCCTTGGCTTCGCAACCAGAAAGAATTACCAAAATGAACGAACTTCCCTTACCTCCTTTTCTGGATTTTTGATACATCACTTAAATACATACCTGATTCATTCAGGATCATCTCCGAGTGTTCACACTTGTGTGCTACAAGAATCTTCAAGGAGGATAGTGTCACTCTGCAGAGTTTCCTTAACAACGTCCGGTCCCCACACTCTGTACCTTCTACAGCATCATCACCTGATGAGGAATGAAAATCCCCACCTCCAAAACCAACTGGTCCACTCCTGTATGGAATGTCATCTAAAATGCTGTCTTCAACAATCATATCAACAAATGATATTGCTATGGTGACTAAATGTTCACCAGGTGCCGTGTCGAGATGGTTTTTGCTCGGCTGTGATTGGACCGATTGTGTTTTTCCTTCAGCTGATTGGTTCATGCTTACTGTGAGAATATCCAGCAGTTTCTTCAAGACAATGAGATCATTGTTATACTTCTTGAGGAGGTTCATTAGAAGTGGGAGTATCTTGAAGGTGAAGTTATGCCACTGTGGTTCACCAGGTCCGCCTGGTCCGCCTTTGAACAGTGAATGAGTTAGATCAAGAAATGAGGCCAGAATCAGTGAAGTTGTTTTATTGGAGCTGATAACAGCAGTCGATAAACCTTGGTCTCTCGCTGTGACTGCGGGTAGAAATGATTGGACGATGTCTGGAAGAAGCGTGTAGAGGATATGTAACACTTCTGCCTGGAAACCTGGAAAAGTCAATGTTATGAAATATAATCATTTTAAATCAGTAAATCAGTCATAAATGTTTTAGGAATACAATGGACTCCCCTGGCATTTTAAAGTACGCCTTTGGTTTGTGGAACTGTTTAAATTCTATTGTATAAATGTATACAATAAAACTAACATAACGGGAGACTTTAGGGACGCTTGGTGGCAGCAGACTTACCAGGTAAAATCCATTGTTCTCGGTAATGTGCGCAGGCTCAGAACTACATAAACAATGGAGATTTACCTGGTAAGTGTGCTACCACCTAGCATTCCAAAGTCTCCCATTATGAATATTTCATTCGGAAAGGTGGTAGCGCTTTTTAAATATCGCTGAAAATCATGAGTCGTTACGTCATAGCATGAAGAACAATCTCTAGTATTGGAAAACACAAACTGAGAAATATTTTTTCAGAGTCTCAGATTCAACTGATATCTTATTCCACAACCACAATACTTTAAGGTGAAATGTATCTGAAATGCTCTATTCTATGAAAAACTGCTATACCTCTAAACTGCAAGTAAGTATTTTTTTGCAACTAATTTCAAAAGTGATTACCAAATGCATACCTTCCCTTAAAATCAGCAAACCAGTCTTACATCTTTTGGGAAAGAGAGGGCTCCACTAGCATAATAAAACTCAAATTTATCTGATGAGGTTGTGGCTTGTGGATGGGGAGGGGGGGGGTCGTAAATATTTACCTTGTTCATCACCTGCCGTAGGTGTCACTCTTCTTTTGCATCTTTGGCTACTGCTGAAAACTTTCAGATGAGGGCTGTCCATGGAAGACCTTTTGATGAGGAGAAACCTTACAAGGTCAAAGGTGAAGATTGCATGGTTGATGTGACCTGGATTGACCTGGATTGGAGTGTCATGGCCCCAACTCATATTTAGTAACGAGTCACTATGGGTAGGGTTATTTTGTTGACCCAGGTCAACTTGAATTGGGTTAACTTGACTCGGATTACCCTGGCATGCCTCAACCTGACCTTGATTATTCTGACACTGATTGACCTCCTTAGGTGGGTTTATTTTGTTTGAATCATCTGGATTATCTTGTTCGACCAGGAAGAAACTTTGGTTACAAGCATTGATGGTCGCAAGGCATTGGAGAAGATGCCCCTTCAAAACAGCAGTGACCATCTCCTAGAGAATTGAAAAAAGAAAATCACATGAAAATTGTATACAAAGCTTCTATATTGGTGGCACATCCTGTAATTAAACAACGTCTACCAACACAAATTTAATTTTAAAAGTGCCCCTTTTCTTAAAAAAAAATTAAAGAAAACTTGGAGTTATGACTGTTTATTATTCAGAGTTTCAATGTTTTACTTTGGCTAATGGTTGAGTGAAATTTTGCTGATTTTAAATCCAAAAACTTCAGTATCAACCTTACATACTACACAGTACATGTATGTGCCAGCCCTGATTGACCGTATTTACCCAACTTCTTGAAATAATGGAGTCAGATGTACCTTTTTAGACGCCGGAAGAACAGCTGTCAGCATCTTAAATGCCATAAAAGCAACAAGTCTATCCTCAGACTTCATCAGTAACCCCTGCATAAACACAGAAAAAGAAAACATTTCAATCAAAGTTGTCAAACAACAACAGGGCACAGGAACAGTGCTCTGTACAACAAGTTGACACATTTTTAAAACAAAACAGACACTTTGCATTGTATTTGGCAAATCTGAACGAATTAATAAAGAAAGCTGTTTGTTTTTCCTTGTTTACTTTACATGCTTGACATAAAACAAATGTTGAATTTATCAGGCCTTTTTAGAAAGAGAACAGCTCTGTGCTGTGTTGCTGTTTCAAATTATTAGAACTTTCTTTAATTTAATCATTTACCACATCATCCAGTAAACCTCTGCTGATCATCTCTTGCTGAAGGGTATACACCCCCTCACAAGAAGCATCTGCCTCAAACAACTCCTTGCAAACTGTAAGACAGAGGAGCAGTCTGTCTCGAGATGATGAAGAAAACGATGACGACACCTGTTTTCTTTCCAAGAATATGGGAGACTTTCCTACTAGTTCTTCACTTTGTGTATGATGACTAATGATACAGGTTGATGGTCCGCTACTTTGAGAAGCTGGCCTTGCTGTTTGATCAACTGCCATCCCTCCCTCTGGCATGTCTGGAAAGCATCTTGTGTGCGATTTGTCCAATAAGTGAGAAGAAGCAACATCCTGTTTGTCCTGATCATCTTCAGATCTGTTGATTTCATCCCCAGTGGCTTCCTCCCTAACTTCTTTTGGAGTCCATCTTGAAGGATCCGTCTTCACATCCTTAGAGAGTCCATCAACCCAGAGGGCAAAAGAAGAAAGTTTTCTGAGAATTTCTCTTCTTTCCTCAATCAGGTAACAGACACACTCTTCATCTTGAAGCCACCTGTAGAGCTCTTTGATTTCACATCTCTCCATCTGTAGAAAATTAAGAAGTATTTAAAATGATAACCAGGTTACTGGGAGTAATTAAAATAAATTTGCATCCTGTTTATAACACTGTCGTGTTCTAGAATGTACATAGTTGCTAATAACGTAACCCTCCTCCCGACTGCAGAAGGGTTACGTTATCGCAACTAGTATGTACAGGACTTGAATACGAGCCATTGGGGGGACCTTTTTCCTCGTGGGGGTCTTTTTTGCCACTACGCACAATGTAAACAACCCCTATACGAAGTACTGTAAACATTTTCTACTTGCCAAACATTAAAGATTCCTCTCCTTTGAATTAAAAAATGAAATAAGCAGAATGCATGGATGATGGTATCAACTAGCCCAGGTTCAACTCCTCCATTGCAGACAACGCGTAGGGGGTCCATACTCGACAAGCTTTGCTTTTTATGGGCCCTCTCCAACTCCATCACCTTGTGCTCTGGTTTGGTTTTGGTTTTGGTTTTCCGTAATTTATTTATATTTTGCCTTTTTGCTTGTAAATGTTATGGAACTTATGTTATCATTAATCCATTTGCTTGTGTTTGTAAAACACAGTTCTGTATTCACTACCCAGGTGTTTTGTTTACTTGTTTGGATTTTGAAATAAAGTGAATTGGATAGTGGCATTGTATGTTCTTGTTGTACCACCACACGACCGTCATATAATCACCATAGTAAGTGTATGCACACGGTTTTTGATAACACAGTACACACAAGCCACCAAGCCGCAGTGCACTGTGCAGCAATCCGTTTGACACGGATCAATCTTTCGTGTTCCACTTTTGTCACAGGCATCAATTCAATGTTGTGTCCTTACTTCCCTCGTTCCCCCTCTTGGCACAATGCAATACAATTCAATTTTGAAAAATTAATATCAGTTGATGAAACCAAGAAACAAGAAAGAGATATTTATTACACACCTTTTGCAGACGACGATTGCGGATTGCCTCATTTTCTCTAGTCTACCGCCACCAAGCGGCAGACCTAAATCCAATGCATGCAGAAAATGTCAACATGACTTGACGTGAACTTCGGTGTTCATTTCAAACCAGGATAAAAATTCGATATTTTGTGTCTAAATGTAAATTTGTGGTCATTTGAGTAAGCCTTAATGTCTCCATATCCTACAGAGTACAAGTACTGCCAACCTTCTTGGGCAAGTGTGTAAGTCACATTACTTAAAAAACTTGATAACTTTTCAGTTTGCTACTTTTTTGTTTTGCCACCATGTGCATGATGTATCTTGTATGATGTTGACGAATTCCATGTTGACAGCCTTGTAATGTAAGTGTCACTGTCCGCATACATACCACCATCACACCACCACAGCCACACCGGAATCAATGATTGGTGGGAAATGGCCGTTGCAGCCCAAAATTTAGTGCAGCCATTAAGAAAGCATTAATATAATGTAAAAATAATGTGAATTTTATGGTTTAAAAAAAGCATGGAAGTGAACTTGATGCAGGGCTGTAGTGTTAGTGTATGTTCCTATATGTTTTGTTTTTGAAAGGGCAAGGGCACCAAGGCATTTTCTCTTTGGCAAAGGGCACCCTAAGTTAAAGAGGAAATTGCAAATTTCTACTGGAGCATTTCAAGGGCACCAAGGCGATGACAATCGCCTCCGTTGCCTCCGTGAAGTATCAGGCCTGTTGATGGTGTGTTGCCATTCCTGATTGGTTGGTTTGGAACTTAGTTTACATGGTTTAGGCCGTAGGCCTACTCCTAGAACTATTTCGGTTTCGTCTGCTATCGTTGTTACGGAGACGATAGCAGACGAAACCGAAATAGTTCTAGGAGTAGTTTAGGGCCACCTCTTTGTGACCTGGGACCTTGTTCTACTTCTTGTAAGGCCAAGTAAAATAAATAACATGTTGCTCGTCCGGACTTTTTTAAAAAGTTGGTGAGGGAGGTCCTTGTTATTTGTTATTTTCAATTTTTTTGTTATTTTTTTCAAGATGGCCACCATGTCTAAGATGGCCGCCATATCGTATTTGAAGATGGTTTTATGGTTTTATGAGTATGTTCTGTATGTCCTCAAATTCTGTGTGTGTTTCTGTGTCCATTTTGATACATTGTTATTCTTTCCAAAGAGTTATTCTTGCTTTAGCTCCAAAGTTATTCTGTGTGTGTGGCATCCTGTCCTGGTGCAAAGAACTGTGGCATGCAAACATGAACATGATGAAGGGCAAAACGTTTCAAAGTATACGAGTTTCTCATTATCTCATTATGCGTTGTGAAAGCATTTTTTAGGCCGACATGTACATGTAAGAAAGATGATGAAATTGCTCACTAAAAATGAAGGGTACATTCGAAATAGCTTTTCTTTTTTTCCTTTTTTTTCTCCCTTTTTTTCCCCCTTTTTTTCTTTTTTTTTCTAAATAACAAAATAACAAAAAAAATCGAGGCGGGTGGGGACGAGCAACATGTTATTTATTTTACTTGCTTGTCACTGAAGTTGTGTGCTTTCAGATGCTTGATTTGGGGACCTAAAAATCTAATTCTGAGGTCTCAAAATCAAATTCAAACATTTTAGTGGAAAATTACTTCTTCCTCAAAAACTACTTTAAAATATTTCTCCATTGCTTGATTGCTTGTTACCAAGTAACTTTTTATGCTAACAACTATTTTGAGTAATATTACCAATAGTGTCCAGTGCCTTAACTCTTTTGTAAAATAAGACACAAATTTCGCAAATGCTGAGGGCCTTTTTAATTTTAATGTTTTTTTTTTTTTGCATACATTTATTGCTCTGTTGTAAAGTGTTTTCTCTTTGTGGAATAAAATTTCATAAATTAATTATATCACATGCCATGGGTCCATTGGGTTGGTAAGCAGTTAAAGGCAGTGTACACTATTGGTAATTGTCAAAGACTAGCCTTCACAGTTGGTGTTTCTCAACATATGCATAAAATAACAAACCTGTGAAAATTTGAGCTCAATCGGCATCGAACTTGCGAGATAAGAATGAAAGAAAAAACATCCTTTGTCACACGAAGTTGTGTGCGTTTAGATGGTAGAACTTTAGGTCTAGAAATCAAATTCGTACAATGTTTTATACCATCAGCCTCTCCCCATTACTTGTCACCTATAAAGGTTTTATGCTAATAATTATTTTGAGTAATTACCAATAGTGTACACTCCCTTTAAGCTACGTATGTAAATTATGCTTTCTCAATAGTGGAGTTTGTGGTATAGATACTCTGCCTATTGTGAATCTTGTTATTATTTAAATCTCAACATAGGCACAAAATAAAACTGTGAAAATTTGAACTCAATTGATCGGCGAAGTTGCGAGATACAATATTGGAAGAAAAAACATCCCTGGCTATCGCTTCCCAGGTTGTATCATAATTTGGGTGTGATCCCTGGCTAGATGGCAGTTAACGGTTGTATGGCTTCTGACTGGCACCCCCGAACAAAGATATTGACAAAATAGGGACACTGCCAATATAGGGCTAGATAGCTCAGTTGGTAGATCGCCGGCACGTTAATCCAAAGGTCGTTGGTTCGAATCCCACTCCAGTCAATTCTTTTTTCAACCCTAATTTTTTTTTTTAAATCTCCTGGACATTGTTGTGTAATATTGTAATGTAAATCTATCATGCTTGACATGAGCATTGTACATTGCGTCTAAGAGTAGCCAATTATCCCATCATTGAATCAGTTACTGAAAAGTCAAGTGACTGGCTGTTGTTTGCAAAATTGTCACAAACAGAAATGATTTGATGACAATGTTAGCTGAACTGACCTCCATGGGTAGTTAAAAGCTTCCATTGACTGCTATGACAACAGGCTAGACCATGTAGACTGGAGTCAACTTAGTGGTAATTATTAATGGGGAGACAGGTTGTGCTACATTGTAGCTAACTCATGTTTCTGCTAGAAATAATTTAAAAGTAGTAAACCGATCTTAGGCTAGAGTGATAATAAAAATAATATGGTTTGATATTAATAAATATGTGTATTGACATCGATAAAGCTTTGTTTTTAAAGACACTGGACACTTGGTAATTGTCAAAGACCAGTCTCACTTGGTGTATCTCAACAATATCATAAAGTAACAAACCTGTAAAAATTTGAGCTCAATTGGTCGTCGAAGTTGCGAGATAATAATGAAAGAAAAAACACCCTTGTCTCACGAAGTTGTGTGCTTTCAGATGCTTGATTTCAAGACCTCAAAATGTAATTCTGAGGTCTCGAAATCAAATTCGTGGAAAATTTATACTACAGCTCCTCATTACTCACTACCAAGTAAAGTTTTATGCTACATGTAATATAGTTATTTTGAGTAACTACCAATAGTGACGGTCCACTGCCTTTAAAGGAGAAGAGATGTGTTGTGATAAGTCTGGAGGCTTTTGTTTTGGTTTTCACAAACCCTGAGAATATTGATCCACATACTTGCTCTACATGTGGACAGGCTGTTAACAGTGTTAACAGTGTTAATTTCATGGGTTAAAAACAATGACAAAGTCACATTGGTTGAGATTTAGCAGCCAGGCATGCAAGGGAATTAATTGAATTTTATTTTCTGTCATTTTATTTGAAAAATGTACTAGGTAGAGCCTATACATGTAGCTTCCATTAAAATGATACTACAAAGACTTAATTGTAAGCTTCATAGGCTATTCTTTGCAGGAAAAAAAAAAGAAGAAAAAAAAAAAGAAGAGTTGTTTATCAAATAGAACTTGGATAATTTGATCATACTGTCGGTGTGTAGACAGAGGGTTTTTTCCTTAGTGGTTGACTGGCGTGCCCCCTTTTTCTTCCTTTGCAATACCGTTATGGCATGGTGTAATAAACAATTCTGTGTTATCCCTATGGCGAAATCAGTTGAAACCCTCAGTAGTTGGCGTAAGACATCAATATTAGTTTTTGTGCATTAATATCTGACAAGTCATTAGTCATGTGCACTTCACCTGTTCATTCTGGATTGCTGTTCCTGGTTTGTTGTGGGCTGGATCGAGGCTCTGCATATAGTGCATGGCAAGCATGGACTTGTTAATTTACATCGATTTATACCCTTTTTTCAGGGAACAATTTGTGATTTGTGATTAATTTATTATGAAAATGTTTTGAAATTATCAGAACTATTTTTTCTACAACTATTTTTTCTTTATCCCCGATGCAAATTTAACATATTTTTTCTATGCTTAGAAAATGAGTTATAGGCCTACTACGTATGCATTACAATTACATACAACGCCCAAATTAAATTTCCACCTGGTACCATAAAATATGTTGATGACCATTATGAAATTTCCTTCGGGATGGCACTAGACGGCACAAATAACTTTGAAACCTCTTTGAGAAAATAGAGTCAGGGCGAGAAGAGGCAATGGCCTTGAGTCATATTTTTTCCTGATCATTGATAAATCCCAACCCCTCCCATCCTGCAGCACTCAGCACTACAATTTTATTTCAACTGGAAAGTCTTTTTAAAGACTAAAAAAAAAACAATTTCAGCCCGTGCAGTTGATGAATTTCTTAGACCTTGAATAATTCAAACAATTCTCTGTCATTTTCACAGCAGCTGATTTCTTTAATGAAATACAGCACCTAAAGTGGGAAAACTCGTACAGAAGCGCAATTTGACATCCAGTAAGACGACTAACTAGTGGCATGAGAGAGGCTGGATGTTGGTTGGTCAAGGCCTACCCCTCCCCAGTCAGGACAGCCAGCTCGTCAATTGGAGTTTCTGTGTACGTGACGTTGGATCTGTGCATGACTTGATTAGATTGATTGGTTGTATTGGACAGCCATGGATCGCAGATCTATCCTTGCACGGTTTGTGGAGGTGACTGGAGCCGAACCTGGTCTGGCCCAAGATCTTCTTGCAGGTAGCTTTTGATTTGTTTATTTCAGCATTCACAGGTTTAGGCCATACGTGTCTGTAAACATTTTTACTTGCTACTATCTGTAGGCCTAACTTCATGAATTGGGGAGGATTGGGGTCCTTTGTGAGTGAACCTGGTCTGGCCACAGATCTTCTTGCAGGTACTCAATTCCTTGCTTTTGATTCATGTTTATTTCAGCATTCACAGGTGTCTGTAAAATTATTTTCATTGTGAAAGGAATTAATTTTGTGTGTGCGGAGTAGAGTAACTGGGGAGGAGCGGGTAGGCCTAATCTTTTTGAGTGAACGTTCACATAATACGTACCAGTCGCATGCTACGTACCAGTTACCTGTTTTGTATTCAGTATTATCGAACAGACGTGACTCAACATGCTCAACAACACCGAGAGCTGTGTATGTGCTCTGTTTTAAAGTCACCTGGAAGTGGTACTTTGTCAAAATAAAGCTTTTGTCACTAAAATATGTGTTTTGATGCGTGGAATATGAATAAACAATTAACTAAGGTTTAAAAAAAAATAGTTTTCATGTTATTTACAAATTTGAAAATAAGCCCGACACGAGAGGGCGCTGTTCGTGACGTCAATCGATGCGCAATGAACCGCGTGCAGTGCCAACACAAGATAGTGATGCTTGGCGCAAGCTAAAAACATGCCCTAAAAGTTGAAACAATACCTGATTTTTTTCACGTTAGGCAAATGCTCCTTTAGGTTCATTACGTCTTTCAGGTACCTTCCTCGACTTCCCCACTAGCTGGGAAAATGTTTGGGATGGCGTCATGTTTTAGAAAAGAATCTCTTCATGTCAAAATGTGTAGTGTATTCCGGATTCTCGAAGCACAACGGCTCGAAGTGTTTGCTGCAAAGTGCTGGGGAAGACTTGCAAACTGCCCTCATCTTTAGTTGTTTTGCTGCATACAGCAGCAATACACCTGGTCGACATTGCCGGAAAAATGCACAAAAAAAAACCTTTTTTGAAACGTACAAACTCACGGCTAGGACTTGAATGTACTTGCACGTACGTGTGTTCGATGTTCAATCGAGGCAAAGTCTGCCTTGATTGACTTAACAAAAGGGGTAGGCGGAGTCACCCCCACACAACTTTATTTATTTTGTTAAACTTATAAATCAAAAAATTATTTTATTGTTCAGAAACATATACATGTTAATATGACAATGCAAACAAAACCATATTTTGTGCGGCATAAGAAAAGCTTCCACTAGCGGCGAACTTTTGGCACACATGTCTGCATACTAGTACAACTTACTTTACAGTGTAAACTCTGAAAATCTGCTAAATTCCCGTTTAGGCATGCAAATCCAGCAGGGTATTTGTGCTGAGAGATAACAGTTTATTTCCACAAAACTGATTGTACCTGTACATCAAAAGTGTATTGTGGATATTTTCAGCAACTATATATTTTTTTTAATTATATGAAACATAACAATTGCTAACCAGTTTTTTTTAGTGAACAGTACATTTTCTGAAAGAAAAACAAAAAAAATAAAATAAAAACCCAGTCAAATGTAAGTATTACAAAGTAAGCTATTATAGGAAGCCTACGTACATGAACATAAGCATAAAAACTTCCACAAGAAACCTTGTGGATAGAAACTGGTTACTTGTGGATAGAAACTGGTTACAGCAAACATTCTGCTTTGCAATGTTGCAACTGGTGCTCCACTCATGTTTTGCTCAGCAAGCAAAGTTGCTTAGCAGTATTTTCTGCTTCTAAAGCAGCTTTAAAAAGTGGGCCCTGAAAACTGGCCATGGTGTGTTTACATGGTTAACTGCGAAATAGGAGTGAGCCTTAAAGGGAAGGTACACGTTTGGTAATTACTCAAAACAAATATTAACTCAAAAACTGACTTCAATTACAAATTAAATGAGTTTGTTTATTTTTCACTTCCAGGTCAAATTTTTTTAAGGTCATTTTGATTTGTGTGAATGCCCACAAATATGTAGTCACACCATATTGCCAATAGTGCAGCCATATTTTAACGGAGTAGACCTACGAATGTGTCATATGTAGGGTCTATTGTTAATCAGTGACCATGAGCAATGGTGAGTACCAATGAACAATTCAGGGTTGAAAAAAAGGCTTGGAATTAAGTTCATTGTTTGCTCAAGGTTAAATCTGATTTGATTTGCTGTATACGTACTGTGTTGTGTGTATTATGCCTTCCATACATTTCACCATACTTTATGTTTTGTACAACAAGTTCTGTACAAATATTTGTACTGTACGTTGTGATCATAGAGTAACTATAATCAAATTTTTCCCCTACATCATGTACGTATACATTATGTATAATGTTCAGATGTTCAAACATTTTACCATCATTAGCGGTCTGAGTCCTACACATTGTTGAGTTCCTGCACTGTCCCCATCAAAATGCTTCGCTCTTACGTATGGTTTTTATTAAAACTCTGCTAAAATGTTATTAAAATCTTTCAAATTGAAAAAGAATTCCCTTTAATAATTACAAATTTCTGAAAATATGACGTCCAAATAAGTAAATTCTCTGGGGATTTTTTCATATTTTGTTTTAAGATGTGTGATGCACAATTTTCATACACTCCTTTATTTCCAGTAGGCTGTATTTCAGTATTGGATCAGACGAGTTGGTCTATAAAAAGCGTTTGTAACCGTTTGTTATAAAATGCATGGTTGGAAAGATGTTTTACAAGTAGAATACAATGATCCACACAAATTTGCCTCCAAATTGCGATGTTTTCCTTTTATTTTGTGAACTAACACGGTCGGCCATTTATGGTCCCCGAGTCAAAAATTTGACTCCCATAAATGGCAGACTGTGTTAGTCAACGAGGTAAAAGGAAAACCATGCAATTTCGAGGCATGATTGTGTGGATCATTGTTATCTACTTTTACAACATCTAGCTACCCATGTGCATTTTGTAACAAACGGATACAAACGCTTTTCAAAGACCAACTCGACCGATCCAAGGCAACGTGTTCCTTTAATTAAATTTGTGCAGTATGACAACATCTCATTTTCGTTATCAACTCAAAATTCTCAGGCATGACTTCAAGATCATGAAATCAATATTAAAGATTTTGACATTTCAAATTGCTTTATGTAGGTCTATATCCATGTTGAGTTCCGGCACTGTCCCACATTCATCCAAATGCTTGTTATTCAATGCTTGGACTCTGCTTAAAAGTAAATGTCAATATAAAACCTTTCATATTAAAGAAATAATTCCCTTTAAAGGGAAGGTACACGACGTTTGGTAGTTACTCAAAACAAATATTATCTTAAAAACTGACTTGGTAATGAGCATTGGAGAGCTGTTGATAGTATAAAACATTGTGGGAAGCGGCTGCCTCTGAAGTAATGTAGTATTTGAGAAAGAGGTATATTTTCTCACTAAAATAATAAAAGACTTCTAGCTAAAAGTCTTTTATTCCTATCTGAAAGCAGACAAATTCGTCCAACAAGGGTGTTTTTTTCTACATCATATTCTCACAACTTCGAGCCCAAATTGAGCCCAAATTTTCACAGGCTTGTTATTTTATGCTTTTATGGGATACACCAAGTGAGAACACTGGTCTTTGAAAATTACCAAACGTGTACAGTGCCTTTAACAATTAATAAATTTCTGAAAAAGTACGCCCAATTATAAGTAAGATCACCTGGGATTTGTTGTATTTTGTTTTAAAGTCATATCTTACATACACCCTTTAATTCAGTACCGGGTAGGCTATTTTTGAACTCATGTATAAAACAAATAATTAAATTTGTACAGTATGACCAACATCTCATTCTCATCATCGACTCAAAATTCTCAGGCATTGACTTCAAGTTCATGGAATCAATATTCCAGATGTAAACATTTGAAGTTGTTTACATTTAAACATTTTTATTAGTTTATTTACATGTACGGTACAAATGTATGTCTGTATCTCCCACTCAGTGACAGTTGTCTGCCGGGTACACACATCACGTACAGTACTGCGTTGATTAATTTGACAATGAATGAAAGTGACTGTTGACATTCAATCAAACATTTAGACGTAAATACAGTATCATCTGTGTACAGTACAGATGCACTGAGCGAATAATTATGTGGCTTTTCCTGGATTAAACAAACAACTTTGTATCGAGTTTAGTAAAGCTGATCTTGCCCAGCTTAGTATTTTGTTCTTCTTCTTTGTTTGTAAAAATAGTTTAATAAAATAAAAACTTAATTTCACTTTTTTTGGCAGTTATCTTTTGACCTGCCCACCAAAAAATGTTGAAGAAATATTTAACATCAACTTCTGAATGGCCCCCAAGTATCTATCTATTTTAAATCAAGAAATTTAAAAGGTATTTTATCAGCCTCAAAGCCAACATTTTATCATAGTTTTTGTTTAAGATATTGCACTGTATTTGTATTCAATTGAAAAGCGTAAGACTGCTGTACTTTTCTGGTCTTGAGTGCTGTCCAGGGGATAAAATCACAGGCTTCATAGTCCTGTAGTCCAGGGTAAATTGGAGCCCTGAAATCTTCAATACATTTAAGTTGTCTTGTGATGAACTCTTATAAAATAGAGTCCTTATGAGGGCAGTGGACACTATTGGTAATTACTCAAAATAATTATTAGCATAAAACCTTTCTTGGTGACGAGTAATGGGGAGAGGTTGATGGTATAAAACATTGTGAGAAATGGCTCCCTCTGAAGTGCCATAGTTTTCGAAAAAGAAGTTATTTTCCATAAATTTGATTTTGAGACCTCAAGTTTAGAACTTGAGGTCTCGAAATCAACCATCTACTGTAAACGCACACAACTTTGTGTAACAAGGGTGTTTTGTCCTTTCACTATTATCTCGCAAGTTCGATGACTGTTTGAGTTCAAATTTTCACATGTTTGTTATTTTATGCATATGTTGAGATACACCAACTGTGAAGGCTAGTCTTTGACAATTACCAAAAGTGTCCAATGCCTTTAATGGTGGTAACAAATTACAGTCTAACCTCACATAAAAATAGTTTTAAAATTGTTTGATACTGTTTCAGAGTGAAGTTTGAAACATTGTCATTGGATATTGACAACAATGGGAATGATTTGTCTAAAGAGGAATGTTTGCCTTCAGTCGAACTGTAAAACAAGTCCAATAAGCCTTGTTGAGGTATGGCGGACGTGATACGCGCGCATCACACGCCGCGACTGATGCCACGCTCATCATGTTGGTGGTCATTAGGTTTACGTGTAAACGCCGCGTCGCCTAAAATGTGCACTTTACAGAACAACACACGTTCTATTTCTATGGTCAATACGCACAAATTTACCACAACTTTACAGTGTTGTAGCATTGTGTCCGCCATACCTCAAAAAGACTTATGTTGTTAACATAATAAAATATCTCTCAAATTCAGGGAACTTAAAAAATGTACAGGCCCATATTTTTATGAGATAGATTTCATTTTCAAGTAATGAGGTTTTAAAGGGAAGGTACACTATTGGTAATTGCCAAAGACCAGTATACTTGGTGTATCTCAACATAGGCCTTGAAAATAACAAACCTGTGAAAATTTGAGCTCAATTGGGCATCGGAGTTGGGAGAAAATGATGAAAGAAAAAACACCCTTGTTGGACGCATTTGTGTGCTTTCAGATAGGAATAAAAGACTAGCTAGAAGTCTTTTATTGTTTTAGTGAGAAATTACCTCTGTTTCAAAATCAATGCTACTTCAGAGGGGGCCGTTTCGCACAATGTTTTATACTATTAACAGCACTCCAATGCTCTTTACCAAGTCAGTTTTTAAGTACTTGAGTACTTACCAAATGTGTACCTTCCCTTTAAGTATTTTTTTAAGCAGTGTACACTGCACAAGTGCTGCAGTGCGAGAAAGATTCATTTCAATTAACACGGATCTACATTCAGTTTTAATCTCTGTAATCATGGTAATTTTTTTTGTAAATTTAGGCCTATTTTATACATTTTACTTTTATTTATTTTTAACTTAGACTGTTACAAACTTTGCACTGGAAGGGTATATACAAACACAAGTAACAGCATTTTAAAATGTGAGGTCAGACATGTCAGAGCCCTGTAGTCAATGTTTTTCCCACTTTCATAAAAGGACTGACAAATAAAAAAAAATTTAATCACAAAGTTAAAATTGACCTTGGAGCAAGTGCTAACCCTAACAAGGTTACCAGACAAAATATCATCCTACATATCTGATGATAATTTTGCTGAGCAGGATTTTTTTTTTTCTTCTGATGAAACCAGCTCTATAGGAACATGATGTGTGTTGTACAGTTGTTTAGCACATCACCATTGTGTCCGTGTTTCCTTGTTCTGTTCCGATGTTGTGGATGTCTTGAATGTTTTAAAACAAAACTGAAAGATATTTTAAATAGTTTAGGCCTACATTTTAAGAATGTGTGTCTTGTCAAAGTGGTCCGACTGAACAGTGTGTTTCCTTTTCATTACCTTTACTGAGCAGTAACACAAGATTCACTCGAGCAAATCTTTCAAATATTTCAGAAAATAGTTGTGTGTCAGGTGTTTATACACACACCTGGCATTGCATACATTTTTGAATGATTGCGTGTACACTGTACAGCCTGAGTAAGAATTGTATGGAATGTACAGTGTATAATCTATGACACCAGTGTAAGAAAGAATTAAAAACCGTGTGTGAAACGCTGGATGTAATGGAAAGGACTACATGTACCTTCCACGCCCAGTCTGAAACAATGTTTTGCTTGGTTTTGGTCTTTGCCTTACATGTATTATGGTTAAACTCAGTGCGAAGTTCATGATCAACATCATCAAAGCCAAAACAAACAAAAAATGTTTTCTTCTAATATTTTTCATCCAAAAATGTCACCATTTGTAAATTCGTCGCTTGTACCACGAACTGACGCAGTCTGACACAAATCACACATTTTTGCAAATATTATTTTTGTTTTAAGTGTACAAGTTATTACAAGGATTTGGGTACTTTTTGTAACACAAAACACAATGTCCACACATTTACATTAACCTTGCACCGCATGAAGATAGTAGAAAACCAATCTTAAAATATTAGTTGCTGAGGTGCTGTAACTTTTGAGAAATGATTAATACAAGTCATGAAATACATTTTGACATGCTAAAATAATTTTCGTCTCATGATCAGTGAGACGCAAATTATTTTCATAATAATAATACTAATAATAATAAAAAAAAATTTATAGCGCCATTAAAAATGCTCCCAGGCACTTTACAACGAGAAAAAAAAACTTAAATAATTAAAAGGTCAAAAAATAAGATCCAACAAATATGATCATACAACAATAAATACATGTACAAGACATTGTCTTACTCATTTCCCAAAAACTACAGCACCTAAGCAAGTAATATTTTCAGGTAAGCTTTCTACTATCATTATATTTAAACTGTGTAAGTTTAATGTAAATCTGTGGACATTGTGTTTTTTTGTCCTACAAAAAGTACATAGACCCTAGAAATATTTTACTCAAATTACCGTACTGTTTTTTCTTTTTTACATTTTCAGCAAGTTTGTATTTAACATGGCTAATATGCAATGGTTTCGTTAGTATAAAACGACGAATCACTGGATTTGCCATTTTGTACTTTTTTTTCACAAAGTGATGCCAAAGCACTATGTACATGTCTACATGTGTACGTATCTAAAGTTTTAGTATTTTCATGAAGTGACCTACAGTACAATCTCAATCTCTATTGCGAACACTATAAAAAAAGTTGTAACATGTGTTTATTTCTGTCTTAAAAAAAAAAGAAAGTTAATCAGAAATATCTCCAAACTCGCTTTTGTTTATACTGTGGACGTGATAGGTCACTCAGTGGTACGAGCAATGAATAGTTGCTGGTAAGTGTATGGACTGAGGAACTCATCCTGCATCAGTACATTGTACAACAACCTTTGTACCAGAGTGTACTTTTAATTATTGTTACAGGCAATATGTACATGTAGGTAAGATGTAAACCAAACCAGTGTTCAAAGAGCAAAGTTGTAAAACCAAATCGAACTAAATCGGTTGAACAAAGACAATTGAATGGAGTGGGATTCCAACCAATGACCAGAGTAACAGAGAAAATCACAAACAAATAAAATTTGCCATGTGTATCTCAGGTCTAGGCCGAATGTCAAAGAGCTGCTTTAAACCCCCAAACTTTGCTTTTGATTAACTGCTAAGCAGAAATGAGCAGAATATATATACCAGTCACAAATTGTAATGTCATGGTCACAAATTTGGGTTGTAATGTGACCTTATTAATCTGGTAAGCATAGTTTTGATGTTCTTATTAGCTGCTTTTTGCGCAGCTGTGTGTGAAATTGGGCCATGGGACTACACAAGGCCATACATGATGTACAGGTCCACCAGATCCACTTATTGTAAGTTTAAAGGCAGTGGACACTATTGGTAATTGTCAAAGACTAGCCTTCACAGTTGGTGTATCTCAACATATAATGCATAAAATAACAAACCTGTGAAAATTTGAGCTCAATCGGTCATCGAACTTGCGAGATAATAATGAAAGAAAAAAACACCCTTGTTACACGAAGTTGTGTGCGTTTGGATGGTTGATTTCGAGACCTCAAGTTCTAAATCTGAGGTCTCAAAATAAAACTCGTGGAAAAATACTTCTTTCTCAAAAACTATGACACTTCAGATGGAGCTGTTTCTCACAATGTTTTATACCATCAACCTCTCCCCATTACTCTTCACCAAGAAAGGTTTTATGCTAATAATTATTTTGAGTAATTACCAATAGTGTCCACTGCCTTTAATTTTTGTGCTACACCATAGATGTGTATTGTTTTCACATTAACAAATACACTTAATCATGTTAATTATCAAAATAATAACAATCTGACTCACTATTGTACAGGGAAGCAATGGAATCTCGTTGCAGCCATGGAGGACTACATGCAACTAACAAGCAACAACGCCCCGGCATCCTCCAGGACCACTCCTCAAAAGCCTTCTGCTACCCTACAACACACTGCACAAACAGCTCCTATCGGCCACCAACCCAACCAACAGGTACCTTTCCACTAGCCAGTATCCGGGGGGTTTTTTTCAGTTGAAAGACACTGAACACTATTGGTAACAGTCAAAGACCAGTCTTCTCATTTTGTGCATCTCAACATGCATAAAATAACAAACCGCGTTTCATTGGCTAAATGAGCGTGTGCGTATTCTGCGTGGAGCGATTCAACCAATACAAATCGTCCTCTGTGCGTTGTGATCGTTATCGTTCTCGTTATCGCTGCAGTTTGACTCGGCCTTTAGGCATTATGTCAATACTCTTGTATTATTATTATTTTTATTACCCTTCAAGGAGCAAGCACCACAGAGGAAGTTGGGGCATCAACCATTGGCACCCCTCCCCGAGCTACAAGTGGTACATCCCATGACTTCCTCTACAGTGAGTAATAACAGTGTCGGGTCATTATCCAGTAGTAGCAGCTCATCTGCAGGAAGGGACACTGAAGACTCGTCGCGCCCGTCGTCAGAACTAAAGTTGTTCATCCCGAAAGCCGGCGAGAAGGATGCGCCGAGGTCACCTGGTCGTAAGTTGTTGAAATAGCTTTTAACTTTCATTTGTAACAGCTAATCGTAAGGAAAAAACATGCATGATAGAGCTGTAGATTGATTTTTATTGCCAACCTAATGCTGTTTTTATAGGCAACATCACAGAGAAATATAAAATTTACATTGGGAAAGTTTCACCTGAATACAGTGTGTCTACTTATTGAGAAAACCGCAGTAAACTTTCACTGTATTTTCATCAAGATTTGTAAATCCGTCCACATTTAGTGAGGTGACAGCTAGTACCAACCACATCATTCACAAACAGACACCATGGAAGTTTGAAATCCATAACTTGCCTCATGGTGAGTTTTGGAGAATCAACATTTGCCTACACTAACTTTGATTGATTTCTTATCAAAGGGGGCGTGTCAGACCAAACAAATTCCCACAAGATACTTACTACCGTACTATCTTTATAAGGAGGCCTTCGGAAAGAAATCACAAACATTGTTTTAAGAGTCATTTCCAAGGTGTGATTGGTAATTGCTTTTTAAAAACTAATTAACTTAATTCTGAAGCTCAGTAATTATAAAGTTAATACTGCCACTAAGTCCTTTCTGTAAAGACGGATGATTGCCATCGAGCCTTGTATCTTCAGATGCTGTCTGTTTGACTGCGTGCATTGGTTGATAATCACCAATTCTGATGGTCTCTTATGCACGACTGCAATGAGTAAATTATGAGCCATTGAAATCTATAACATTGAGAAAATGTCTTTGTAGTACGTACATTGTTGAAAGTGAGTTTCATTGATCATGTATTGACAGGAAGACACAGCAAATTATTATTGTATATAGAAAGGTTTGCGGTAACACAATGTAATGACTATCTCTAATGAGTTGGGGTGGTTCTGAAAAGAACCGTTTCAATCAGTATGCTCTGATCGTCTTCTGGAGAAAGCAGTCTTCTTGGCTAAAAGAAAATATGTTCCTTTTTGCCTGAAAAAGGATCCCTCACTGGTGGCGAAAAAGGAATTTTAAAACCAGTGGACACTATTGGTAATTACTCAAAATAATTATTAACATAAAACCTTACTTGGTGACGAGTAATGGGGAGAGGTTGATGGTATAAAACATGGTTAAAAACGGCTCCCTCTTAAGTGACATAGTTTTTGTGAAAGAAGTAATTTTCTACGAATTTGATTTCGAGACTCGAAATCAACCATCTAAACGCACACAACTTCGTGAGACAAGGGTGTTTTTTCTTCCATTATTATCTCGCAAGTTCGATGACCGATTGAGCTCAAATTTTCACAGGTTAGTTATTGTTGCATATGTTGAGATACACCAACTGTGAAGGCTAGTCTTTGACAATTACCAATATAGTGTCCACTGTCTTTAATTAGTGTTAACCCTAACAGGTGCAATGATCTGTAAATTATGTAAGTACATTACATGAATTGTACAACATTGTATCTTTGAATGTATTTGCCATTGTGTTACCTGTGGGGGGGACATTGTTAACAGCTGTCATGGCTGCAAAAAATTGCCTACAATGTATAAATACATACAACATGATGTGTGTGGTACACGTACGGTACATCTACTCTCCATGTATGAACAGGATGTACTGAATCTCCAGGGTATTATTGGCTAAATATTGCCATTGACTCACTACACGTACACATGTGTACAGGTACATGTTTGTACATATGTACATGTTAATACATTGTACATTTACATGTTTGTACATGTACTAGTATGTAGAATACATTGTACATACGTACATGTTGTACATGTACATAGAATACATTGTACATTTACATGTCGTACAGCATACAGCAAACATTTTAATTTTAGAATCTATTTTATGAAACTAGTAATTATAGTGCTCCAGCTCAAAGTTCAAATAAACACACAATTGGTTGATTGCTAATTACAGTTCATTGAATCCATATGATATACATGTAACTTCTCAATCCATCACAAACATCTACTTCCGAACGTGTAACTGTATCTTTCATGTGTCTTTATGTGAAACCATGAAACCGATTAGCAAAGGTAACAGCACAAATTGCCACACTATGACTGCCTGGCCACTATAGACTCAACCCATGTTCACTGCATGAACTCCTATAGACATGATAGACTAAGTGAGCCACACCTTACCATACTATAGCACTGCCAGAGGTCAATGGTCATTCAGGCATGCAAGACTGATTTGCATAACCCTGCAACAGTGAAAACTTTTACAAACTCTGCTGGGCCTAGAATTTAGTCCTTACAGTAATGGCTCAATAGTGGCAGTGGTCAGATTACTGAAAATGCCTTATCTTCAACAGGGTCACTGCAGCAAACAACCATAGCCGAAGTCGCTTACAGGCCTAGAAATATGATGCAATCGATTCGCACAAAGATTCATGCGCGACGTAAATGCTGCAAATCTGAGTAGATTTATGTGGAGTTCCCAGTATTCAGAAAGGAAAATCACTATAATTCAGCTTTTAAACATTAATTTTGTTTATACTTTTCCGAAGACTCACTTTCCAAAAAATGCTTAAAAAAAATTATGTTGCCGCGTTCATCCATTTCAGTGCACAAACGTAAAAACGTCTTGTGAACTTCTGGGCCTGGGATAATTGAGAGTTACATAAGGGATTATGTTCCTCTGTCTCGGGGAGAGAACCAATACATCTTTTAAAATTTACAATTTCTCATCTGCTTATTTTGGACCTTGTTCCTACATGTATGGTGTATGATGTAGTAATTAAAATGACAGTACTGATAGTACAAGTGCTTGTGCGACCCAAACTGTGAACTCTTTTACTTTCTGACCTCTAGAGGTCTGTTCATGTACAGAAAAACTTGTGAGCAACTTCAATTGTTTAATCAAAATGGAATTTGTCTCTCTCTCTCTCTCTCTCTTTCTTTCTCACTTAGTAAACAAGAAGCTCCAGCGTGGCATCTCAAGGGCCAACTGTGCCCTGGTGGACTTTAGTAGGAAGAAAGTGACTGAAGACGAGCACGACCACTCCCATTTCTTAGTGGACACACCCATGTATACCTTCATCTTACCCGATCTGGCCATGTTCCCTGCGGACTTCAGGGCTTTCATGGAGAAGGATCTACTAGAAATGGCCACAATGGCAAACCTAGAACATGCAGGTAGGTTTACAGGTTACATTGTAGGTCCCGCTTTCTTGTCTCTGCTCTGCAGACTTCTGCGCTATATTCTCCGCTTACACTTAAAGGGGTTAAGTGCAAAAATCTCTATGGGAGTGTCATGGCCGAGCGGTTAAGAGCACCGAAATCAAACTCTGGTGTTTCTGATCAGCAGAGTGTGGGTTCGAATCCCCAGCCATGACACTTGTGTCCTTAAGCAAGACACTTAACCATTGCTTCATCCTTTGGATGGGACGTAAAGGCGTTGGTCCCATGTGTAACGCTGGAAAAAGAACCCAGTGCACTTATCGAAAAGAGAAGGGGTTCGCCCCGGTGTTCCTGGCTGTGGCTGCTTAATGCGCCGTAGCACCTTGTAAACCCTTAGAATGTGCTAAATAATTGGGTCTCAGAATTCATCACTGAAATAACATATCTTTCTGAAAGTTTGTAAATTATACTCAGCGCCTTGAGTACCTTGTTTGGTAGATACGTGCGCTTTATAAGACTTTGATATTATTATTACAGTTATTATTATTATTATACCAAGGTGTACATGTAGTGCTCAAAAAGGACACACACACCCACCCAACCTACATGTAACAGCTCGGTTTGTGGGGTCCTGTTATTGTTCCATTATATCGTCTTTTCTAAAGAATTCCCTTGTGAGGTCCAGTTTGAAAAATATAATTCCCTAGCAGGGTCCGTTGTTCCACTATGAAAAAGAACACCAACCATGCCAACAAGGGCACTCCCGTGAGCTGCTCTGCACTGCAGTTACTCTGTGGACATTCCTTTGCACTGTACACTTAATGAAAATGGCACCCATTTGTGTTTCACATTCCAACAATAGACACACTGTAGAGCACCAGTTCTCCATCTTGAGCCTTCGGCGCTCTAAATCATTGCCTCATTTTCAAATTCTCATAAAGACTGTCTTCATTTCCTAAAAGATTCTTTTTGAAAAATCAATGATGTAGAATTTCATTGCATGACCAACTGTCTCTTTCAACACAGGTCGCTTGAACTGGTGGGCTGATTGCAAAGCCTGCAGCCGTCTCTGGCCAATGGCAACCACAGGGGATGGAAACTGTCTACTTCATGCTGCATCCCTTGGTAAGCTTTGTACAAACCCCCCATCATGAACATTTGTTTGCTGGCCACATGGTAGCTCTGATTGCACGGTTTCATCCATTCCTCATCTAGATGCTGAACAGGCTTTGATGAGAACTCACAATATATAGATGTACACTACGGCATGGTTCTGGTAAAGACACCGTCCAAATAGTATACCAAGCATGCCAAGTGGCAACATTTGACTCATTTTCATAGATGGGCGTGTTTTCTGATGCAGAATGCCCTCCCTGCACCTCTTTTAGCCTCTTGCCTTACCTGGCGTGATGTAGCTTAGCGGTTAAGAGCACCGTATTCAAGCTCTGGTGTTCGATCAGCAGAGTGTGGGTTGGAATCCCGGTCGTGACACTTGCTATACGTACAATTGGGGAGGTAGTGCTTTCTACCAGCCAGGCTTTTGATTAATGATACCAAAGCCTAAATACGTATGGACTGTAGGGTAACCCTGTTTCAGCAAGGACACACGCGCGCCATTCTGCACACGCGTCATTCTGCACACGCGTTGAATATGAAGTGCACGTTGAAGTTCGTGTTTATTGAAGGCTATAGGCGATGCTGTTGTGTCAACTTACAAAATGGCCGCACAAACACACGCTGTGCGATGCTCTTTTGCCAACTTAGAAAACGGCCGTCTGCGAGCATGCCGGGTCGCGTATATAGGCCAGGGCGCCCTCTAGTTCTTATATATAACTCAAATATACATGTAAATAAATATATGGGGAGAACCCTACTTGAGGCCAATCAGAATTGTCAAGATTTAAACATTTTGAGTGGGTGGGTTTTGCCTTGATGTTGCCTTGATGCCCCAGAACATATTTTATAAAAACATGAAAAATATACAAGGCCCTGGTGGAGCTGTAGTTTCCAGTTACAGTCTGCAGTATACATTGTTGCACGCTGTGACAAGGTCCATGGCGTTTTTTTACACCCGAGGGGGGAAATGGCACTCAATGCGAAGCCGTGAGTGACATTTTCCCCCCGAGGGTGTACAAAACCCATGGACCCCAATTAAATCACAGCGTGCAACAATTGTTTTGTTATACCTTGGTAACATTAATATTCCTCTTCTTGAAGTTTTGTTGTTATCTTCAAACATTATTATGACAGAATATTCATCAGTTGTTTAACAAGCAGACGAACAAGAAACAATCTTACTGCTTCCTCGAACCTGAGAGTGTTTCGTACACAGTACTGGAAAGCGACCAACACTGGGAACGATCAAGGTGATGTACACCGGTGTACATCACTTTTCATGAGCCATGTAACATTATACAATTGTTGCATGCTTTGACGGGGTCCAAGGCGTTTTGTACACCCGAGGGGCGAAGCCGAGGGTGCCATTTCCCCTCGAGGGTGAACAAAACCCATGGACCCCAGTAACAGCGTGCAACAATTGTTTTGTTATACCTTTGTATAATTGTTATTCCTCTTCTCGAAGTTCTGTTGTCATCTTCAAACATTATTACGATGGACTATCCATTGTTTAATTAGCAGACGAACACTTCCCTCGTACCCGCGGTTGTTTCGTACACAGCGCTGGAAATTGACCAACGCTGGGAACGATCAAGGTGATGTACACCGCTGGGAACTATCAAGGTGATGTACACACATCACACCGGTGTACATCACTTTTCATGTTACCCGGCCCGTCGAGCCATGTAACATGCATTTTTGTTGCGCGTCACATGATTGGTTCTCGACCAATCAAACTTCACAGAACTTCACAGTTTGTTACCGAGGTATAACAAGCATTTTTGTTGCACGTCACATGATTGGTTCTCGACCAATCAAACTTCACAGTTTGTTACCGAGGTATTCATGTAACAATAATGTTTCTGTCCAGTTAAATGCAGTGCTGTTGCCTCTACTTTTCAGGAATGTGGGGATTCCATGACAGGCAGTTAACACTCCGTAAGGCCTTGTACCTATTCCTGACAGAGAACCCTCATAGTCAACAAATGGAGAAACTGAAGAGACGATGGCGATGGCAACAGACAGAGGTCAATAAAAAGGTGAGACAGGGTCTTAGAGACTGGGAGGAGAGGATAAGGTTGACGCCCCTCAATTAGTTTTCTCAGTTGACATTTAGGGTCCTTCTTTTGGATCTAACTGGAATGATCGAGTAGTTTCAGAAATAGATTGACAAAACTGTATTCAGTTAACTCTCAATACAACATGCAGCAATTGACCCAATTAACCAGAATAATCTTGGATGTGCCTTTTTGGTGGTCAATGTCGCTGTGCTTTATTCAGTGAAGTACACATAAACCTATTGACCACCAAAATGGTGGTCAATAGCGTGGCACAGTCGCCGTGTGTGACAAGCATGCACAGATGCAAGGGGTCAATAGGCCTGTAGTGTTTGCTATTGAGGTCTATAAGCATGTGTCTTTCTGGCCATTGATGTAGAACTATATGTTAGATGCTAAATTAGCATTTCAACATCATAAGGTGTTTTCAAGATTTTACACAATTAAGTATTCCTATACATATGGGAATGGTGTGTTTATGACTGGCCTGACACTCAAACTACTGGCCTCTGGCCTTTGGTCAAGTGTAAAATTTGAGCCCTTAGACTTCAGCGCTGGCGCTCATTTGATGCTGGAAATATCATACAAAATGTACCCTGCTCCAAAATTGATGATGTAGCTCTTAGCCAGAGCTGGGATAAGAAATAAAAAACTTCCAAAGAAGAAAATCAATCTCGTTCATTCCTTTTGAAGCTGCTCACAATTTTAGGTTGCACAGGGTTTTCAGCCCCAGGAGTAGATCGCAATGTGCCCCTGATGACAATTTATTTAGGGTAACAGCCCAAATCTGTTAAGTGTTGCTCTCACCCAGTGGCCTTGTGTTGTTATATAAGACCATCTTTTATTAAACACAAGTAAAAAAACAAAAAAAACAAAAACATTTGGCACTTGAACATGTTGAATGTTACCATTGAAAATGCAGCTCTCGATTATGAATACGGTGTATGCGGTGCAGTTTCTTTCATAGGACACTAATAAAACTTGCGTTCAAAGATTTTTAAGTTTTTTAATTATTTTCTTTTTACAAGTCTGGTCTTGTTTACTCTGAAGCTGAATGGGAGGAGGAGTGGAAAGCTTTACTGCGACTAGCCTCGGCTGAACCTAGAACACCGTTATCCGGTGGCACAAGGTAATCACAAACAGTCACTCGCAATACATCCATACTAAAGTAAACATAACAATAACATACATAGAGCGCTCTTACACTGGGTATCACAGCGCTTTACAAGAAACAGTATATTAAAGGCAGTGGACACTATTGGTAATTACTCAAAATAATTATTAGCGTAAAACCTTTCTTGGTGACGAGTAATGGGGAGAGGTTGATGGTATAAAACAATGTGAGAAATAGCTCCCTCTGAAGTGCCATAGTTTCCAAGAAAGAAATAATTTTCCATGAATTTGATTCCTCAAGTTTAGAACTTGAGGTCTCGAAATCAACTATCTAAACGCACACAACTTCGTGTGACAAGGGTATTTTTTCTTTAATTATAATCTCGCAAGTTCGATGACCGATTGAGCTCAAATTTACACAGGTTTGTTATATTATGCATATGTTGAGATACACCAACTGTGAAGGCTAGTCTTTGACAATTACCAATAGTGTCCACTGCCTTTAAGCAAAGCAAATAAATAAAGGTCCAATCAACCATATTAAATAGGACAGTTTTCTGATTTTAATTGACTCTATAGAATGGATTTGATGAGAGGGACAGTTTCAAAGGCATGGAGCATGTGGATTAAACACAAGATCGTGCACCTTCGCAACCAGCACAAGTGCACTGTCTAAACCTGTCTGAAAAAATATATAAAGATTTTCTTCTTGAAATTGTATTTTTAAAGTTTTGTTTTTCTGGAAAACAAGAGCGCAGATAGGTTTGAAAATCATTTTTATAACACTTCATCATTTCAGATGTTTAAAAACTGAACAATTTCTCTGAGCTGTGGAGTTCCAATGAACCATATTTTGAAGAAAAATCGTAACTCAAAAAATGACCCACTGAAAAGTGTATCCTAATTTTTGAACGTCCACAGCAGGAGCTCCTTACCAACGCTGTCCGAAGAGAAGCCACCCACACCCACAGACCTTGGCGAGGAACTGACCTACGAAAGCCTGGAAGAGTTCCACGTCTTTGTACTGGCACACATCCTCCGCCGGCCCATCATCATCGTCTCGGACACCATGCTGAGGGACGCAGACGGTGAAGCCTTCGCTCCGATCTCCTTTGGCGGGATCTATCTTCCACTGGAGAATCCTTACAGAAGAGACTGCGAGATATCGCCGCTGGTCCTGACCTTTGACACAGCACATTTTTCTGCACTGGTCCCCATGGAACAAGATGTGGTCGACTATGAGGGGCAAGAGGAGAACCAGTCTTCACTTCCAGGTGAGTTTTTGTTTTTTTTAGAACTTCCTTCAACAAACATCAATTTGGTTATGAATTGCACAAATCAAGATATTGCGATTCAGTACATAAACGAAAATACTTATTTGGTTTGTTTCAAACCCACAACCTTGTGATTGCAAGTTCTGCAGGTAAACCACATGACCAATATGAGTGTGAATAAAAAAAGTGAAGAAATGGAAGTTCCTACAGCTTGGAAATTCCAAATTAGCCCAAGTCATTAACAATAGACCTTATGCATTTGACCTCATTTGAGTAAGGCACCCTCGCCTGTAGGTCATGTGGAGTGTCATGGCTAGTGGTTAAGAGCAAAGGACTCAAACTCTGGTGTTTCTGATCAGCAGAGTCTGATCCCAGTCGTGACACCTGTTTCCTTAAAGCTGTTGTTCCTTGTAATGTGTAACGATGTAAAATAACCCAGTCCACTTATGAAAAGAGAAAGGGTTCGCCTCAGTGTTCCTGTTTGAATTGGCAGCATATTGCGCCACAGCACCTGGTAAACCATTACAGGGTGCTATGTAAAAGGGGGTCTCATAATTAAACATAGTCTCAAATACCTTGCAGGAAAATAGTGAATGTGCGCTTAGAAGCAACCGTATTAAGCCCCTGATAAATGTTTTGTATTATTATTATTAACCGTTATCAATTACTTTTTGTTTGTTCAGTTGTGATTCCAATCACAGACTGCGATCACAAGTTGCTCACCGTGCAGTTTGCAGTGGATCCTGGTCCAGCTTGGCAATGGAGTAGCAAACCCAGCAGCCACGCAGAGAAGACCTACACTCTAAGTGCCTCAGATAAGCTCAGGCTCCTGGACAAGTACATGAATCTAGTCAAGATACCCATCAAAAATAAATGGGGAGAAGATTCATCGGAGCAGTCTTCCCCGAGGTCTTCCCCGAGGTCTTCCAACGGTCTAAAGATCGCTAGCTCCAGCCAGATCCGGCAGGGATCATTCGGCAGGAAACTGAAACACTTTACAAAACTTGAAAAGAGTAAGAATGGAAGCTCCTCTGTGGGGGTTAGGAACAGCAGTGGGCCTGTATCCCTGGCTGAGCTTGAAGACCCTAGCATTATTGTTGGGGCGAGGTTGAACGAACGACGGCATCAACTACAAGACGAGATGATTAAAAATTACATTGACAAGGCTAAGGAGCGATTTGAAGAGGAATGCCAATCAAAGACACTGCAGAGAGAAGAGGACCGTCAAAGGCGAGAAAACCTTACAGGCTCTCATCAGAACACCCGTGTATCGCCTCCTGCTAATTGGAATGAGTCTTACTCTAACAGCAGAGAAGCTTATCATAGTAACCCAGCACCCCCGACGCTGTCCCAAAACTACCCAAGGCAGAACCAGGGTTACGTGAATAGGCAACCGAGCCCTGAGCCTATCCGACGATCCAACCCACAACCAACCCATCTGAATAGTTACCAGACTCCATTGACACAGACAATGAGTAATCCTGTGCCACAGTCACACAGGGCTCAACATCCACAGTACCATCCGCCTGTAACTAACTCAACAAGCTTCCAGGTTAGACCGTTGGGATACCAGCAAGGCTACCAGCAAGGCTACCAGATGGACGCCCCGGTTGAGTCAACAGTGCTAGTTAATAAGGTCAATGTCAAGCCACAACGTCAAGTCCCGATCAACAGGCAACAAGGGTTTGAAGAAAGATCTGGTGGCATGACTCGCATCACACAGGGTATTCAGCAACTTCAGCCTACAAGCGTGTACCAGCAATCACCACCACAACAACCCGATATGCTACCACTGGTCGCTAGATCCGCCCAGGTGGTGTCGCAGCAACCTTATCACTCTACCACTATGGCATCGCTGTCGCTGCAACCCACACCAACTGGTTCAAGGTCGCCCCAATCGCCCAATTCACCCCAGTTGCCCCGTTCACCCCAGTCGCCCCAGAGACCCCTCTCCGCTCATGTGCCTCAATCCAGTCAAGCCCCCTCTTTGCTTCCTCCATCAAAGGACTCCCCAAAGCTGGCTAAAAAGGATGCCGGCAAAAAGTCAAAGGGACTCTTTGGAACAACAGGTAAAAGTAAGTCAAAGGGTACAAGGCCCTGCAAGAATAAAGGTTGTGATTTCTATGGTACAGAAAGCACTGACTATCTTTGTTCCCAGTGTTATGATGTTAAGAAGAATTTGAAATCTGGCAGGAAATGAATTACGCAGTCGTCTTGCTGGCTACTGCTGTTCTGACTCTACCGACTAGGTATTTAGCTATCATGCGACCACATTCCTCCCATATCCTTTTCTCCCATGTCCTGTTTAGACTTGGATAAGATTGGAATACCTGACCCAGTGATAAGCAATCGTTACTTGGGCCTATCCACCCAAGTCCTTCTAAATCGATCACTTTGACAAATCCAGATGAATCATTCACTTTTTGATTTTGAGACCTCGGATTTAAAATTTGAGGTCTCGAAATCAAGCATCTGGAACGCACACAACTTCGTGTGACAAGGGTAATTTTGGTGATATCTCGCAACTTCGATTGAGCTCAAATTTTCACAGGTTTTTTATTTGATGCATATTTTGAGAAAAACCAAGTGAGAAGACTGGTCTTTGACAATTACCGATAGTGTCCAGTGTCTTTAAGAGACCATGTAAAAGTAACTGCATACCAGTGAGCACTTCATTTTCCTGAAGTAGTTTAAAGTTTGTACCGTGTGTGATGCTGGAATGTTCTCTTTGAAACAAATACAGACAAATAATAAATTGCACACATTGCGAAGCTTAGCTTTACACATTTTTAACAGTAACATGTTTGAGGTGTTTGTACATGTACATGTGTAGTTAATATTAAAAACTTAATTTAAGTTAAGCTATCAAGGATTTAGGGCGCTTTGAGAGAATCTTAGTTTTTTTTATTGTAGTATTTCCTAATTTTGTTATATTTTGTAACAGTGCCTTAAGGTGGGGAAACTTATAGTGTAATTGTCACGTTAATAGTACATTATTCGCCCAACACTAAGCATGCTATAAGTAAAAATAATGATAATAACCAGTTTTTATGAAGCGCTTTTCACACCCGAAGGGCGTCTCAAAGCGCTTCCAACATTATTACCCCTGGTCATGCTATACAGTGCTTCTCTCATACCAAGTAAGTTTTCATAATTATGAATTTTTTGAGTGATTACCAGTATGCAGCAACAGACAGAGTCCAGGGCCCAGTTTAATAGAGCTGCTTAAGCAAAACATTTGCTGTTAAAGCTAAAAGAAATCCTTGCTTAGTGAAATTAGTTTACCGGCCAATGTAAATTGCGTGGAATTTTGGCCAGTTGGTAACATGTGTTAAATAAGCATGTTATTTTGTGCTTAAAGCATGTCTATTAAAGGAACATGCTGCCTTGGATCGGACGAGTTGGTCTATAAAAAGCGTTTGTAACTGTTTGTTATAAAATGCACACAGTTGGAAAGATGTTTTAAAAGTAGAATACAATGATCCACACAAATTGGCCTCAAAATGGCGTGGTTTTCTTTTCACGTTGCTGACTAATGCGGTCGGCCATTAATTGAATTTAAAAATTTGAAGGAAAGCCGTGCAATTTTGAGGCTTTTTTTTGTGGATCATTGTATTCTACTTTTACAACATCTTTGCATTACATAACAAATGGCTACAAAAGCTTTTCAAAGACCAACTCGACCGATCCAAGGCATCGTGTTCCTTTAAATTGGCCCTAGCATGTACAGGGTGTCTCCGCTAGTTTAAACAGCTGAAACATTGGTAATAATTATGGTCATTGGTCATGGTGGTTGGTACTATTAGTATAACCTGTGTTTATTGACACAACATTCTCAGGAAAAAATGACTGAAAAACATGGTTCAAGAAAGAAATTTTGTTTAAATTGGTCTAAATTGGAAAATATCTTTTACAACTTACATGTACCAATGTTTTGTCCACATGCTTTAAAAAGGAGTTGAACAAATATAATCTAAGCTCAGAAAAATGAGCATTATCTGTCGATTGAGGTTCTTATAGAACATGGATATATCGTACAATAAAGTCTTGAAGAATGTGTCTCTTAAAGGTGAAGTTTTTTCACCTGGATGAAAGTAGGTAATAACAGCAATAATAAAAGCGTATCAACTGTGCTCCTTTAACCTTTTCATGCACCATTTATTTGAGTGATAAAATTATTATGGAAACATAAACTTTTTACTAGTTTTTGGCAAATGGCCAATTACCCCCAAAAAGGGGGCAAAACAGCACCCTCATTCTCAAGCATTTCGAGAGCCCATTTTCCCATTCCCTGTAATTTAATTTATTTTTGTAAAACAACTATTTTGCCAAACATGTTTTTCTCAGTTGGTAAACATGACACTTGAAGCAAAGTTTGTGAGTGTTTTTTACTGAAAAATTTACTCCATTTTTTCTCACTAATCTCAGAGCCTGCTCCACCCACCCTCGTCCTTAAAAAAAGATACATATAGATGAAGAGGAAAGTACATAGCGATGTATGCTTAAAGGCAGTGAACACTATCGGTAATTACTCAAAATTATTGTTAGCATAAAAACTTACTCGGTAACAAGCAATGGAGAGCTGTCGATAGTATAAAACATTGTGAGAAACGGCTCCCTCTAATGTAACATAGTTTTCGAGAAAGAAGTAATTTTCCACAAATTTGATAATGAGACCTCAGAACTAGATTTTGAGGTCCCTTAATCAAGCATCTTAAAGCACACAACTTCGTGTGACAAGGGTGTTTTATTCTTTTGTTATTATGTCGCAACTTCAACGACCAATTGGGTTCATATTTTCAAAGGTTTTTTTTTTTTTGTGCATTTGTTGAGATACACCAAGTGAGAAAACTAGTCTTTGACAATTGCCAATAGTGTCCAGGGTCTTGAGTAAGAGACTTTATTAATTGTGCAAGTGTTGGAAAGAAACATTTAAAAATAATTGTGCTCCTTTAAAAGGCAGCCCAAGGCTTTGAGAGTTTTCTTTTTATGTAAACCGGTGTCATGAAATATCCTTTGAGTAAAATTCATATATTTTTGTTTTTATAAAAACTAATCAATCCTTGTATTGCAAAGTAGCTTCTTATTTTATTTTAATTTTATTTTCTTTCTATTTAGGTAAGAAGGGCTTTCATATAATTGTATAAAGTGTTATTAAAGTATAACGTGCAAATAATAATGTATATAAGCTATGCATGTTTCTATTCTCTGAAATAGTTCTAAATTAAATCAAAATCTGCCAGATGTAAAAATTAGCTCTGTTATAAAGCTGTATATATTAAAACAAATATGACGGACTAATTACAATTTTGCTAAAATAAGGGAATCAATGTGTGGTGAAGAGATTTTCAACTAGTGGTTTAATCCCAACGAGGCCTGGTGCTTGATAATTTTACTGAGACAAATTTGAGGTAAATTATCAAGAACCAGGCCTCGGCGGGTTTAAAACACAAGTTGAAAACTGATTCAACACAATTTGATTCCCATTCATAAATACCTTTTCGGTCAAAAACATCAACACTTTTTGGTCAAAAAGTAAAAAAAATGCAAAAATTATAATTGTTCAACTCCCCTCCAGCTATGAAATGGTATAAAGGGCCTCAGGTAAACAGCTCCTTATAGGGGAATGTTGTGCGCCTCCCGCATATCGCGTGATGTGGCACAACTGTCCCATCCATTGCTCTTGACCAATAGGAATGAAGAAACTGTCTTATAAGCACAGGTGCAAGCTCACGTGTCACGCCCATGTTTTTAACACTTTTTACTGGTCATAAACAAAGGTTTATACACACCCACGTGACGCGCTCTCCACCAATAGGAATAGCGAAACTGTCTGAGGTATGTATGAATGTACATTTAACCTGCTTTTAAACAAATGAGCATGAAAATGTCACAATTCCCTCTGTCACCCTGGTCCTAGTTTTATTGTTATAATTTTGTTGACAAGTTTCTTAGGAAATGTTTATTTTTCTTAAGACAGTTCCTTTTCCTAAAGGTAAAGTTCTTTGTCTCACTCCTCCCTCCCCGAGGTATGCAATTTGAGGTCCAAGTCATGTAGGTGTAAGAAGGCACTTGTACAAAGTAAAATCCTTTAAAAAGTAAAATCATATGAGAAATTAGATTTTGCTTCGGATCTGTTTGTGTGTGAGGGGGGTGTCTATCGGTAGACACTGAGGACTTAATTAGGTGATAGGGATCCGGATTGTGTGACTGGGCTGATCGAGAATGTCGGTGAGCAAAAAATCAATTGGGACATTGATTAAAATAAATGAGTCCTAACATTGGGAGAACAAAGAGAAGTCCGTGACATATAACGGGGTTGACAAAAGTGGGTGTGTATGTCTTTATTAAAGAGTGTAAAGGGTGTTTAAAAAGGACTTGATCTGGATCCAACTTAAAGGAACATTTGCCTTGTATCGGTCGATTTTGGTCTTTGAAAAGTAAAAAGGAAAACCACGCAATTTCGACGCAACATTTCGGTTACGAACGCTTTGTATAGACTAACTCGTCCGTTTCAAGGCAACATGTTCCTCTAAAGTAGGTTTATCTGTATTGAGCCAAAATGTTTCTGTGTAATGTGATCAATACTGAATTCTAGAAAACCATAGTGCCATAGGGTTCTGAATGTGTTAAAACAGTTTGTTAAAATTAATAAATTAATAGTGGGTTCAGAATTTTAAAAGTTGTTAATTGTAATACGATTTAAGTATTTGCTGAAACAACTGTTGAATGACAGTTTGCAACAACCAAAGATAAACTTACAAAATCACACTAAATTATCATTTGAGTTTATTTTAAAGATGTATTGAGAATGTATACTTTTGTATTCACTGATGGTTTCTGATCTTATGCATTGACTATTTAAAGGAACATGTTGCCTTGGATCGGACGAGTTGATCTTTGAAAAGCGTTTGAAACCGTGTTTTATGAATGTATATGGTTAGAAAGATATTTTAAAAGTAGAATATAATGATCCACACAAGTATCACTCAAAATTGCACGGTTTTCATTTTACGTCGCGAACTAACACGGTCGGCCATTTATGGGAGTCAAATTTTTGACTCCCATAAATGGTCAACCGTGTTAGTTCGTAAAGTAAAAGGAAAACCACGCATTTTCGATGTATACTTGCGTAGATCATTGTATTCTACTTTTAAAATATCTCTCTAACCATATGCATGTTATAACAAACAATTACGAATGCTTTTCAAAGACCAACTCGACCGATCCAAGGCAACATTTTCCGATTAACAACAACAATGTTTCCATTCTGTACTTAAATATTTTGGAAATGTATGTTAGTGCTTTTTTTTCTGCTGGTACTTCGTGTTGTAGTTAACCTATTTTGTAAAATTTCTTCTCTATATAGTGTTTCAACTATTTTGTTGTTGTATGAAAATGAAGCAATAATGAACGCACTGCAGCATTTTTTAGAACCAGTGTACTTGAACAGTTTACTGTTTCAGTGCCAAAAATTGTGTATCTCCTAAAATAGCACTTACTATACATGTGAGTTTGTTATTGTCAAAATAGATACATTGGCTGAGCTACGATGTTTATTCACACAAGGATTTTTCGTGCGAGATACAATTTTTTTTGCGGAATTGAGGTACACCTTTTTTTGCACAGACACAACAAGTTATCAGTTTTGTTACAAGACATGCTATGGACGTCATCACAATAAAATTTGTTTGCGTCGTTTGGTAGTCAGCTTCCCTATGTACATAGTGTGTATTTTAGGCAACAAAATGGATAATTTTCCGTATGGCGCCACCACTTTATACTAATTTTTACAAATTAGATACTATATTAATCCATATCAAATGAGAAAGTGGTGGCGCCATACGGAAAATTTTCCAACAAACTGGTCACCTTGTTTTTATAATTGGCTTCCAAAAATAATGGCTGATCGTTTGCAGACAGTAGCCATGTAGTTGCCAGTGCAAGGTGTCCGCATTATGGGAATGCTCCAATACAGAAAGATGCCAGAATAAAATGCATCCTTTTTATCTAACCAACTCACACCTGTTATCTCCATGTAGTTCCCTTTTCCATACAGTGGACATTAACATGTATCTATGAACATTTTAGTAGCGCGCTGCTGACTGCCCTGGGCAGCCTGCACAACCATCAAGTCATGCAAGTTGAGTCAAATTTGCCAAGTCAGTTTCCCTTTGTTTCATATTTATTAAATGAATTCTTACACATTTTTGCAGACACAAGTTATCAACTTGACAACTTATGCTAACAAAACTCCAATTAAAGGGAAGGTATACGTTTGGTGATCACTCTTAAAACTAATGGCAATAAAAACTTACACCCGTTTCAAACAGGCGCTCTAGAGTCGCGCCGAACCAAATTCTGAATTACGAACATGACAAGTTTGACGTTTGAAACAGTTAGGAGCGACTGGATGCGCTAGAAGTCGAAAGATCGACTGTTACAGTCGGTTCGGAACGATTCTAGAGCGTCTTGGTTGCAGACATCGATCTTGTCATGAGCCGAGCCTAATGTAAATTTAAACTTTATTGTTCTTAATATCCACTTTGAGTATCTTATCAGTGGGTTTCACATTTACTTTTTACATAATTAATCAACTAATTCTGCAGCTGTGTATACATTTGCTATCGTGATGTAGGGCCTTAATAATGTTCAGCATATTTTGTTTTCTTTTTCTTTTATTTATTTATTGATATTTACATTTAGGCTTCGTATTTTTAAAGGGCTTCTTACTTTTTCTTTAAAGTGGTATTTTGTGGCTGGGAAAACTTATTATTATTTTTTCTTAACAATGACTTGAGAACATGTCTCATTGAAACAAATAAAATGATAGCAAAATAGTTATCTTTGTCACAATTTCTACTTTAAATGAGTATGTTTTCCCTACTGTACATCTTATCAACATTGGTAGTATTTTATTTTGGGGGTAATGGGTTGTCCTGTAATGGTTTTTCACACAGCCGTGTATATTATTTCTCTTTGTTTTTCTTTTGTTCAAAAGATCCTTTGCTGGTGTGGTATTATGCAATTATTGAATTTGTCAGTTAATAAAGCAATAATAGAAATTGAATAACAGTTATTTTAGAGTGTTTTGACGTTTCTTGTTCAATTGGTGTTTCTCAGTGGGATATTGATTCTGATTATCAGTACTGATGATTATGGATGGTTGCCTTTGGTAAATGTTTTTCTAAAAAACATAATTTATGTTATAACTCGACATTTGACAAAGTGTTTATGTAGAAAGCATTTCAGTACATACAAAGCACTTATTGTCTTAAAGACTCTGGACACTATTGGTAATTTTCAAAGACTAGTCTTCAGTGTATCTCAACATTATGCTTAAAATAACAAACCTCTGAAAATTTGAGCTCAACTGGTCGTCGAGGTCGCGAGATAATGACGAAAGAAAAAAACACCCTGGTCTCACGAAGTTGTGTGCTATCAGATGCTTGATTTCGTGACCTAAAATTCTAAATCTGGGGTTCCGAAATCAAATTTGTGGACAATACTTCTTTCTCGAAAACTACGTCACTTCGGAGGGAGCTGTTCCTCACAATGTTTTATGTTCTTATCAACCTCTCCCATTACTCGTAATCAAGAAAGGTTTTATGCTAATCATTATTTTGAGTAATTACCAATAGTATCCACTGTCTTTAAATCAGTAGTTTTGGAGCTTGGTAGCAACCATGATTCAGAAACAATGCATTATAAATTGTACCACATTTCATAAAGAAAATAGTCAAATAATGTGTAGATGTTTTTTTTTATTATTTTTTTTTTTATACTAACTTTGACCAAGAAATACAACAAAAACAATATTTTCTGACACTGTGCAGTTTTTTTGGGGAAGTTTGAAACAACCATGTTCGGATTCAATACCATCGACAATCTTGTATGTTTTACATAATAATAAAATAATAATAAGACTTGTAATGCGCACATATCCACCCTGCTGGGTGTTCAAGGCGCAGTAAAACCAAAAAACAAAACAAAAACAATACACAACACAAAGAAAAAACAGACACAACAAAATTAGTCATTGAAAACCTGTGACATAAGATAAGTTTTGAGAAGAGACTTGAATTTTGCAGTACAAAGACTGATAGAGATAGATAAGAACCACGGACTACCAGGACTTATTGCTCTAGGTGGTCTAAATACGTCATGCTCCAAAGAGAACCACGGACTACCAGGACTTATTGCACTAGGTGGTCTAAATACGTCATGCTCCAAAGAGAACCACGGACTACCAGGACTTATTGCTCTAGGTGGTCTAAATACGTCATGCTCCAAAGATTAAAAACTACCTATAACATTAATTGTTTAGAAAAAGTGGGGATTGCATTGTTTGTCTGATGACCCTATTGCACAGTACGAAATATAACTCTGTGTTTGGTAAATAAAATGTTATTTCATTAGCAATAAACCGCCCCCCCCCCCCCAACACCAGCACGTGTGTAGTCTTGGTTCTTAGACCAATGGTGTTGACGTGGTCACACACAACCAACGTTCCGATTATGCACGGCAAAAACTGTACACGCTTGTAATGAACGAACGCTAGCGGGCAGCGCCCGCTAGCGTTCCTTCATTACAATCGTGTACAGTTTTTGCCGTGAACGTTGGTTGTGTGTGACCACGCAACACCAATGGTCTAGGAACCAAGACTAGCACGTGTGGTGGATTTGCCTCACACTTTAGGGGGGCGTGACCAATATTTACAAATTAGCCTGAACTAAAAGTGTTCAGTCTTCGAATAATAGCCTTGTCCCAAGGCTCTCGCATGCACCCCGTTCTGATTCATGCATTGGGGCAGTAGGATTACTTAGCTCATGCTACCTCTGGTGCCATCAGAGCGGGGTGCTTCGTAAAGAGCCTTGAGACAAGGCTACACAAGCAAAGTTCTTTTGCTTGCGTATACGACAGCTGAATTAGGCAACTAATTGTAGCAACAGGTGGTTGTATGGTTTTTTAACTATCAGATACATGTACCTGTGGCTCTTTTATCGGTCCAGACATTAAACAAATATTATGTAGCTGTTTGGTCCTCAGCTCTGTGGCCACCATCGAAATCTAAACTCACCTATTTAACCTCTATTTCGTCCAGTAACTGACAAAACACCGTACAAAACAGCGATGTCCGTATTTAAGGGCATATCCGAGGCATGTATTGTACTCGGCACGTTATTGTTTTCCTTCGTGGAGGTTTTCTATCGACTCCTCGTCCCACGTAGTCGGAAGTCGATAGCGGGGAGTTCGGTGTTGATCACCGGGGCTGGACACGGCATCGGGAAGTGCATGGCGTTAAGGTTTGCCCGTGAGAAAGCCGTGCTGGTGCTGTGGGACATCAACCAGGCCAACAACGAGAAAACGGCACGAGAGGTCAGTTGATAAATTAAGAGGTTTGTTTATCGTGTGACCAAAGAGCTGGAAATACAGGCCATTGTATACATTTTCAAGATTTTATGTAGTATTTAACAATAGTTTTTGGGAATTATCATGATTACAATTGGGTTTGACTGAGTGGGCACTTTGTGCAACCCTGGTGGTGCAACCTCATGACCTTGGAGCTATAATGGTTTGGTACAAGTTAGGGTTGGTGGCTGGCGCTGTTAACGGACCTCTAGTACACCTGTCATCTAGTTACTGAATTACAATTTTTTGATTTGTGCAATTCATTTCAAAGTCTTCTTTTAGAGTCGGGCAATATTTGTATAATTGGTTGTTTCACCAGCTTGTTGGCGCTTATATATCCCTTGTGCTGAGTGGTAGTTTGATCATGGAGGTAGAACTACCTCCACGATGGTTTGATAAAGATCCTCTGAAAAAACAAACAAACAAACAAACAAACAAACAAACAAACAAACAAACAAACAAACAAATAAACAACAAACAACATTGGCACCTTAAGTCTAAATTTCAACAATTAAGGTCAGCTCTCTATGGTTACAGCGTCCACTCTGACATTGACAACTTTGCCTTAGATTTAATCCTGTCTCAAACTTAAATTTGTTCCGACACTTCAATCAGAAGCGTGAGATCAACATCACAAACTTTACATTAACTGCATTATTACAACTTGAAACCAATAAACCAATAAACACTCAATATCATACGATTGCGTACTGGCAAGCAGCCAGTTATCTGGGGCAATAATTTTGTCCGCATGTGTTTTTAAACACAATGCATGAGTGAGGGCGTAGTACAAGTATGGCAATCACATACTATTAATGCAATTTTTGTGTTGATTGCTGTATGTTTTAAATTGATACCAGTATATTTGATTCATATATGACAATCATGAGCAAGCAAGTTTCTAGCCTCTGTCAATCAGTTAATTTTACTCTCCGTCATGTCGTCAGAGCTTTCCTCTCTCATATTGACTTTGGCAATCTCCTTTTATTAGGTGCAACTTCATATGAATTGGACAGAGTTCAAAGATTATGCAGCTCGTTTAATATGTTCCACACCCTTGAGAGAACAAGTAATTACCCCCTCACTTAGGAAACTTCATTGGCTAGGCCTACCAATTAGAGAACGAATCCATTTTAAGATTGCTCTTGTCGTTTTTAAATGCTTTAGCAAAACTACACCTCATTATATTACCACTTTACTGTCACATTACACTCCTCCATGATTTCTTCGGTCCACACTTGACATCACTCGCTTGAATGTTCCCCAAGCAGACTAAGTTCTAGGTCAAAAGGCTTTCAGTGTGGCTGGGCCAATGATTTGGAACAATCTCCCAACTGCCATTAGGGAATCTAATACTCTATCTGCTTTTCGTAAAGTCCTTAAAAGACTATCTTTTTTCCAAGTTAATTTTCATCTATTGCGCTATGATCTTGGAAAATTTATAAGGCACCTTATAAATTGTAATTGTTATATTATGCTATATGCTATGTACATTGGTGATTGGTTAGCCTAGGCATGGAGGGGCCATTCAGAATAGTAAAAGTTTAAACAGTTTTTTTCAAAATTGTGGAAGGGTGGGTCAACAAATACGCTTAGTCAACAAAAATAACTGAAAATAGAAATTCAGATTGTGTTTGTTCAAAAAGTACTAATATTAAAACATTATTTAAAGGCAGTAGACACTATTGGTAATTGTCAAAGACTAGCCTTCACAGTTGGTGTATCTCAACATATGCATAAAATAACAAACCTGTGAAAATTTAAGCTCAATCGGTCATCGAACTTGCGAGATAATAATGAAAGAAAAAAACACCCTTGTCACCTGAAGTTGTGTGCATTTAGATGGTTGATTTCGAGACCTCAAGTTCTAAACTTGAGGTCTCGAAATCAAATTCAAGGAAAATTACTTCTTTCTCAGAAACTATGGCACTTCAGAGGGAGCCGTTTCTCACAATGTTTTATACCATCAACCTCTCCCCATTACTCGTCACCAAGAAAGGTTTTATGCTAATAATTATTTTGAGTAATTACCAATAGTGTCCACTGCCTTTAAAGAAGAAGAAAAATACCCAACTGGCTGGCCAAGACCGACAATTTTATTCCTGATTAAACTACAAAGATAGAAATGACCAACCTCTTTCTCCTTGGTAAAGGGCACCCTATGAGGATATTGTAAATTTCTACTGTCAGAGCATTTCAAGGGCACCGAGGCAATGACATGAATGACCCAGGGGGTGGAGCCAATTTTGTTGCCAACAAACACACATGTATCAGCCCCGCCAGTGATAATTCTGTTTTTGAAAACTAACTTTTGAAAAGTCATATAAATATATGTTTGTTTTCCAATTCCCCTCTCCCCTTTCTCTTGCAGGTTCGTGAGCTTGGGGCTCAGGCGTTTGCTTACACTGTTGACTGTTCCTCCCCTGATGCAGTCTCAGAAACGGCTGAACGAGTCATCCAGGATTTAGGCAGAGTCTACATGTTGATAAATAACGCCGGAGTGCTGGTAGGGGAAGATATCCTCAATCTATCTGAACAGAATATCAAGCAAACCATCAACATCAACCTCATGGCACAATTCTGGGTAAGTATTCTCAAGCAAAGCAATCCTTTATTACGCGAATAAATGTGTAGAGACTAGTTTCATGGCCGTTTAAAACAGGCAGGGTCAAATTGCCGTGTGATAAAGGCCCGTGCCGAAAGCGAGGACCTTTATCACACGGCAACTCCCATTCATAAATACCTTTTTGGTTAAAAGTCGTAATAAAGTAAGAAACTCTGTAAAACTTATTTGTTCTTGAAGTGCTTGAGCTCTGTGTGTTTCCACCTCCATAAATTTACTTTTGATTCTTTCGTCCAAATAGACTATCCGAAGTTTCTTACCAGCAATGCTTGAGGCAAACTCTGGTCATATCGTCAGCATTTCTTCAATGGCTGGCAGACATGGAGTCCACCGTCTCTCTGATTACAGCGCTTCGAAGTTTGCAGTGATTGGTCTCCACGAATCTCTGACGGACGAAATCAATCAGGTTTACCGATCGCCGGGAATCTTGACAACGTTGGTGTGTCCGATGTTCATCAACACTGGGATGATACACAGTGTATGGGATAGGTAAAGAGAAGTTTTACGGTGTTACCATGTACGACAAACACCCGGTTCAGACAGGCGCTCCAGAGTCGTGCCAAACCAAATAGGTCAGGAGTGATTCAAGGTTCCCCCAAATACTTTTTGGCTTCAGATAGACGAACTTAATGTGCTGTAAATTGGGTCGAGATATAAAAGAGAAAAAGTACCCCCCCAAAAAAAAATTAAAAATAAATAAAAAAATGCCCCAAATGTGCCAAATGTGCCTATACATAGGCAATGGCAAAACACTTGGTTGCTAACATGGCAAAAAAAAAAGATGTAAAAATGCTGCGGGGGGCAACCCCCCTGCAGCGTACCCCTTCCAAAATAAAAGCCCCAAGCCACTGACAAACCCATTCCCCCTGCCCCCCTCCCACTTAGAGCAATGCCCCCCTCCCCTGGAAAAAGTCTTGGCTACTCCTCTGTAAAATTGTATACCATAAGGGTGGTGGCTGATGGATCACTTGAACCATAAAATGATGTGATGTTTTAACTTGAGGAATTTATATCGGTACGAAATGAAGTGTATAAATAAACTCCTCTTTTCAAATCATGAGTTGAAAGTTTAAAAAAAGTCAGAATTGATGAAAAGAAACAGAAGATAATAACTTTGAACTGGAACGTTCAAAATACTTTTTAAAATGTCTTGAAGTTTGGCTTTTAACATCAAAGATACTTTTAGAAACGTCTTGAAGTTTGGCTTTTAACATCATAAGATGAAATTAAAACTTGGCCCGATAGGATAGGATGACTGGACGCAACAAAACAAAATTTTAAAAGGTTTTTTTTATGGTTTGTTCTCTCCCAGGGCAACTGGAGGAAAATTGATGGATGCTGATGATGTAGCTGAAGAGATTGTGGACGGTGTTCTCAGAAATAAGGAGGAAATCATCATTCCCTCTTTGAATTCAAAACTATTTTTGTTTTTAAAAGCGTAAGTAATGTAGATTAAAAGCGAGCAAACAACTCAAAAGTACTCTCATAGACACTGCATGATAGTGAGATCAAGATGTCTATCTCACTCAGTGGAAATTAGATCTCTATCCCACTCAAATGGAGCATCAGCTGATTTCACGAAACGCTAGGATTAATCATATCGAGTCAGTGCCTCCTAACGTGAATGGATACGAACTTAACTCGTCCTAAGTCCTAAGTTTAATCCTAAGTTTGGAAGAGTTTGGTCAAATCGACGTCTGGTCTCACTTAGCGACTTATGAGTGAACGCAGTAAATGGAAATTCAAATTCTGATTAACTGATTTAAGTATACAGAGTGATCTCTATCCCACTGCATTATGTACATGTATTCCTGGATCCCAGTTGCACTTGACTAATTAATGGTCGTGGCCGAGTGGATAAGAGCACCGAACTCAAGCTCTGGTGCTTCTGTTCAGCAGAGTGTGAGTTCGAATCCCGGTCGTGACACTTGTGTCCTTGAGCAAGACACTTAACTATAATTGCTTCTCTCCACCCAGGGGTAAATGGGTACCTTTGAGGGCAGAGATGGTTCTTGTGATTGATTTAGCCAAGTAGCGCATATTAATGTTGCACAAGGCTGTATACTCCCCACCAGGGAGCTGAGATGGTTTAAGGAGTGATTTAAGGCCCAGTGACCAGGGGTAATAATGTGAAGCGCTTTGAGATGCCCTCCAGGTGTGAAAAGTGCTATATAAAAACCGGCTATTATTAATATTATTATTATCCCAATCCCACATTGCAAGCGACATTTCAATTTTGGTGGTATAGTTTTATCCCAATCCTGTTCATGGAAAGTAAAGCTCTCCACTCCATTCACAAACTACATAATGGCAATCGTTGTGTGCCCTGAAAAAGACTTTCATAAGTTTTACTTGAGTAAGCGGTTAATGCAATTCAAGAAAACTGAGTTTATTGGTTTTCTTCCCTTATAAGTCATTTAATAGGAAGTTTAAATTCTGCAGGGATGGGAAAACTTGTGTTGGGGAGCAATTCCTGTAAAAAATATATGGCCATATATTTTGTTTTTACCATTACACCGATGTGTATTAAGCAGTGTATATTCAGTACTTTCCCAAGCAAAATCACTTATGTGGGATTGAGCAGATGTCTTGTCACTAGACCACGGAGCCAGTCTGGTGGCTATAGACGCAGTTGGAATCCTGTGTTAGCAGCAGTACTGCAACGGTTTATTAGATCGTGTTAATATTTTGCGTCAGGGATAAAGAATATAATATTTTGTTTTTATATGTCCCCTTACATCATAATGCCATCCATGTGTACTTTATTGTCAGGGGCCATTTTATTGCTTACGACCCTCTGTTTGGTAAAACCAAATTTTTCTGTGTTTCTGGCAGAAAAGCATAGAGCCTAATAGGCCCTTATGAAATATAATAATAATAATAATTTTTGGGGCTAATCAACCTTACTCGCAGCTAAGAGCTGAATTGCGAAGGACGCGGCTACAACGTCCTTCTGGAGAAGCTGGCATTCAAGGGCGCCTTTGGCTGCCAGCCACATCAACCCATTATGGCCACTGAGCACAGCCAGAGATCGAAAGTGTTTGAAATTTTTCCAGAGGGGGGAAGATCCGATGGTGTGGAAAACCCTCCTGGCACAGCAGAGAATCAACACATAACTCAAATCACATATGGCCCGGCCGGGAATCGAACTGGGGTCACCTTGGTGAGAGGGGAGCGCTTTACGCACAAGCCAACCATGCCACCAAATGTTAATATCCTCTTGTGTATTAATCTAAATGCTTGGGTTTGATTATCTTTTGCAGTGTGCTACCAACAAGAGGCTTCAGAGCTCTGGATAGTTTTCTCCAGGTTCGAATCCCGTCCCAGGCAAGCCAAAAATGACATTACAGGAAGCTCTTCTATCACTTGAGCCTATTGGAGAACCCCGATGACCTCACGGATTCAACCTTTGACCTTTTATTAAGTGAAGAAGAGAATTAGTCAAAACGTGTACCAAAGACCTAGCTTGCAGCATGACTCCATGACTTTCCCTACTACGGAATTCTACACTACATGTAACAGTCACTATTTTCTACCTCCATGGAGGGTAAGCACAATATTTGTACACTTGGTGTTCAAGAGAAGAATGCTTATAGTAAGCAAACATTCCTGCTAACCTGGGCCAAATTTCATAAAGCCACTTATCAGAATATCTGTATTGGTCTCCGTACAAACACCTGGTGAGGTTGTCGTCGTACATCGGGTAGGGGTCTAAACGCAACGCAGCTTGGCAAAGCTAGAATAAGGTTGCCAGCCATACAAACCTTACTACCAAAGACCTTGCGCTGTAATTTCATGACTTTGCCTACTGCGGCATTCTACACATACATGTACACTAGCAGTCACTATTTTCTACCTCCAGGGATAAGCACCACAGTTCTGCACTTGATGTTTTAACGGAGAACGTTTCGTAAACAACACATGTATTTCCTTGGCATTCTGGTTACAATTTCACAGAGCTGTTTACATGGTTTAAGCACATTTTTGCTAACCAGAAAAAGGTTACCAGCCTAAAAAACCATATTCCTTCCTGTTTTTGCTCAACAGAAACTTTGTGAAAAAAGGAAGGTTATTAGGGGCCATTCATAATTATCAATGTTTTAAAATTTCGATTTCTTTTCGAATTAGTGGGTGGGTGGGTCAGAAGCCTCTTTTTCAAATATTTGTTAGTCGAATTCACTTTTCACAGGGGGAAAAAAAAAAAGCAAGAACGTTAGACTTGCCTTCCATTGAGGTAGCAACTGCAGACCAAGCAAGTCTCACGCTTGTATGCAACACAACCATTTTCTCACGCTTAGGGCCGGACAGGGAAAACAAAATAATATATAATAATGCACAATCTTCAGATTGCGCGCAGTTTTTCAGAATTATCAACTTGGGCTGGCATACAAACAGCGCGAATTTGCAGGTTGCGCACGCTTTTGCTCTCTCCCCAGATTCAGCTGATAAATAGAATTTGACAGAGCGCAAAACGCGAATTGCGCACAAGTTTGTCCCAATCCGTTTAGCAAATTTGTTGAATGCGCCCCATGTGCATATAGACCATAGAGTTATATATAAGAACTAGACTCAACACATGAGGTAGAAGTCATGAGTGGAGGATTTTGCACATCATTTTAGCTGGAAATTAATTTTCTTGGGGTGAATATTCTCACAACATCTCCTGTACCGTATGTGAATGTGAAGTAAACTGGAAAGTTTGTTCATGCATTTTGAAGAAAAGAAATCCTCCACAAAAATAATTTGGCACAATTTTTGCATTAAGCCAAGTTTTTTTGGGGGCGGCAGTACCGTTAATTTCAGATTAAAACAAAATATTTTTTCGGGGGGTTGAACAATCTAAGGTTTAGCTGGCCTTTGTTAAACGGCACTGATCACAATAAAAGTTGATAAAAGTTTTAGCCCAGGGCTACAATAACTGGGCCTGCGGTCCGGTGCTAGGCCCGAACGTGCATTAATAACATCAATGATGCAGCGCACACGAGTACAAGTACCATGCAAGTATGCATAATACAAACCACATGTAGTTTTATTTTTAATACTGCACATAACAAATCAATGTTTTTATAATCGAAATTAGGGGTGGGTGGGTGGGTCAAAAATCTTTGGAAAAGAAATCGAAATATTAAAACATTGAAAATTATGAATGGCCCCTTAAAATGACCCAGAAAAGAATTTGTGGAATTTTTATCCGAAAGGATTCTAAAGCATCCTACAAAATTATTTTTCAATAAATAAAATATATGTCAAATTTTTTTAGAACACCAAAAAAGCACAAACACTGGGACATTGACTCCCAAAATAGCGCAACCAAGACTATTGTGATGAAGACGCAAGATGATTTGATGGGTCAATACGTATATGCAGTACTTCTATGAGCATTAATGTAACGGGATGGTATACATGTGATACTGATTCGAAATGTTTTATTAGGATGCAATATTCATTGTGTACACTTATTTTTTGTAACAACTCAATTATTTATGAAAATAATTTGCATATTTTACTGACTTCCATTATGCAGATTTGTAGTTGAAACAGAAGAGAAATTGCATAAACTTTTACCAATGTTGTTACTTTTGTTTCAAAGAAATCGTTAACAACAATTGTGAATTTTTAAATGTTTTATTCAAAACAAGTATCATTTTTACACAACATTGTGCAATTCTCAAGCATCTGAACTAGTACACAATTCTTTGCAGCAAATGGTGTTGTTTTCTTTCATTACTTTCGAGCAACTTTGATGACCAATTAAGCCTCAATTTTCACAGATTTGTTATTTTATGCGTGTGTTGTCATTTATAAGTACACCAAGTGAGAATACTGGTGTTTTTTTCTTTCATTGTTTTTGTGCAACTTCGATGACCAATTAATTGCAGTTGAGCCCAAATTTTCACTGATTTGATTATTTTATGCGTATGTTGGTATTACCAAGTGAGAACACTGGTCTTTGACTTGACAATTACCAAAAGTATAGCCTGCAACAAAGACACCATTGCCAATAAGGTCATTGCCCTTAGAATGTAACCTTTAGTGTACATGTCGGTGGACTGATGAAGGGGCCTGTTTGCGTTGGATTTTATCAAACGTTTGTATTGGATTATCAGATGTTATTATCTGTGTACAGCATTGGACTACTCATCATATCCATGATATCACTGCTAGACCAAGTGTGCTTGCATAATGCCTTTATCAAATGTTTATATAAGATTCTTTGATTTGAGTCAGTTATGAATTATTACAGTGTAGTCCATTAAATGTATTATATAATGTATTTAATTGTTATCTGCCGTTAGAATTTTAGTTGGCCCCTCATCACCAGGGCCACGTTTTAGCAGAGCTGTTACACAAGTAAAAATATAAGTACCATTTTCTAATCCCGGGTAAAAAGTATTTAAAAAAAAATCTGGGGCGCTCAGTACATTTTCTTTCTATATTTTTTCTTCTTGCTGTGCCCGAATTTCCCCCACTGTTTTGCTCAAATTTGGGAGGGTAGTTACCCTACCCTACCCTCCGCCCCTATGGGTTGTATGCCATGATCGTGGTTAACTTCATCTGCAAGTTTTGTTTAAAGGAACACGTTGCCTTGAATCGGACGAGTTGGTCTATAAAAAGCGTTTGAAACCGTTTGTTGTGAAATGAATATGGTTAGGAAAAAAAAAATTAAAAGTAGAATATATTGATCCACACAAGTATCACTCAAAATTGCACGGTTTTCCTTTTTTGCACGCACTTACACCGTCGGCCATTTATGGGAGTCAAACATTTGACTCCCATTAATGGCCGACCGTGTTAGTCGACGAGGTAAAAAGAAAACCACGCAATTTCAAGGCATATTTGTGTAGATCACTTTATTCTACTTTTAGAACATCTTTCTACCCTTAAATATTTTACACAAACGATTACAGAACGCTTTTCGAAGACTAACTCGACCGATCCAAGGCAACGTACTCCTTTAATTGATATGATCTTCGGCATTTAACATGTTTAATTGTAATTCAATGACTTTTTACTTGATAAATACTGCTGGGCCTGTATTTTCATAAGGTCGAAAACAAGAAATTTGTTTTCCAATTTAATTTTTGTGTTAATGGGATTATAAAAAGATATTTGAATGTAATTTCATTATCATATTTATTGTTAATTGCCAATCAGATTTGTAATACAGATTTACGAAATAATTTTATGCATTAAAATGTTTCATGCCTTTTTAAACCAAATTGTCCAATTAAACTGTTTTAGCAGTATTATAGGAGGTATATTTTTATATCTTCGAGAAAAATGAATCTTGGATTAATATAGTACATGTATATTTTGTAAAGAGGGGTGTTTTCTAGGGTAAATTTTGACTTGATTATTTATATTTTGGTGATGGGATCCAGAGCTATATCAACAATAATAAATGAGACAGGAAAAAGTTATTTCAAAAATGTGTGTCTTGAATGGCTTCATTGTAAAATTTGAAACAAAATAATGAAAATTAGTAAAGGTCATAACTTTTATATGGTACACTGGTCGAGCGGTTTAGAGCATCACATTTAAGTTCTGGTGGTTAAGTCATTTGAGTGTGGGTTCGAATCACGGTCATGACACTTATGTCCTTGAGCAAGATGCTTAGAGCATCACATTTAAGTTCTGGTGGTTAAGTCATTTGAGTGTGGGTTCGAATCACGGTCATGACGCTTATGTCCTTGAGCAAGATGCTTAGAGCATCACATTTAAGTTCTGGTGGTTAAGTCATTTGAGTGTGGGTTCGAATCACGGTCATGACACTTATGTCCTTGAGCAAGATGCTTAGAGCATCACATTTAAGTTCTGGTGGTTAAGTCATTTGAGTGTGGGTTCGAATCACGGTCATGACACTTATGTCCTTGAGCAAGATGCTTAGAGCATCACATTTAAGTTCTGGTGGTTAAGTCATTTGAGTGTGGGTTCGAATCACGGTCATGACACTTATGTCCTTGAGCAAGATGCTTAGAGCATCACATTTAAGTTCTGGTGGTTAAGTCATTTGAGTGTGGGTTTGAATCACGGTCGTGACACTTATGTCCTTGAGCAAGATGCTTAGAGCTTCACATTTAAGTTCTGGTGGTTAAGTCATTTGAGTGTGGGTTCGAATCACGGTCATGACACTTATGTCCTTGAGCAAGATGCTTAGAGCATCACATTTAAGTTCTGGTGGTTAAGTCATTTGAGTGTGGGTTCGAATCCCGGTCACGACACTTATGTCCTTGAGCAAGATGCTTAGAGCATCACATTTAAGTTCTGGTGGTTAAGTCATTTGAGTGTGGGTTCAAATCACGGTCATGACACTTATGTCCTTGAGCAAGATGCTTAGAGCATCACATTTAAGCTCTGGTGGTTAAGTCATTTGAGTGTGGGTTCGAATCACGGTCATGACACTTATGTCCTTGAGCAAGATGCTTAGAGCATCACATTTAAGTTCTGGTGGTTAAGTCATTTGAGTGTGGGTTCGAATCACGGTCATGACACTTATGTCCTTGAGCAAGATGCTTAGAGCATCACATTTAAGTTCTGGTGGTTAAGTCATTTGAGTGTGGGTTCGAATCACGGTCGTGACACTTATGTCCTTGAGCAAGATGCTTATGATAAATGCTTCTCTTCACCCAGGGGTATAAATTGGTATACCTGTGAGGGTCGAGGTTATAACTAGTTATTTTATTACTGGTTTGAAAGGAAAGACCCTGAAAACAAAACTATCAAGAACCTGAACTGCATTATTTTAATAGGCGGGTTGGTAGTGGTATCTTTCCACCTCTAGGACCCCCGTTCGAATACAATGGGTGCGTTCCATAAGCTTACCTGGGTCGATCCCAGTCTGGCCCGGTGCGTGCGAATAGCTTTGACGTCATTCCAGGAGCTCAACCGGGTTGGCCCCCAATGCTTTGGGGCTGGCCCAAGGTGCATCACGTCACTAAGTGAGCGGTGAGTGATCGTTCGTTAAGCTCTTGTCAGGGGCTCACTTGAGTGAGTACCGCGGGGTAGACCCAGGGAAGCTAATCGAACGCACCATATGTGGATTGGGTTTCAGTCCCTATATGGTTTTCCCTGTAATAATTATCTGGGGCTTAAAATGAGAGATGAGCAATAATGACTTGTGGTTTATCAAAGGATTCCAGTTGAAATATTTATTCCTGCCTTTTATAAACAGAGATGACAATCTCACAAAGAACTACGTTTAAAAATATAGAATAACATGTAACTCTTCTGGTTCCACCCAACAAGCCATTTGTGAGTTGCGTAATGTCTGGTTCAATGACTTGCTAAACTCACAAGTGAATTTCTCAGTCTAATAAGAAAGTTGCCTTGTCACATTATTAGGGGCAAGCTTTTGCATACATGTACATGTAGTTACTGAAGAAATGACGAACACCCTAACAGAAATTTGAATGACTCGCGTTGTATGGCTCAATGGTAGCAATATTTGCTCATGTGAAGGTAGCAATACAACAGTCTGGTCCCCTGTCGATATCCTTCGGAATAAAGACACGCAATGGTCTTACACGACCCAATCGTTTTCATTGGATACAATGATTTAATTGGATATCGTGCAGTAATGTAAGCTTTCAATATTTGTGTTAAGGCTGAGTCACACTGCAGCGATAACAAAAACGATAACGATCATGACGCAAAGAAGCGATCCTATTGGTTGAATTGCTCACTGCAGAATACGCACACGCTCATTGCGTCGTTATTGTTATTGTTCTCGTTATCACTGCAGTGTGACTCACTCTTTATAATGATTGGTTCGAGATGGTCTGAGATGATGTAAATTTTCAGCTTTTGTTTTATTCACCATACATGTACATGTGAAAGTGAATCAACTGCGAATCTCCATGTGAAATGGGTGCAAGGTCAAAGGTACATCTGACAGGATTCGGCCAGGCACTCAAAGCAGGTTTCTGGCGTAACTCACGAGCCTCAAAATGTTATGTCAGATATTCAAACTAGCAATACAAAAGCTTGCCCTGATTCCTTTATATTTAATACAATGGTCTCTTATAGTCTGGGGAATTCAAATTTTGAATAAGCAAGTCATTGTACCAGACATTAAAAATCAAATTTGCAAATATTGCTGTTTGGCACGTAAAATAACAAAGACTAAAAAACTAAAAGTTTGGCTTAACACTTTTTAGCAGGCTTGATAGTTCCAAAGGAGACCAATGTAAGGAATACTGGTACATGTAGTTCTTTGACCCACATAATGGTCTGATAGACTAAGGGAATCGATGTGTGGTGAAGAGGTTTTCAACTAGTGGTTTAATCCCAACGAGGCCTGGTTCTTGATAATTTTACCGAGACGAAGTCGAGGTAAATTATCAAGAACCAGGCCTCGGCGAGTTTAACCAATTAGTTGAAAACCGATTCAACACACTTTGATTCCAACATATAAATTGTACCTTTTCGGTCAAAAACATCGCACTTTTTGTCAAAAAGTAAAATAAATGCAAAAATTTTAATTGTTCAATGATTTGTTTCACCACAAGACCCCTCCAGCTATGAAATGGTAAGGTCCTCGGGTAAACAACTCCTTATAAGGGAATGCTGTGCGCGTCACGCGAATCGCGTGATGTGGCACAACTCTTCCACACAGGTGCAAGCTGACGTGTCACGCCCATGTTTCAACACTTTTTACTGGTCATTATCAAAGGTTTAAATACCCCCATGTGACGCACTCTCCACCAATAGGAATAGCGAAACTGTCTAAGGTATTTATGAATACAATTTTGATACTAACAGTCTGCACATACATGTAATTAACACACTGAAACTACACCTGAATGTCATATTTCAAACTTTCCAAAAATGTTTGCACAATTCAAGTGGCATGGGAGACATTTTTGCGCAGAGGCTCTTGCAGGAGTGCACTGTGTAATAGTGGGACTGAAGGGGAACAAAATTAAGGAAAATGTTCCCTGCATGATACAGGCATGCGATTTGGCACACAATCAGGTGTCATTTGAAAGATATTTGATTATAGGCCATCGAAGATTTATCATTAGAAAAATATAATGGTAGGATATCAAAATAGATGCTACTCAAAAAAGGGAAATGGACCAAGCCCATCATCTACATGTACTTGCCAGACCAACATTTTTTGTTATCAAATGTACTGAGAATAATTTGCAACATGTTCCTTCTTCCAAAATGTATCACAGATTCAAACCAATATCCTCTATACTAAAATAATAACTCTTTGAGGTTGGGGGCTTTGTTAAACTGTCCAGCATTTACTGGTAGAATTTTGTTACTATTACTGATGTAAGGGACTGTTGAATCACAGTGGATGTAAAGTACGAAAGGCTGCGATAACCATCGATTGTTAGACAAGTGCCAGGAAGTATCCAGCAACCAGTTTGTCAAAGGCTTGATTCCACATAAGATTCATCTTAAGATGAGTTGTCAGTAACTGCAATGGTGATTTTAATCTCACACATATTCCAACATTAGTGTGACCACTTTGGTCCCACATACATTGCTTTCAAAACATGTGAAGGAAACACACTTTACATGTAACTGGGTCTCTTTTGTGACAATGCACTTTGCTCAGCAAAAGGAACATTACAGAATTGGTTTTTACTAACAAAACAGTTCATGGCAGTGTAAGCGCTTTATGTAATCCACCATATGCATAAACTGACAAACCTGAATAAGTTTGAGATCGATCGGCCATCTTGGTCACGTAAGAATAGTGAAAAACTTGTTAAAAGTGTTTGCATTGCATCGATGTCAAAATAAATATGAATAAAATGCTCACTGAGCAATAAACGCGAAATTAGATTATTTATTTCTCATGAAACATGACTATTCAGACATTAATATTTCAAGGGATGTTTTCAAATATCATCATCATTAGACTGTGTAAGTTTTATGTAAATCTGTGATCTTCACGGTTTTTGTTTCTTACCAATTCAGTAACGTTCCTTTAAGATCAATCTTAGCTCTTTCTGGAATTGACCCTAAGTGCAGCTAAGTGGCTAAATCACCGCTTCCAACTGCTTCATGTAAACCATTGTCTAAGTATCAGGCACAAAGCTTTTAATTACAATTAAACCTTCAACTCTCTGATCAACTGTTGGGCTCACTGTTTCACAATACCCGATTCATTCATCATTCACGGTTGTGTGCACTTTGGTCCAAGGGCAAAGCTATAGTGCGAGTAAAAAGCTACGGGAAGTGTTAGGAATGGATTTGTCGATGGTTTCAAATGGCCGATCAGAACTGAAAATACTAGACTTGTGAACTAGTAACATGACTGGCCTGACTACAAAGTGATCAAGCAAGTTGAATACCCAATCGAAGACCTTTTACCCAATCAGAGACCTTTTAACTCTAGGTGGCAACAGACTTAACAGGTAAACTCTAATTTCACAGGACTCGGGAAAGTACTGAGTATACAGTGCTAACACACATAGGTGTAAGGGTAAAAAAAACAAAAATTAATGTTCTTTATCCCCGATAAACGTCTTTCTGAGCATGCTCACATTTCCAAGAATGATGGCTTTACCTGGTAAGTCTGCTGCCACCTAGGGCAAGTTCGGGCAAATTCGAGCAGCATCCATTTGTAACCACTATAGTCAATGTCCAATGGTTATCTATGCATGCAACACATCCTGGGTAGCAGGCAAAACCGCCTAATGGTCGACAATAGTCAACCATAGACCCTAGCTTGAACTTGCTCCAAGTTTACCACCAGAGTCTTCCATTTGTTTCACCCGCCCCATCCTCCTCCTTAGCCCAAGTGGTTCATCTTGATGTCAGGCTCTACTTGACATTCACGAGCTGGACGTCGAATGTTAAGGTACTGCTTGGAGGAATTCTGCCAGCTCTCCGACTGCCATATCTAAACATAGAAAACAAAGGAGAACTTTAGATACTGCAATCAAAGTAAGCTTACTTCTACCCAAAATAGAGACAGGGATACTTTTGTAAAACTATGTACTTCCTTTCCTCTAAAAAAAAAAATGATACATTTTATAAAAACTGTGGTAAAATTTCAGTCTATATTGAAGTTCTGTTTGCAAGAGGGCGGAGATTGTTCTTGTGATTGATTTAGCTTAGTAGCACATATTTGTTGCACCGGCTGTATACTCCCAGGGAGTTGAGATGGTGTTAAAGAATGAATTAAGGCCCAGTGACCAGGGGTAATATTGTTGTAAGCGCTTTGAGAAGCCCTTCGGGTGTGAGAAAACTGCTGTATAAAAACTGATTATTATTAATAGCAACTTTAAATATAAATATTAATAGTAGACTTGTGGGTACGTACAACCGTCTTTTGAAGGAGTGGTGGCTCTGAAAAGAGCCGGTTCAGTCTCTTTGATGTGCTGAAGGCTGAGCTCTCCGTAAAGCGAACGTAAATGGTGTGTGAAGCTTTGAATGGTGTGATTATTAATATTACTCACTGCAGTTGATTCTTTTGTCAAAGGACTTGTGCATTGTGGCATGCTGCTGCCCAGCAGTCTAGCACACTGTACTGAATTTATGATGGTCAAGTCATTGTAATGTGGGTTCGAATCCTAGTCATGACATTTGTGTCCTTGAGCAAGACACTTAACCATCAATTGCTGGGAGCCTGCCAGGGCTGATGAGGCGGTACTGTGATTAACCCCTTAGTTTGAAAAATATACAGTTTGTAGGCTCCCCAGGGAGTTAAGCAAGTAAGCATAAGTTGGTTAGTGTATGCCTGGTGTTTTATAATAATAATAATATTAATATTAATAATAATAACCTTATTTCTAACGCGCCTTTTGCAAAAGGATACAAAGCGCCAGGTATTATAACTGCAAGGAGTGGGGCGATTTTTTGAGATATAAGACCTAATCCTTAAGCGCCATGTAAAGGTTCACAAGGTGCTGTGGCGCAATATGCTGCCAATCCAGCCAGGAACACCGGGGCGAACCCTTTCTCTTTTCGATAAGTGCACTGGGATCTTTTACATGCGTTTACACAACACATGGGACCAACGGCTTTACGTCCCATCCAAGGACGAAGCAGTGGTTATGTGTCTTGCTTAAGGACACAAGTGTCACGGCTGGGGATTCGAACCCACACTCTGCTGATCAGAAACACCAGAGTTTGAATTCGGTGCTCTTAACTGCTCGGCCACGACACTCCCATGATTAACAATGTTGTAAAGCGCATGGATCTAGCTACTATCAGGACTCGCGTGCTAAATATTATGCTATAAAAAACAAGTATTATTTGAAAAAATTACCAAGATTATGTACTTAAAATATTCCTGATGATGCTATTTGATGCCTTACTTACCCTTGGGAAGGAGGAATGGTTAACTTCCGTTTGCCACCAACTTTCATTCCTATAAAGAGAAAAAAATAGTTGTAAAGAAAGATACAACAAAAGTCACAAAACAGCTAGATACATGTATGTACCACTGTAGGTTATTGAAGTACCTTATAAAGGGTTTACATGGTGCGTGGGCACATTCAGCAGCCACTGCCAGGAACACCGGGGAGAACCCCTTCTCTTGGCAATAAGGACACAGGTGTCACAACTTTCGAACCCACACTATGCGGTTCAGAAAGACTACAATTTGAATCTGGTGCTCTTTACCGCTAGGCCTAGCCCTATAGTATATACATGTAGGAAAAATGTTTCTGTTCATATATATATGTAGACTCCTAACTGTTAAGGCACGTTTCTGGGGCGGAAAATTTTCAAAGCTTCATAACTCAAATCTTACCTGCAATTTCAACAGATTCACATTCCATGGCGACATACATTTTTTTGCGGTGGGTTTTGGTCGTCATATATTCTCCACAAATCTGTAATTTTTGTGAAATAATGCAGCACCCAGTGTACAAAATTTCTTGTTTTTATCCTTTTCTAAGTGTTGTCTGCTGCCGTGCCCGTACACAAATACATTCTTGGCAAGACGCAAAATGCAAGCAATCTTGGTCACCATATCTTGACTGCACAGCATTAACACGCAAACACAATGCAAAATTTGCGCGTCGTGCGTCTTGCGTACACACGGCAGACAATGCGAATAAGAACAAAAATTTCTTAATGTTGGGAGCTGCATTATTTCATGAAAAGGACGGATTTGTGAAGAATATATGACGTCAAAACCCACCGAAGAAAAATATATGTTGCCATGGAATGTGAATCTGTTGAAATTAGTGGCTTCTTGCAGGTAAGATTTGATTTATGAAGCTTTAAAAAATTTCGGCCCCAGGAATTTACCCTGACACCCAGGACATCACTTTCATGACTGTAGTACAATACGAAAGTGTAAGCCCACCAGGGCTACCGCTTGGCCATGACACTCATGCTCATTAAAGACACTGGACACTATTGGTAATTGTCAAAGACCAGTCTTTCCACTGCCTTATAAGGTTTGAAGCATTTTCCAACCTACATGTATGACCCTAGCTTTAAAGGCAGTGGACACTATATGGTAATTCTCAAACAAATTATTAGCATTAAACCTTAATGGGAGAGGGTGATATGTAGTATAAAATATTGTGAGACATTGGACACTATTGGTAATTGTCAAAGACCAGGCTTCTCCCTTGCATATCTCAACATATACATAAAATAACAAACCTGTGAAAATTTGAGCTCAATCGGTTGTCGAAGTTGCGAGATAATAATGAAAAATACAAAAACACCCCCTGTCATACGAAGTTGTGTGCTTTCATGTGCTTGATTTCGAGACCTCAAATTCTAAACTTGAGGTCTCGAAATCAAATTCGTGGAAAATTACTCCTTTCTCGACAACTACCTCACTTCAGAGGGAGCCGTTTCTCACAATGTTTTATACTATCAGCCTCTCCCCATTACTCATTACCAAGTAAGGTTTCATGCTAATAATTATATTTGAATATTTATGTAGCTTTACTTACCAGCAATGCCTTCATCCCATCCCTTGATTACTTCAGAGTTTCCCAGTCTAAACAGGAACGGTTTGCCTTTCAAACAGGAGTCAAATTCCTCTCCATTGTTTAAGAGACCTTTATAGTAGACAAAGACCTGTCAAAAACAATACAGTGCAGTTAAACAAGCCACACCTTATTATGGGAAGATAACAAATTAGGAATTAGAAAGAGATTCAATGTTTACAATGAACATAAACACTGGGTCAATAACTTGAAGAAAAAAAAAAAAAAAAGGAAATTAAACCCATGTCAATAATTTTGGTCTGTAATTTTTGAGGTCACGCACATGTAAACAGTGTTCCTTACTAAGCCCATGTAGCGCTTGTGGTAGCATTACATGTATAACCCATATATCAAAGCAATCTTTGGGAAGGGTACATGTACATTATTCCCTTAAAGCCATTGGACACTTTCGGTAAACAGTATTGTCCAAAGGCCCACACTTCGTGTATCACAACTTACATAAAAAATAACAAACCGGTGGAAATTTAGGCTCAATCGGTCATCGGAGTCGGGAGAAAATAACGGGAAAACCCACCCTTGTTTCCGCACGTTTGGCCGTGTAATGACATGTGTTCAAAATAAATCCGAAATTATCGACAACGAGAATTGATAATTGTTTTAATGTTTTCTCAAAAAGTAAAGCATTTCATGGAATAATATTTCCAGATAAGTCTTTCACCATTACCTTCTGTAAACCCTGTAAGTTATTTGTAAATCTGTGAACTTTTTGTTTTTTCCTGTTCCGAAGGTGTATTATTTGGTTTAAATGTTGTATATATTTTGCCATGTATCCCATCTCATATCACTAGTGCAAGATTAAAAAACTCGCTTCAAGATCAAAAGTCTTCTTCATGTTAAGTACGGCCATGTACATGAAGGTTTACTCTCAGCCAAAAAATGACAACTTATTTTCAACCGCCATGTACATGAAGGTTTACTCTCAGCCCAAAATAAACAACTTATTTTCAACGGCCATGTACATGAAGCCCAAAAATGACAACTTATTTTCAGCAGCAGCCTCAAACACCCTGCTGAAAAATGGGCTCTAATGATCATGAAGAACTGTTTTAAGACAGTGGACACTACTGGTAATTGTCAAAGACCAGTCTTCTCAATTGGTGTATCTCAACATATACATAAAATAACCAACCTGTGAATATTTGAGCTCAATCGGTTGTCGAAGTTGCGAGATAATAATGAAAGAAAAAAACACCCTTGTCACACGAAGTTGTGTGCTTTCAGATGCTTGATTTCGAGACCTCAAATTCTAAAATTGAGGTCTCGAAATCAAATTCGTGGAAAATTACTTCTTTCTCGAAAACTAAATCACTTCAGAAGGAGCAGTTTCTCACAATGTTTTATACCATCAACCTCTCCCCATTACTCGTTACCAAGAAAGGTTTTATGCTAATAATTATTTTGAGTAATTACCAATAGTGTCCATTGCCTTTAAGTGCGGAATGATAATTTCAGCTTACCATCTTGCCACTCTTGGCCAATTTCCCATCACCTATGACTACATCCTCCAGCGTTGTACCAGTTCGAAGTTTGACTTTTAACTGAAAAAGAAGTGCAAAGAATTGGTTGAATGCATCAATTTTTTGAATCCTATTGTTCCTCTTCTATTTATTGTTTTCTGATGAGTGTGTTTATTCCATTGAACCATTTCCATTATTAATGACAGATCACATAACATGACAAGGCCATACGGCCACTTCAAGATAAGGGCTACACTTAACTGATTTAAAGCTATTGACCCAAATCAACTGCCACCAGGGGAACATTGCCACCTCCTCCTTGGGCTGAAATAGAGTTATATGCCTTTCAGAGTCAATAAGGATGCAAAGGCTTGGGTCTCATCATTAGGGGCCCAGCAGTCAATTTCATAAAACTTTAGCCAACCATTACAAATTAACAAAATCAATATTTTAGTTTATTTAAGAAAGCATACACTGACAGCATCCAAACCCCTACCCCTCTCCCAGCATGGTTTGTGTGCTCCTGCAAATGCTGATAATTGCAAAAGGTCTCTCACCAAATTATGTTTTGAATTATTAATGAATAAGTTTAAAGGGAAGGTACACTATTGATAATTGTCAAAGACCAGTGTTCTCACTTTGTGTATCTCAACATATGCATAAAATAACAAACCTGTGAATATTATAGCTCAATTGGTCATCGGAGTTGGGAAAAAATAATGAAAGAAAAAACACCCCTGTTGGACAAATTTGTGTGCTTTCAGATAGGAATAAAAGACATCTAGCTAGAAGTCTTTTATTATTTTTGTGAGAAATTACCTTTATTTCAAAATCTATGCTACTTCAGAAGGAGCCATTTCTCACAATGTTGTATACTATCAACAGCTCTCAAATGCTCGTTACCAAGTCAGTTTTTAAGTTAATATTTGTTTTGAGTAACTACAAAACGTGTACCTTCCCTTTAAATGCATGACTTATAACTAGTCTTACTGGTGTTTTTACGAGTTGCTTCTTTGCACCGCTTTCTTTCTTCGCACTCTTAGCGGCTGGTGTTTTCACAGCATCTCCTTTTCCTTTCTGTGTGTTTGGTGTTTTCGTCTCGTTCCCCTTTCCTTTTGGCGTTTTCCCCTCTACCTTGCCTGGTGTGGAACCAGCTTTACCTTTAGCTGCTGGAGTTTTACCGGGGGTGTCCACCACTGCTGCCGCACTGGCTGGTGTTTTTCCAGAGGGGGTTTTAAGCTCTGGTTTCCTGACTGGAGTTTTGCCTCGTGGTGACTGCCTTGCTTCAGCGTTACCCCCTGGGGATCCAACAGCAGGTGTGTCGGGTTTGGATGTTACTTTACCAGCTTGGGTTTTAGTGCCTTCCTTTGGGGTTCCAAGAGTTTTACCGGCGGGCGTTTTTTTTAGGGCAGCTGGCGTCTTTATCTCTTTGGCAGACTGCTTTGCAGGGGAGGAACCCAGCTGTTTGATTGGACGGTCAATGTTTTCCTTGTTGCCAGCATCTGGTGTTTTACTAGCAGACTTTCGTGGTGATGTCTGTTGGTAAATTAACAACTTTTAACTTTGGTTCAATCTTTATTAACCAAACCTGCCTAACTCGTCACACTACAATAACCCTTAAGAGACCATTCATTTATGTATAATCATCACAAAACGCCCATACATTGCTAATGTTGTACTTTTCTTTAATCAGATTTTGTCAGTTGTCCGCAGAAAAAAACATGGAAACAGAAAATTTAGTTTTGCGTTTAAAAATTAGGATATTATGATAACATTCTACATTGGAAACCTCTTGATGTGAATGGAAGAAACAGTATTTTTTTGGTCGCTACACGTATGGGGTATATTGGTACAAGTTGCTTTTGCCGCTATGGTCTCTAAAAACACTGTTCATGCCTAAGCCTATATGCATGACATGTATGTCGACCCACTACACTATTTCAAAACGTTCTTGCAAATAAACAAACTGCCATATCGCAGCAAACTGAACACCAAAGCAAAAAGTACATAATCCTCTTGAGTGTGATTTATATTTTGGTTTTTGTGATCGATTTAGCTTGGTGCGCTCATTCGTGGCAGCGCAGGCTGTATCCTCCCCAGGAAGCTGGAGATGGTTTAAGGAATGAAATACAAGGCCAGTGACCAGGGTTTGAAGTGCAATGATAATTCTTAAAAATTGCGCTCTTACCATGTAAGAGTCTAATAGATGTTAAATTTGCATCGGGATAAAGAATATTAATTTTTTGGTTTTACCCATATACACCGATGTGTGTAGCACTGTATACTCAGTACTTTCCCCGAGTCCTGTGAAAAAAAATCACAGGCATTTTACTCGGGTGGGATTCGAACCCACGACCCTTGTAAGAGTCGATATGATCATTATAAAAAACACTCACCTTAATCTTTGGGGGCGTGGTCTCTCTCGCTCTTAACACTCGCTTCTTCTTTTCAGTTGACCTCGTCTTGAGTTGCGTCTCTGTGAGAGAAAACAATAAACCAAATAATGTTTAAAGGATTTGGGCACTTTTTGTAACACAAAACACAATATCCACGTATTTACATTAAACTTACACCGTCTGAAGATAATGATAGTAGAAAGCGTACCTAAAAATATTAGTTGCTGAGGTGCTGTGGTTTTTGAAAAATGAGTAAAACACTGTCATGAAAATATGTTTTTACATGGTAAAATAATTTTTGTCTCATGATCACTGAGACGAAAATTATTTTCATAACATACTTTTTACTCATTTCTCAAAAACTACAGCACCTCAGCAACTAATATTTTCAGGGAAGCTTTCCACTATCATTATCTTCAAACTGTGTAAGTTTTGGTGTAAATCTGTAGAAATTGTGTTTTTTGTTGTACAAAAAGTACATAGACCCTTTTAAGTCAAATCTGCAGAAAAAACCCATGACAAATCCAGCACAGTTTTTCATTGAAATCAGGGCATTACGAGAAAGCTTGATTACAAAAGGGGCCAGAACAACATATCCTGTAGGTCTTTGCAGACTTACACCTGTTATCTCCATGTAGTTCCTTGTCCAAACAGTGGATGTAATAGTAAAAAAGAATGGGATAAAAAAGCAACTGTGAATTAGAACCAAATCGCTACTATTTTCTAAATAATTACAAATGTTTGTCTATCTTGGAGATTGCCCGACGACTGGTTGCCTGTAAATTGGTTAAATCCTCAGTGTGACAACATGTCCCTAAAATGGCAAACTTGTAATAGAACTTAATCACGGTGCAACCATCTTGAATTTCTTCCATTGTTATCAATGTTACCAAACCGAGGCTGGAAGAACAAAATAGTCTGGTTCCTAATTGCAAAATGATTTTTAGCATCCATTATTGTTATTCGATACAATGAACATGACCAATATGGAGGTAGTATGATTAAAGGTCTATTGAGGCAAATAGTTACCACTTTTGCTGCGGAGAGATTTCAAAGCTGTCTCCAAGTCCTTGACATCTTCATCATAGTCGCTATCCTCTTCGTCATAGAGAGCATCGACGTCTTCATCACTATCTTCATCTTCATCTTCATCTTCATCTGATCCTTCCTCTAGATCCCATCCGATGAAATCATCACTATCCTCTTCCTCTTCCTCTTCATCTTCGACATCCTCCTCTGCATCTTCAGCGGCGCCGCTTACAGGACTGTAGTCATCATCACCCTCATCATCATCGGATCCATCAGGTTCACTCTTACTAATCTCTAAAGAAATCAAAATCCAGCTTATATGTTTCACTCAGTGATGCTCAAGGCGCTTCAACATTCGTGTTTTCCTGCAAGGTATAGACCTTGATCATGCTGCCACCATCTTGGTCATGATCATCTTGGGAGAAATTCAAGATGGCCGCACCATGATAAAGGTCTATTGTTGTGGTGCTACGTTAAGCTCAGGTGTTTTGAGTGCGAGTTTGAGTCTCACCCTTGACGTTTGTGTCCTTCAGCAAGACATTTAACCTTTATTACATTGCCTTCATATCGGACATAAAGCTATAGGAGCTACTCGTTATGTAAAATAACCCAGTACAATTATCATTAAGAGATGGGGCTTCCCCAAGGTGTTTCTGACATAGTCTGGCAGACACATGTGCAACCTAGCCTTGTACCTTTCAAGTTGTTGAACTATATAGTCACTTTCCTCAAAAAAAATAATTAATTATTCAACCCTGAGAGCCGCAGCTCCCTCAATAAATATGAATTCCATTTTTCACCTCATTGACAATTGAAAGGCACTTTACATTATACAGAGTTAGGTCTGTTTGGGGTGGTCCCAAGGTAATTCCCATACTAGAAATACTTTGCAGTAGCTGATGGATAGATTACATTAAAATGCCATTAAAATCCTTACCTAAAAATGCCATTCAAGGCTCGTGTAAAAACGTATTTAGACAAAAATCTGTACATGTTTCAAAAGGTGTATACGAACAACAAACAGGTTTTTGTGAAAATTCTGCACCCTTTGTGCACAGCAGTCCTGGAGGACAAACATACCCAACTCGGCAACTTTCTTGGCTTTTCGAGGCTCAAATTCTTCCACCATGTCCACATGTTGACGCTTGGCATTGGTCATCTTCTGCTGTTTCTTGCGCTTTATTTTACCTACAGGTCAAGATGAATTGTTTAGTTTTTAATTTTTTCAATTATCAAGAAAAAGATCAAATTCTCTACAACAGGGCCCAATTTCATGGCTCTACTTACCGTACCGTAAGCAAAGAATCTGCACTATTCTAACAGAAGCAGGAATTTCAGCGCTTAAGTCAAAGCGCAGCTCACGGGGTAAAAAGGGAATTTCGGCTTCTGCGCTTGCATTCTCTACGTTACTAGGCAATCTGTGCTTACACAGCTAGCACAGAAATGAATGATCTTAAGAATGGTGATCTTAAGTGGGAATTTGTCGGTAAGCAGAACCATGACCCCCAGATCGCAACCATGTTTACGAACAGAGGCATAAACAGTTAGGATCACTTCTTTCCACTGGGTTGGCGTGGGTTATCCCTCATTAGATATTGTCTTCCCACATCAAAAACTGAGCATTCTTTTTCATTTCTTTATCATCCTGTTATCAGAGCTACAGTTGTGCTGTCAGCAGGGCTGTAAGCTTCGTTATTGAAAAGCCAAGGGCACCAGTGCATTTTCTCCTTGGTAAAGGGCACCCTATGACATATGAGGAAGTTGTAAATTTCTACTGGAGGGCATTTCAAGGGCACCAAGGCACTGACCAGAGGCTCAGGCCTCTCTTTGGTGAATGATCAAGTAACACTTCAAAGAACAGCTGATAGTGGAAGTACATGTAAAAGTGTTCGCAAAAGAATTGATTTTGGCTTGGCTTGTTAATGGTCCGTTTTTGTTCTTGTGTTGCCCTCCCTTTGTTAGGCGCTCTGTTCATTGTATAGCGCCTTATACACATGTAAATGCTTTGTATTATTTTTATTACCAAAACTAACCATCTTTAGGCTTCCATTCCTCAATGTCATCATCATCATCATCTTCATCTTCAATATCACCCATGGCAAGCTGCTGTAAAGACATCTCGGTTTCACCTCCTTCATCCACATCATCGTCGTCATCATCTTCTGCTTCTTCTTCATCTGTAAGAAAACCAAACAACTTACTTCTTACTTTACAGGCAGTGGACACTATTGGTATACTCAAAATAATTATTAGCATAAAACGAGTAATGGGTAACGAGTAACGAGTAATGGGGATGATAGTAAAAAACATTGTGAGTAACGGCTCCCTCTAAAGTAACGTAGTTTTCGAGAAAGAAGTAATTTTCCCAAATTTGTTTTCGAGACCTCAGAATGAGATTTTGAGGTCTCAAAATCAAGCATCTGAAAGCACACAACTTTGTGTGACAAGGGTGTTTTGTCTTTCATTATTATATCTAAACTTCGACGACCAATTGAGCTTAAATTTTCACAGGTTTGCTATTGTATGCATATGTTGAGATACACCAAGTGAGAAGACTGGTCTTTGACAATTACCAATAGTGTCCACCGCCTTTAAAATACTTGGGGTTGAAACTGTATGAAAATGAAAAATCCTATCAATATAAACCCAGTGATGTGAATGGTTGTTGAGAAAACAAACTGAACACTGAACACTGAGCAAAAGAGCAAAAGCGTGTGAGCTTAAAAACTCAATATTTAACATGTTTAATTTATTTTTTTATTTTTTTTTTTGTTTTAATATATTTTTTTTTTGGGGGGGGGGGGTAATCACATCCCTGATAAACCACAAGGGAAACTGATTTGGTAAATTTAAATGATTTTGGGGTCGACCAAAGAAAAAAAAAGAAAAAAACAAAAACAAAGTGAGACTCGAACCAACCTCTGGATTAACATGGGACGACATCCAGTAAGCAAAAGTCTGCAAAACAGTACATGTATCCGTTTTTTCTACGACATGTATGAGCTCCTGTTTTCATTGCTAACGTGTGTGCATAGTACGAAAGTCGCGGATACGCATCACGTGAACACAAAGTGTTGACGGATCGCTATCTGCGATGCAAAACCTCTCTATCATATTTAGTCTGACACCTGAAGGAAATACGCCTGCAGCAGATACGCACACCTGACACAATGACTTCGAAACAGGATTGCAAAAACTGAGACATCAACCTTGAGGTCTAAGATAGAGCTCAAGATATTCAGTTTGACACAGAGTGTCTAAGATTAAAGGCACCGGATACTTTTGGTTTGCTCCAGACATTAGTTAGCATAAAAATTATGCGTTACCGATCAATGGAGAGATGTTGATAGCATAAAACATTGTGAGAAACGGCTCCGTCTGAAGAAACGTGACGTCGTTTTTGAGAAAGAAGTTATCTCAAACTACATCATTTGAACTCGATTTCGAGACCTCAGAATGTGATTTTGAGGTCTCAAACTCAAGCATCTGAAAGCACACAAATTAATGTGACATGGGTGTTTTTTCGTCCATAATTATCTAGCAACTTCGACGACCATTTCAGTTCAAATTTTCACGGGTTTGTTATTTCATGCATATGTTGAGACACACCAAGTGAGAAACCATAGCTACATGTATGACAATTACCGATGGTGTCCATTGCTTCAAACCATGGAGGTCAAACAGAGCCTCAGACCTCGAGGTGAAAGACCAAGACTTAGGGTGTGTCTGAATTGGTGGCTCTGTCATCATGCGTTAATAGGACATCCTTAGCAACATCCTTTGCTAGTCGTAGCCGTAGCTCTAGCCAACAACAGACCAATCCATTAAGCTCCGCTCCATTGCGTATTGACCAATCACAACCCATTGCACAAACAAAAGTCCGACACTATAAAATCTGAGCAAAAACCCTATGGTCAGAGACCACACAGTGAGACCAGAAATACAGAACTAAAGTAGATGATATAGAGTTATTTATCTGATGTTTATATTTATATTTAACTATAAATTAAAATAGTGAATCAATTATAAAATCACATGAAAAATATATTCAAGTTTAAAAATCTTGACAGACATGATTTGGTTTGCTTTTAGGCTTTTGTTTTGTCAATCAATGGTTTGTCTTTGTTCTTAATTTGTCTTAATTTTAACCTCAATAAACAAGTAAAGACAGTACAGCCTTTGCTATAAAATATACAAGTAGGATTAATTAATGAGTTTTACAACAGAACAAACTACAGAGCAGAGCACATTGAGAGGTTTATATTTTAATAAGGGAATCAATGTGTGGTGAAGAGTTTTTCAACTAGTGGTTCAATCCCAACGAGGCCTGGTTCTTGATAATTTTACCGAGACGAAGTCGAGGTAAATTATCAAGAACCAGGCCTCGGCGGCTTTAAACCACTAGTTGAAAACCGATTCAACACACTTTGATTCCCATTCATAAATACCTTTTCGGTTAAAAAACATCAACACTTTTGGTCAAAAAGTAAAATAAATGCAAAAATTATAATTGTTCAACGATTTCTTTTAACACAACACCCCTCCAGCTATGAAATGGTAAGGCCCTCCGCCGCCCTCGGGTAAACAAATCCTTATAAGGGAGTGCAGTGCATGTGGCGCGTATCGCGTGATGTGGCACAACTGTTTCAGCCGTTGCTCTCGACCAATAGGAATGAAGAAACTGTCTTATGAGCACAGGTGCAATCCCGCGAATTGTCCGAGGTATTTATGAATGTATAATAATGTGGTACACATTTTCTATTTCCTTGTTCTTATGTACAAATATTTTAGCCAGCTAATGATTTACAAATATTACACAATGAAAATACAAACACAAAAGTCAAGAAATGTACATGCAAATATTTACCAGTTTTGAGCAATAAAACCTTCACTTGTGCCAACGTGTTCTTAATTTACCTGCAGCTTAATCACACTTTTCAAAATGTAATATATTTTTAAAAGTATAAAAGTGAGATCATGTTAAGACTTTAGTCAGAGTAATGCCGATTTTTTAAAGGACAAATCAAGAAAGATACCTTAAAAGTCACCTGTGAAGGTTTTAGTTAAATCGGGCATGATATTTCAGGTTATTTAAAGGCACTGGACACTATTGGTATAATTACTCAAAATAAGTGTTAGCATCAACAGCTCTTCTCCATTGCTCATTACCAAGTAAGTTTTAATGCCAATAATTTTTTTGAGCAATGACCAATAGTGTCCAGTGCCTTTAAGAATCTGGGTTCCTGAAAAAAAAAACAGCAGGCAGGCTTTTCATTTTATCTTTTCAAGATGGCCAGCAATCTTTTAAAAATTGTGAACATTCATTGGTTTGTCCACTGTCTGCCACACAATAATGAAGGAAATTAAATCAGACAAAACACTGAACATTATTTACAGTGGTTTTATTTGATAGTTTGTTCAGGATTAAAAACACTTTCACAAGAACAAAGGTAAATGTGTAACTGAACGATCTGTTCTTAACTGCGTAACCAGCACATGCTAAATTCTCATTTTGAATTAGAAAAGAAAGAATCCATGTGGCCCCCAGTTACATTGGCCAGAACGTTAAAAGGACGGAGGAAAGATACCACAATGCCAACCCGATCACCAGTAGGGACCAAAAACCAGCTAACAGCTGATTTCACAATGACTAGAATAAACATTGCCATCTAGTAGATGAATCACAATTTTTTGATTTGTGCAATTCATAATCATAGACGTTAAACCAATGTTTGTGTGAGAGAGATTGGCTGTTCTTGCCAGCTTGGTGTTTATATCCCTTTGTGGGAGTTTGCCGAGTTCCCTTGATGGGAAGATCATTCAAACATACAGACTTCTTGATTTCAAGACATTGATTGCCAAGACAAATGACCACATTCACATGCTTTGTAGTTCCTGCATCATCTTGTAGCGTAGATCATGACAATAATAACCTATGGCTTGCATCAACTCTCTCTTATTGATGTTGAAACGAGCCTTGAAGAATGCTGGCAAGTGAATGAAAGAAAGTGTAAACATGTTTATCACAGGTTGACAAAAGTTTTAAAAGTACACAAATTAAATATAGGTAATTATGTCATATTGCATTCACTTCTTCCAAGTCCAAAATCTGGTAAAAATTGGTTCTTTAAAGAGCCAATGGAGCGTGACTAAACTTATTCCACAGTGTAATTGGAACAAAATTTTCCTATTAGAACCAAACTTCACCCGAACAATCAGAGGTGATTTCAAAAAACATGTTGTTTACTTGAAATCATCATTTTGGTTTAACCCATACGGATGTGTGTTAGCACTGTATACTAATACTCACTGCTTCACATGTATCTGAGTTCGGTGAAAAAAATCACAGGCAAGTTACTCGGTTTTGAGTCGAACCCACGACGATGAAATCTATTGTTTACCTTTTAACGCTTCGACTACATTCTGATCCAGCGGTGTCCGCTCAGAGTGGCTAGCGCCAAAGTTACTCGCTCGACCCATCGCCAAGGTCACCCGATCAAAGAGGACATCGAGCAGGCGTCGTACGAAGATTGACCAGGACTGTTTAGAGGCTCGCTCTGCCTGGAGTAGGTCCCGTCGCATAATAAAGACATCAAAACCATGAGCCAGGCGAATCTTTTGGTCAGGCATCTGAAATTGGAACAAGATAAACTGTTCAACTCGAACCCACACTCTGCTGAACAGAAACACCAGCCGTCGATTTCACAAAACTCTTCCTAACTTAAGACAAATCTTAGGACTTAGGACGAGTCCCAACCCTGCACTGTAGCATGCAGACCTTAAGATTAATCCTAAGTTAAGATGAGTTACTCGTCCTAACTCGAGATAAGACGGCTGAGCTTGAATCCAGTGCTCTAAGCCGCTCAGCCACAACACGTAAATTTTTCCAGGCATGCTCGGGATGTGAAAAAAAATTACCCATACTTAGAGTATGCTTTCACTGTGGATATAGTTTGTTTCATAAACACACAGAGGAGAGGAGAGAGTTAAAATAATCCCCTGGCTACAACTTCCCGGGATGTATACAAAAATTGGGTGTGATCCATGCCTAGCTACTCGGCAGCTAACGGTTGTATGGCTTCTGACAGGCACATCAAACAACATGTAGCTTAATTGGTAGAGCGCTGGCACATTAATCCCAAGGTCGTTGGTTCAAATCCCACTCCAGTAATACTGTCTTTGTTCAACCACAAATTGGTACAAATAATGCAATAAGTCCCTTATTGAAAAAGCAAGGAAACAAAATCTCAACCGATAGCCCCCAAACCAAATTGTTATGATGAACTCCCATTAGTCCCAAACTTACATTGATAGCACTACTGTTCAGATCAAACGCAGTCAGACTGGTCATATCGGATGCCACTGGTATACCGTCACTGGTACTTGCCCCGGTTCCTACACCGGTATCATCAGCCATACAGCTCCAGTATACACTGTCTGTCTCCGGCATGGCAAATCCCTGAACGCCAGCTCCTGGCCGAGGATGGGGATTAGACTCCCCTGGGTAGGCGACAATGAGAGACGTTGGGACCAGGTTACTAGTGTAAGTCATGGATGGCACTTGCTCGGTGGTGCTACCACTTTGCTCCTCCTTCAACCCACTCACTGCAAGTGGGGCTTGAAATATTGTGGTCGACGATTGACCACTTTGTTCCTGAGGAACCTCAACAGCGGATGGATTATGGATTTCTAATACCTCCGAGTTACCGCCATCTGAAAAATAGACGATAAGACGCTCTGATTATACGTCATGCACATTATTTCAGATTGTTCAGGAATTAATTTTGGGGTTGCGCAAAGAAAACAAAGTACTGAGTATACATTGCCAACACATATCGGAGTAAGGGTAAAACCAAAATTAATATTCTATGTATATCCACGATGCAAATTTAACATCCACCATGTTTACTAAAAGAATATCAGAAAGGATTTGAACCTGCAACTTCTGAATTAAAATGCGATACCCTACCCACTCATCCAACTGGGCCAAATTTCATGGCTCTGCTAACCGCCTGATTCTGCAATTGCGTTCACCATTCTCTGCCAACTGTGCAAGCCTTGAAATTCTGCACTAGCAGGCAGAAGAAGGCATGGTAACCTAAATTACACATGCGCCTGATTGGAAATTCCCTGCTAACCCGTGTAATACTGTTATACACTTGAGATAAGCACAGAATTCCCCAAGCGCTGATTCGTCGTTATGATAGGCAGAGCCATGAAATTAGACCCTGGCCCTCTCAAATTTTCACATATTGTTTCTTTTGTTTCAACATAGAGGAACTGTGAAGCTAGGTTTTAAAGCAAGCTACTGTATAATACAAATGGTCTTTTCATTGTTTTTGAAGCACAAACATGTTCATACTAAAAAAAAAGGTTTCGGAATAAGGGTGAACTTTTACTTTTCTGATCCTTTACTGTGTTTTAACACAAAAGCAGTTTTGTTAACTTTCAGCCTTTTTTGAGTGACTTTGTTTCACAATATTACACAGAAATGTCCTTCAAAACGAACTTCATACCTGTGCGGAATTCTCTTATCTGCAAAACCCTTGCCTGTCCCCCAATGTTCTTCTGAGCGGTGTTCTCAAAGTGCGTTCTTCTCATGACAGCAGCCTCCGGTCCCCCGACCACGTTAGAGATTATTGGCTGGCTAGCTCCACCTCCCATGAGGGTAGAGTCAGAAGTGTCTGGCAGGTTGATTCGGGAGTGTCTGGTAGGGGTAGGTTGACCCCTTGAAAAGGTAAGAAACCCGGCTCCTCTTTGAGTTCTCTTCCTATGAGATGCTGATGTGGTATAACCGGCAGAAGACTGTCCAGAGTGTGGCTTTGTTGAGTGATACTTTGATCTGGCCGTTATCGATTGATGATAATTCAGTCTCCCTGCTTTGACGACACCTCTGTGTTTGGACCGTATGGAGGGAACCGTTCCTCTTGATAGAGAGACATGCTTTTCTGGGCACTCCTTTGCCTGCCTAATTTCCTTTCTTGTGCCGGGAAAGCCGACGTAAGAAGTGCAATCTTTGGCATCACTAGCGTGAGTCAACTGGTTCTTTGGTGTTGGCAAGTTGGTTTTGGCAATGGTTGAGGCGGTTGTCGGAGTTGTAAAAGGATGTCCCTGCTCATCAGTGGATGGCGAGTTGGTTTCCGTTCCGGTTAGATCAAATGACACCAGATGGCCACCTATTGAAGAGGTCTTTGCTGTCTCAAGCTGGTTGATGGCCTCCTGAGTACCTGAAGTCATCGGTGAGTCTGCATGGGTATGGGCAAGGGCTGTAGATGGAGTTTCTGACCAGTTACAATATGATGGGATCCTCTCAGTGAGCAGGCTCTGTTTCTTCGAGACCCTGACACTTCTATGACGCAGAGACCCCTTTGACCTTTGAACTGTTCCCCTCAATGTCTCATCATCGACATAACCTCCGACGTTCCTTTTTCTGCTTATGAAAGTTTCTGCCTCTAAGTTTATCACAGGCGGCACCTTCCTTTTCTTTGTGAGTAGTTGCCTGTCTGGCCAAATAAATTGTTTTCTTTGTCTTTGTCTCACATCAGAGTATGACACCTTTTGTGATCTTCTCCTTTGTCGAACCCTTTGCAGTTGATATGACCTTTCAACTTTGACCCGGGCTTCACCTGAAGATTCCTCGCCGGATGCCAACCCTGCATCCAAAAGAGATAAAGGTTGTACTTGTCACAGCAATTCAAAAGGTACAAATGTATAAAGTGCTATTGATATATTTACTATATTGTATCCGTCTTTAAATCTGGTATATAATGAAGTATAATTTATGTACACCTTAGCTTTTGCTTCCTCTGAAATATTAAACATTTCGGTCATCTTTTTAAAATGATAAACTGAAAGTTGGCAAAGTCACAGTAAATGCCTTTATTGTTCCTCTTCTAAAGGTATCTGGCGCCCAAGGTTTTGATACACGTACATGTAGATACATGTAATTTGAAAGATTAGTATTTTACTTGTGTGTTAATTAACGTATGGTCAAGTTAATGACAAGACAAGAGTGATTAATACTTTTTCACTTTCAATTCAAACCAGGGCCCAACTTCATGGCTCTGCTTACCGTAAGCAAAGAATTGGCGCTTACAGACAAAAGCAGGGAATTCTGTGCTACTGTCAAACAGATTTAAAGGGTTAGCAGGGAATTTTTTGCTCATAATGCTCATCCCACGTTACTTGGAATTCTTCGCTTCAGATCTAGCGCAGAAATACAGCGTTTGCACAGTGAGTGGAAAATGGTGATCGTACACGCAGTATTTGGCGGTAAGCAGAGCCATGAAATTGGGCCCAGAGTCAGTCAGGATTATTTGCAGAGTTTACTAAAGGTCTAAATGTGTATATAATTACAATACAAACTTTTGGAACGATATAAAGAAACTATGTTTCTCTGAACAAAATTAATCGTATGGAAAATTTCAAGAAATGACAATGCCAATTTTCAACTTACCATTTTGTATTAGTCTTGCTCTTGAATAAAATTTCTCTCTGAATCTTGCATTTTTTGTTTGTGCTTAGTGGATGATCCAAGTGTCTTGCCCCTAAAAACCTCTGAAGAAACTTGGCAAACAAAAAGGCGCATTGACGTAAATATGCGTAGCCCTTTAATTACCAAAATGCTGGGACATAAACAATGGCTGGTGACTGCATTGTTTGAACACTCAAATGTGAAAGACACATTCTTAAGCTCTTTTCACACGACAAAAAATTACCATGGTCCCTTGCTACAAAGTTTATGAGCGCTGCTTGTTAATTTGTTATCATCTTGCGTGACCGATTTCGCAAGCGAAAAACGAACATCCATCATGCGCTATGACAGTGCACACATCACTGAAAACCAGCCAACGACTAGGTTCTCCAAAATAGGTAATACATTTTGTAAAACCAGTGGAGTTAGGTTGCTGCATGTTTTCTGGGGGCAAAAACGGGCTCGAAGCCAGGAAAAGGTTAGCCAAATAAATAGGCCCAATCCCTACTTAATACTCTTGGCCCCAGAACCACCGTCCTATTTTTGCGTCCAATGAAGTTAACGATCCGCATCGTTCTCGATCAAGAAACTTACCAATTTAATGCTATTGTACATTGTAGATAGCCCTACCATGCCTACTGCTGGAATTTGATTTAAAAACATCACACGTTTTGGGGTGAAATCACATGATTTTCGAAGGTGGACTTTTCAAAATATCTCAATTATTATCTATCATGTCTAAACAACTTGATCGTCACAATGCTGTACAATAAGGTCTAATGATTACGTTAGAAAAATTGCTTTTAAATGTTATCATTTAATAGAATCATTTAATAGAATCCAGCACCAGAACCAGCGTTTGGTTCGAAAACTAGGTTTTTCAGGCTCCCTCAGCAATTTCAGGGGTTGCCGTTAACTTTTTTTTCAACTGGCCAGCAGGACCAGTTGGCTTGATTTTTTTCACTGGTCCGCCAGGTTTTTGACTGGTCCGGGGGGGGGGGGGGGGGGGGGGGGGGAGATGCATCTTGAGGGACTCAAAAGCGTCCTTGTGAGAATGTATTTTGAAACGTAAGCGTAGCTGCAAATCTTGAAACGTAAGCCTAGCTTGGCTCGGGATTGAAAGCGTACCTTTTGATTATAGCGTATTGGAACCTATCTTGGATTGTATAAGCATAGCTGCTTAGCTTGAAACGTAACCATTTCTTTTGGAACGTAACCATATTTTTTGGAACGTAAGCATATCTTGGTACGTAAGCGTAGCAGGGTATTATGGAACGTAAACGTAGCTGCATATGAAATGTAAACCTAGCTTGACTCGGGATTGAAAGCGTACCTTTTGATTATAGCGTAACTGGAACCTAATTGTATCTTGGATTAAGCGTAGCTGAGAAGCTGTGTAGCTTTGAACGTAACCATATCTTTTGGAACGTAACCATATTTATTTAACGTAAGCATACAATGTATCTTGGAACGTAAGCGTAGCTGGGTATTTTGGAACGTAAACGTAGCTGCGTATGGAACGTAAGCATAACTTGACTTAGGATTAAGCGTACCTTTTGTTATTATAGCGTAACTTGAAGGAACCTCAGCAAAACTTGGAATGTAAGCTTAGCTGAGTATCTGCGTAGCTTGGAACAGAACCAATCAATACCTCAACAATCTCAAAAATAACACTTCATTCACAGAATTAAAAAATTATAATTTTTTGACAAAATAATGCTTTGATGAAATTTTGTTTTATCATTATTTTTGTTTCAACCTTTTACAAAATTCTTATTCACCTGTCCTTTTTTACGATCGGCCTCCGTTTTTTGTTATCCTTTTTTCTTCTTTGTAAAACATTTTTTAAGCTACTCACACTAACTCACACTGTCAATATAACAAAATGCGGTATTCCTACGTTTTGACATTATCAATCTTTTTTAATTCCCTGAAAACTCCTAACAAAAAGAAACTAGGAGCCATGAAACAAAACAGATCATAAGAAATAACGGAATCGACACGAGGTGTAGCGACTGACAAACCCACGATGACAAACATGTACTTTGATGTCTGGCTCCCAACCCCTCCCAAGCTAACGGCTAGACCCGCACGCATGGAGTTCATAGCGCCTGGGATTACACCTCCAGCCCCCCACGAGACACGGCATGTGCGGTACGGTATATGCCCCGAGGCTTACGTTCTGATTGCTCCACGCCGTGGAGCCATATAACAAGCTTCCGTTACACGGACTCTTTGAATGGGAATCTTACGTTAGATTTTTCACCATTATTTACATTTTGTAGCGATAATTTGAATACATGATCTTTTTCGTCAATTATTCGTTAATAATTTTGTAAAAAAAAGATTTAAATTTGGTTAAGTAAGTTACTTTTAGACGGCTGGAAGTAAAACTAGCCCGGAAGGTCACGTGATTGTTTGTACCACTTTTTGGTTAGAACAATCACGTGACCTGCGTTTTTGTCTTAAAATGCTCAAAAATGGCTAAATTTGATGATTTTTTTTAAAGACTGTTCTTCATCATTCCTTGAAAACCGTTGAAGTCATATGTTAGTCTATTTTGTAGCCCAAATAGCCCAATTCGGCCGGTGTGTCCCTTTAACACATGACTGCATTCTAGAACCCAAGTCTTTCTTGAAATCAACCCGCAAAAAAACCAAAACAACCGCGCATTATATGTGACCAATAAAAACATGGATTGGAACAATAAACTAGATCGCCCACCAATCGCCCCCCCCCCCAAACAAAAAAACAAGCCCAAAATAACAACAAAATTACGCAAAATCAGGACGGAAGAACCTTACTAAACACAATTAAATACTACTTTTTGCTCATCAAGAGTATCCTAACTTGGTAAGTTTTGTTGAATGAAGCCTCACCGTCTCGCTCGTTTTTTGTAAACACGCTAGACTCTTATTCCCACACGGACATCTGCTCCGTTGACGACGACCATGCTGCTGACAGAATGTGTTTTGCTTTGTGGTCTTCTGTCAAGGCGATTGAAGCTAGTTTTGTAAGCTATCGCGTACTTTCACCAATAGAGGGCGTCTATTCCCACGCTATCGAATATTCTGAAACGCCCTCTAGCGTTCAATATTTCTTACACTTTTTGCCACACGTGAACTAATACGAAGACTACAAGCCTTTGTGTTGCATGATGGGATTTTGCGCTGTGTATGCAGCATGATCGTCAGAAGTTTGCCGGTGTTCAGCGGCACTTCGAGTGATTTGTTTACGTTTTATCCAAACCTTGAGTGAATGTCTTACGTTTTATTCGAGCCTGAAAATAGTAAAAAAAAATTAGTCATAGTTCTGTAGTACCGCTGCCGATATTTTTGACTGGTCAGCCGGACCAGTTGGCAAGGTGTTTCAGCTGGTCCGCCGCGATTTCTACTGGCATTTGGCCAACGGACCTGCGTTAAGGTCGAACGCTGAATTTAATAACTACAATGTACAACGGTACGATCAATTGCTACAACTTGGTTGGTACCAGACTTATCTACTCAGAGCACCGAGCAAATCAAGCAAACTTGAAGCTCGTACATTTTGCAGATGGCTTTAAATAGCGCAATATGCAGACTTACTATAGCGCACTTCGCAGGGCCTTAAATGAAAATTTACAACTTTCATGAATAAAGGAAAACAGCCTTTGCCATAAATCATCTTTTGCCACAAATTTTGCAACAAATCGGGCATTTTCTAATTAATAAAAAAACTGGAAAGAGGTTGATCGCATTTGTTTCGTTTTTTTTTACCCCACGACTACCAGACTACCTTGGCACACTTTCACACTGCCCATCCCCCAGGCTTTGCCCCTTTGTCTGGGTAGATCAGGGGTTAAAACAATCCAAGTGTGAAAGTGTCAACTGTTATTCCCTGGGTTGCCTCGGGGAATAGAGTAGTGTGAAAAGGGCATACATGTACATGTACCTAAACATACCTTCTGAATTACTGGCTGCTTCATCAGAGCTAGAGGCTTCATCCATAGACATCATATCTGGGTCCATGGACATCGGCTCATCTCTAACCAGGTATCCTGTAAGGTGGATGGTAGCTGAAGATAAAATAATAATAATATTAATAATAACAAAGTTTTATAGAGCGCACATATCAACACAAGTGCTCAGGGCACTGTTACAAAGAAAGACAAAAAACAATATAAAACAAAATAAGGAGATGATAAACATTAGGACCTGCCGTTGATTTCACCAAACTCTTCTTAACTCAGGATGAATCTTAGGACTCCAAATCCACAGACATTAGGATGCATTGAACCCATTATAATTTAGGACGAGTTACTCGTCCCAACTCGTCCTAACTCGAGATAGGATTAATCCTAGCGTTTCATGAAAATCGGCTGCATGGTTGTAGCTAGACAAGTTTTAGTGGTGGGCTATAAGTCACATTGTTTTAAGTCCACCAAACCTTGGAAAGAGCGAGCGGATCAACACAATTATTCAAGAATATTTAAGTATGGGGCGTTATTGTTGAAGTAGGGACAGGTTTCCAAACTATTTGTGTTATGGGGCCGTACAATAAGTTGAATGGCTGTTTGACTGTGTTCTTTCTCTGTGATATTTGTTACTCCTTATCATTTGCTGTGTCTCAGATCAATGCACAATGGAAAATATTTTAAACCAGAGCAAAACGAAAGAAACCTCTAGAGCGGGTCTTGAACTTACGACCCTTCTGGATTAATGTGCCAGTGCACTACCAACTGAGCTACGTAACTAGCTCTTAATACATGTATGTTGGTGGTCTGCCGATTTTGTCAAATCTTTATTCATAGGGGAGGGGTCACTAAAAAACCTGTAACTGTCATACTCGCCAGGGATAGCATCCAACTTTATGATGCAGTTACAGGTTGAATGGCTTCTGACTGGCACAAAGAAATGGACAGAACTAAAGGACTAGAAGCATTGGTGCTATTTGGATAGGTAGAGCACCTGCAAGTTAATCTGGAGGTCGCAGGTTAAAATCCCGCTTCCCATAGTTTGTCAATCATGATTTTATCCTGTGGATTTCCTAAAAAATTGAAAACATGAAAAATTACCTCTTCCTTCACTGAAGAATGTGACTTCCTCCCCCTCGGTGAAGTTCAGATCAAGATACTGCTGGAATATATTACTCGCATAGGACAAGGTACAGACAAGGAACTCTGCCTTGTCATGCTGGACCATCAGCTGAGTCATCTTAACTTTATCTCTCTCAGGAGCTGAAAGGGAAGTTAAAGGCAATGGACACTATTGGTAATTACTCAAAATAATTATTAGCATAAAACTTTACTTGGTAACGAGTAATGAGGAGAGGTTGATAGTATAAAACATTGTGAGAAATGGCTCCCTCTGAAGTGGAGTGGTTTTCGAGAAAGAAGTAATTTTCCACAAATTTGATTTTGAGACCTCAGTTTTAGAATTTGAGGTCTCGAAATCAAGCATCTGAAAGCACACAACTCCGTGTGACAAGGGTGCTTTTTTTCTTCATTATCTCGCAACATCGATGACCGACTGAGGTCAAATTTTCACAGGTTTGTTATTTTATGCACATGTTGAGATACAACAAGTGAGAAGACTGGTCTCTGATAATTACCAATAGTGTCTAGTGTCTTTAAAGAAAGACAAATTTCAATTACGATTCAATTACATGTACGCTTTACTTGAGACCAAGAAGGGTAGTTAAAATGCTCACATAAACATTCGAGAAACATTGAAACATTCCCCCTTCTTTCTCTCAAGCAACCAAGGTCAAAATTATATTGAGATTTGCCCATCATTTAAACATGGAAAGATCAGGGCCCAATTTTAAAAAGCCTGTAAGCACAAAAAATTGCTTTGCATGAAATTTCTTCCTTGATAAAAACAAAAATACCAACAAAATTTTCATTTGTTGCATATTGCTTGTTACTGGCATTCAGCTGTTGTTTGCTTATATCCTGAAAATCACGTGGAAATTTGGTTGGTAATCCTGTTTTTATTAAGGAAGAAATTTCATGCTAAGCAAGTTTTTTTGCTTACAGGCTTTACGCAATTGGGCCCTGCTGGAAGCACCCCAGCCACTAGCAACCATATCTGATATAGCTGAGCTTCTGCCTTCCCCTTTTCCTCTTTTCATGTTTTAAAAACATTATAAATTACAAGAAAAAGCACTAAAAAGCAACAGCTATAAGTATTAACTATGAAAAGAAAATACCTGGTGAATGGACAATCCATTTTATAAATTAATGTTGAAAGTGATACTGTGGTGTTATTGCACGAGGGATAACAGAGGATGGGTATCGGTCTGTCCCAGCATATGGCACTTGCATATGACAAGACCTTGGGATCAGCTGGTCAGCAAGCAGATCATGAAGCGATTAAATCATTAGTCGAGTCACGGCTACTGTTTTTCAACTGCTCGGTTGATCGTGCCACCACCACTACTACAAAATAGATTGCGACTAGTGTCACAAAATTGGGCCAAGCTACAATGTACGTTCCACACAAACTATTCATTATAAACCTTACATGCAACGTCTCTGGTTTCCAGGGCAGCCATTGACACATGGAACGATTCATCCACTGTCTGTGTATAGTGCTTCCCAGGTTCAATCGTCAACCCTAGAGAAATAAAAGAAAAGAAAGTTTGCTGGATTTTTTTTTTTTTTTTTTTTGGGGGGGGGGGGGTTACTACTACAATACTTAAATGATTTGGGTACTTTTTCTAACACAAAACACAATGTCCAAAGATTTACATTAAACTTACACAGCTTGAAGATAATGATAATACAAAGCTTCCCTTAAAATATTAGTTGCTGAGGTGCTGTAGTTTTTGAGAAATAAGTGCTAAATGCAAAATTAACCGGTATCTACGATGTCTATTTGGCCATAAAAAGGTAATAGTTGACATATTGAGATCATCCTTTATTAACTCTTTCAAGAAACCGATTGCACTTAAAGTGAAAACATGAAGCACAGCATTTTTCGCCTTTGGCAGATTCACCTACTTCACGCCCCTCCATCTATGAAATGTTAAGGCCCTCGAGTAAACAACTCCTTTTAAGGAGATTGCTGTGCCTGTGCGCGTCGTGCGTATCGTGTGATGTATCGTGTGTTCCAGCTGTTGCTCTGAATGAAGAAACTGTCCAGCTCACAACCGGTCATAAACACTGGTCATTATTAAAGGTTTAAACACCCCCACGTGACGCGCTCTCCACCAATAGGAATAGCGAAACTGTCCGAGGTATTTATGAATGTATGTATGTAAATTCTAAATTGTATAGACCTTTTATGCATGACGTCATTTCAGTACGGCGCCCCCGCATTGAGGTCAAAAGGAGGTTGTTCATTGGCCAATCTATGTGCGTTTCGATTGTATCATCACAGTTTGACCTCAAAGATGGCGGCTGGATGACGTCAATGCATAAGGTCTATACTTCATTGGAATCTTGTAAACAAATTTAAATGAAGGTTACTAAAGTTCCTAAACTAGCAATGGCATCATTTATTTTTTTCCCAATTAATTGAAATAAAAAAATAAAAATACATAATATTATATCGTGAAATTAGGACAGTGAGTGGGTGGAGGATTACTTCTAGAAACTATAATATAGCATGGTTTTTTAAATAATAAAAGGCTCCCCTAATAATACTAAGTAATACTATAGTTTCTATCTAGGTAGAACTTAGAAGTAGTGGAGGATTAGAAATTAAAGTGAGAGCAAAGCGTGTATTCAAATTAATTTATCATCACTAAATCCCCCAAAAATATCACTCAGAGTTAGACTCCGATTATGCAGTGTAGTCAGTGTGTGTTGTGTATGAACAATCAGTCACACGTGCAAAAATGCATAGCTTTTATGTTCAGTGTCAAGAGAGACAGTGTGTGTAGTGTAGTGATGACTAGCCTAGCCTTCCTTACGTACCCCAAAACATGTTGAAATTGATGCCAATTACTGGTTCAAGGTGTCGCCAATGTAGACTTTTTACATAAGACCTCTGCGGCTCTTGATCTTCACACTTCGGTTCCCAAAATTAAAAATATAACAGATGTTGAAGGTGGGTTTTTATTTTCACCACGTTTCTGTTGGTCTTCTGTGCATGCAGCATGCTATTGCTACGAACGCGTGTTTTTTTCTTCTCGTGTGTTAAGTGGTGGCGCCCTCTGTTGCCCATTGGTGCACAAGGTGGTCCCTTGAGATCGGCCGCGCGGCCACCAAAACACGAAAAATTAATACAAACTGAAACTCCCATATATACCGCCCTCGTTCCATTGTTAAGAGCGAATGTTTGAGCTTTCGTTTGGTATTATATTCAACAGGGATTGTTTGAGACATTGTTATGAGCAAAACACGGTTGAACATTTTTTTCTTTTACTTTTAAAAATGTATCTGTTTATGTAAAACAGATACATTTTTAAAAGTAAAAAAAAATATTGTACAATCAACTCATAGACCATTATCACGCTGCCGCCATCTTGGCATGGTCATCTTGTTTCCAAAAGATGTAAATAGATGCTAGTACTCATTGTACAAGAAGGAACCAGACTATCTTTCCTTCCAGCCTCGGTTTGGTTTCATTGATTTGAATGGGAGAAAATCAAGATGGCTGCATCTGTGATAAAGGTATAATGGGGGAATTTAGCCATAACATCGACTCTTCCTATGTGCTGCACAAGAGGTCCCCAAGATCATGATCGAGGCTGAAAGACTTAAAGACAGTGTACACTATTGGTAATTGTCAAAGACGAGTGTTCACAGTTGGTGTATCTCAACATATGCATAAAATAACAAACCTGTGAAAATTTGAGCTCAATCGGTCGTCAAAGTTGCGAGATAATAATGAAAGAAAAAATACTTTGTCACACGGAGTTGTGTGCTTTCAGATGCTTGATTTCGAGACCTCAAATTCTAAACTTGAGGTCTCGAAATCAAATTTGTGGAAAATTACTTCTTTCTCGAAAACTACTCCACTTCAGAGGGAGCTATTTCTCACAATGTTTTATACTACCAACCTCTCTCTATTACTCGATACCAAGTAAGGTTGTATGCTAATAATTATTTTGAGTAATTACCAATAGTGTCCACTGCCTTTAAACGCAAACTCAAATACTTGCAGACAAGTGACACCAGAAATACATATTTACAAGCAATAGTTACCAATTTAATATAATTATAATTAATTTATCTCAAGCATGTCAACTAATATTTTGTTCAACAAGTCAATGGGGCTTAATTAATGGGCCTAGGACGTCTATGATGGTATTTTCTTTTTGTCATAGGATATTGGTGCTATAATATTATTGAAGCAGGCCTTTAGGCCTTTTATTTTTTCCGTTTCTGGCCGTTTCGCAAAACTGCATGAAGTCGGTAATACCGCACCGTACCTTAAATTGGTCGAGAATCTCAGAGTAGAACGAAGTTTCAGTGGACATAACTCACTGTTCAATATCAGAATCGTAAAACACATATATGCTTTGCAAATTAGTCTTATTCGACAATTCCATGCTGTGAAACTTCAAGCCCACCATGTACAAAGACGCAGTTCCAGTTGTCATAATAGCCATTTTGAGATAACGGGGTTTTCCGTTATTTACGAGGCTTATCGCCAAACTCACATGGCTGCACGGAATTTTCAAGAAGGGGGGCTACACTGTTTTGGGCTGTCGATCCACAGATTTATACACAGGGGCACGTTGTCACCTACTTCTGATCAGTGTTATCCCCTTCACAGTCCGTAAGGATGTTGGCATATGTCAACCACTGGGAGCATGGCTGATAGAGTATAGAATGCCACTTCCCCAACCTTTCGAGGCATTATTGTTACATGTGTGCGGCACCTAAATGTAGCCCGAGCCCTAAATGTAGCCTGACCTAAATGTAGCCCCAAACATGTACCCATGTTTGGGGCTACATAGGTCCGGGCTAAATTTTGGTACATGTTTGGGGCTACATAGGTCAGGCTAAATTTAGGGCTCGGGCTACATTTAGGTGCCGCACATACCTTGCTCAGCAGGGGTACAGTCGTCATGACCGGGATTCGAACCCACACTCTGCTGCTGACAACACCAGAGCTTGGGTCTGGTGAACTAGATCGCTCGGCCTTGATACAGCACAGGAGCACACCGTTTTGTTTTAGTGCAGGCCTACAGTCATGTTTACCCAAACCACAATAGTGCAAGTACAATTATGTGTCAACCATTTACAATGGCTTAATATAATACGACAACGTGTCACAAAACCGGCACAAATTATCAGTTTCTCTGCAATGTTAAAACTGACTTTAAGAAATTAGAAGGTTCTGGTATGTCCGAATAGCGGCACAGAATTATCTTTCGGAGTACCACCTTAAACTGTGGGTGGTTGATGGTGTAGATGATGGGGTTTACACAGCTATTGAGGATGGCAATGGTAACTCCGTACAGGGCAAACTTACGGCTAGACGGCACAGCGAGAGAGATGAAATAAGGAGAGAGTAACACAGTGAAGACGCAAAACACAAGGAACAAGTTCTTGGTGATGGCAAGTTGTTGATGGCTGATTGCCAGACGGGTTTTTGCGACAACGTGTGATGTATTGTTTCTATAATCGTCACATGTGAGACAACTAGATGCTTCAACATCTCCACAGACAGATGGTTTGCCTTGCATAGAGTTCCTCTTTTTCTGCTTCCTGAAGTGTCGTTTGAGATGGATGTAGAGTGCCGTGTAGCAACAGATGACGATGAGCATTGGGACTGGGTATAGACCAACAGATTGTGCCAGGTTGTATTCGGGACCTCGTGGATGACCATCTTTGTCTGAACATATTGTATTGTCTTGTGGATCGTAACCAATGGAGCCTATGCCAAGAAGCAGTGGGAGGAAAGTCACAACACACGGGATGACCCAAGTCGTTGCGATCATGACGGCTACTTTACGCGGGGTGTACCAACAACTGTAGGTATTCGTGGTTTGAGTGATGAGGACCATGCGGTTCAAAGCTATGGATGCCAAAGTATAAAGACTCGCACCAAGACCGGTATAAAGTTGAATAGCAGCAATGACACACGGGACCTCTAACTCCATAGGCCAGCTTCCATGGCTGAGCAAAGCTACTGAAATCCACGGGTAGGAGAGACTGGTCCAGAAATCAGCCACGCTGAGGTTGACCACGAAGGCGTTGGTCACGGTGCGGAGTTTCTTGGACAGGATGACGGACCAGATGACGAGACTGTTTCCAACGAGGCCGATGATAGAGGCTACGATCCAAACACAGACCACACCAATGCGAGTTTTATATTGGTAAAGTGACGGGTCCAAATTATTAGTGGCTGTGTAATTCATCGTGTGTTATTATCTATCATTATCAACTCAGCCGAAAACTGATGCATTTACGGACTGTACGTTATAAATGTAAACTAGTTGTGCCAAATACAATCTATTGGCAGCGTGACTGAACGCAGCGACTGTTCTACCTAGCTACCCAACCACGTAGGCTCTGTCATGTGTAGGCAAGATTGGCTGTTGACAGTTTGACAAAAAGCACTGGCCTAAATATCTCCATCTTCGTTATAGCTTGTTTACAGAGTACGGCATAGCTAATAGGCCTCGGTACATGTTGCAAGCAAGTTTTACACAAGCTGTTGAAGGGGATCAGACATGTGTGGATAAGGAACAATGAGAGCTAAGACAAAACTTTCGCGACATTTGTCTTAGATTTGCTACCTTTGGCTAAATAACAAACATATCAACTTTTTAGTACTCGACCAAAGCATGCAAAGTAGTCTTTTATTATCCCTGGCTTGAACTTGACGGCACAATGTTCAGTCGTTTTACCAACCGAGTCATCACAATGGCTCTAACTATAACACATGAGATGTATTGATAGACATAGTCCCACTAGTGCTGACCTAAAAGTGTTTAATTAGCAAAATAATTATTATTTAAATCTAAAAATTCCCGGGTCAGAATTGACCCCAATCCCGGCTCAGGCTGACCCGACCCGTAAAAATGTGGTTAGAGAAAAGGGAGTTTTGTGTAAAGTTTGACCCTTTTAATTGTTTGCACACAGACTCCGGGTTATTGATCCATAACTGGGTCAGGACCGTGGGACCCGGTTCCAGGTCAAATGTGACCGACGTTTTTTTTTTTTTTTTTTAAGAGTACAGAAACGACGATTCCATTTACTTTGCTAAAACGAATAATAATTACCTTGGTGGCACTGAAAGGATATTACACATCAAAGATTATTTGCAATTTGTGCTGTCGCAACCATTATAAAACAAAATGTATCCATTAAATGTCTGTCCAAATATTACAACAAAATGCAAATTTGCGACTTCGCACTTATATCTTTGCAAATATTTGCGATAAATATTGTCGTTATCATAACTATGCTTAGATACTTCACAACAAAAATATTTGCAGAGCTGTTTGCAAATAATACAATAGCGACGTTGCAAATTACAAAGGTATATAAAGAATTATGCGCAATGTGTTGTCCCTTCAGGGTTATCATAACACATTATTTTGTCCAGCTTCTACGCTTGTATTCATGATCTGCGATGTTGTTCAACCTTATATACAATTTATTCTAGACTTACTTAACGTTTGACAGATGTGTGCTTTTTCACTTCTACGAAAGTAGTGTATGCAAATGTTGACAGTTGAGTCAAACGGCATCGCTATGTAAGCACGCGATATTTGGTGCGTGGGCTGGTGCATCAATGACAGAGCATTGCATTCCGCGAGTTCTGGGTGTATTGCTCTGATTCTCCGCGCCTTAAATCTACCAATCTATAAAGGAAGCCATTGCAATCGCGCTGAAAACCTTAAAAATGAAATCAAATAACAACACGTATTGATTATATAGGCCTACGTGATTCGAAATCAGTCTAAATCTAGTGCTAAGAAAGAATTTTCAAGTCCACGGACGAGTTCACGCCATGTAAAAAACATTCACCACTAAAACAAATTTCATTTCCAGTCTCATAACTGAACATCTGACGTCACACTTCGAGGCTCGTGAATAATGCCAGAGAGTGGCCTCTAGCCATAGGTTAATGCCCGTCCATAATCACCTTTTACCTACATAAGTATACTTTTGGTTTTCGAAATCGTCTGATTGTTGTAGACCTTTAAATGTAAATGTATTCAATAAAACTTTACATGTGAAACATTCATTTCAAAAGGTCGTGTTTTTAAAATATCGTAGAAAATCCAGAGCGAATATTAGTAATAGTCCACGCAGGGAGAATAATCTCTAAAAGGAATCTGGGAAAAGTAACTGTAGTTACGCTTCTCATATTCAATTATTGAGGCATAACAACCGGTATCTTTTACACTACTACAAAGTGATATGTTTATAAAAAAAAATACTTAACAACACCCCCGAGTTGTTGTAGGCTTCTAAACCAAAGGTTTTTTTACTGGTACTAACTTTAAGAGTGATACGTCGATGTGTTCTGTGAATCACATGGTTATAAAACAGCCGTCCACCAAGCCTGGACTTCCTGCAGGCACGATTTATACACAGCCCAATGGGAGAAAACATAAAATCTTATGGAGATTGCGCTGTCTAATTCTTATCAACTTTTGATATGATGAAAGGGGCACATCTCAAAGCTTGTCCAGCTGTTACTATCATAACTCTTGGATATAAAATATGTGGAAAATATGACACAAAATGTCAACTTTCCCATATGACCAGTGCAATGTCTTGCCTGCCAGAAAATCCAAAGAATGCACAATGTTACACTTATTATAAACAAAGGTCATGTTTGACTTATTCTGTCTGTGTTCTTAATGCAACATCATTTAACTCTTTACACACTATTCCGTAACGCCAATGAAGATCCTTGTTTATCATTTGGGAAATTGTAGGTCACGAACACGGCATAATTAAATCATTACAGGCTACGTCGTAAACACATCTGTTTACATTTTTGTATACACACTGCACTTGTGTAGGGCAGCACGACAAAATCAAAACCACTAAAATGCCCCGAACTTTTGCAACAAAAAGTATTGTGAAATAAACAACAGAGTCTCGAGTTTAGAACATGGTGCAACAGCTCATTGCAATGTACAACTTTTCACTCTCTAGTTTCTGCGATTTATAGTCAGAACAGACTTCAAAAAATCTGACGGTTCCGGTATCTCCGAGAGGCGGCACTGAATTATCTTTCGTAGCACTATCTTGAACTGTGGGTGGTTGATGGTGTAGATGATGGGGTTTACACAGCTATTGAAGATGGTAATGGTGACCCCGTAGAGAACAAACTTACGGCTGGATGGCACGGCTAGTGATATGTAGTAAGGAGACAGTAGTAAGGTGAAGATGCAAAACACAAGGAAGAGGTTCTTGGTGATAGATACCTGCTGCCGGTTGATTGCTTGGCGATGCTTTGCGTTGGACAGACCCATGGCGTTTCTCGATTGGTTTCCACTTACTACAGTCGCTGAGCTTGCTGTACCTGTTACCGATTGCATCCCATTTGCTCCTTCGAGATCACTCTGCGAAGACGCCCCGGTAGAGGTTTGGGTGAGGCTGTTGGATAATTTGCCGTCCAGTTTAACCACGTCAGTAGTGGACAAAGACACACAGGACCCTACTGACTTTGAGGACCGGTCTGCAGTGAGCTCTCTTTGTGAAGACACCGAGGTGTCCGCTGTTATGACACTTAGACTGACGGATCTTTCTCCTATTGATTTGTCGGCAGGGGTTGCACTTTCTTGATAGGTGTTCCTTGCTTTCTGTTTCCTGAAGTGTCGTTTGAGATGGATGTAGAGTGCCGTGTAGCAACAGATGATGATGAGCATTGGGACTGGGTAAAAACCCAAAGACTGAATCAGGTTGTACTCTTCACCACGTGGATTGGTATCTATATCTGAGCACGTGTTACTCTCAGGATCGAAACCCAACTCGCCAATGTTGAGAATTAGCGGGATGAATACCAGACTACAGGAAACAATCCATGTCATTGCGATCATGACGGTTACTTTAGACGGGGAATACCACACACGGTAGGTATTCATGGGTTGAGTGATGAGGACAGCTCGATTCAAAGCTATTGACGCCAAAGTGTACAAACTCGCACCAAGACCTGTGTAAAGCTGACAAGCAGCTATAATGCATGGGACCTCTGACTCCAAGGGCCAGCTATCGTGGCTGACCAAAGCTACAGCAATCCACGGGTATGAGAGACTGGTCCAGAAATCAGCCACGCTGAGGTTGACCACGAAGGCGTTGGTCACGGTGCGGAGTTTCTTAGACAGGATGACGGACCAGATGACGAGACTGTTTCCAACGAGGCCCAAAATGGAGACTGAGATCCAAACGCAGGCTAAACCGATACGAGCTTCGTAAGGATATAGCGATGGATCTTCAGACATCGGCTTGGCAGAAGTGTTGTCCTGTTTTGAGAAGTTTTTAAAGTTCGCCATAATTGGACTCACCAAATAAAATACTCTTCGGTTCAACCGACTGATATTACTCCAACAATGAAGACGAATTGAACTACCTTGCAAGATGCTCCCTTGCTCCTCAAGTAGTAGCTTTTATATCCGCGATGAAGCTTTATCAAGAAGGCCAAGGCCGTGTAAACCGCTGTATAAACTATTGAGGATTTGCTTTTAGGGTAATCAAGCGTGGTTTAATAAAAAAAGACCTACTGTAGGTCTTTTAAGATCGATGCTGCCTTTATCTATGCTCAAAGCAGCAATGTTTTCAAAAGACTGCTCCAGAAATGTAGGTCTTTTAATGGTAACATTGAAAGACCTACATTTCTGGAGCAGTCTTTTGAAAACATTAAAAGACCTACATTTCTGGAGCAGTCTTTACATTAAAAGACCTACATTTCTGGAGCAGTCTTTTGAAAACATTAAAAGACCTACATTTCTGGAGCAGTCTACATTAAAAGACCTACATTTCTGGAGCAGTCTTTACATTAAAAGACCTACATTTCTGGAGCAGTCTTTTGAAAACATTGCTGCTTTGAGCATAGATAAAGGCAGCATCGATCTTAAACTGGATCTTTCAGTTCGTTAAGAATCCATGTGTGTCACGTCTTGTTGTTTTAATAAATAACAGAGGTAGATAGGAGCGACAAGATAATGAAAGAATACAATTTTAGTGTATGTTAACTGTAACCTTGCGATGTTGATGATAGGTAAAGCTTTGCATCATTTTGGCGCGTGAAACTTATGATATGTAAATCTCTTTGGGAAAAGTTCCATCCCTGAAAAGTGCCCTTGTTGCGGTTTTGACGTTTCGAACAGTAAACTCTGCTCGTCTTCATCACAAACCTGATACATGATATGAATGTTGTCCTGTTTTTTTTTCCAGGAACATACCAGGGCTCAATTTCATAGAGCTGCTTAAGCACTAAAAGATACTAAGCACAAAATAATGCTTACCAGAATAAATAACCATCCAAACTACCATGTCTCCAGTAACAATTTGTGACTGGTATCCTGCTCATTTCTGCTCAGCAGATGTTGTTAAGCTATAATTATTTTGTGCTTTAGCTGCCCTATGAAATTGGGCCTAGGTCCAAATAGAGCTGCTTATAGCTCAGGACAACACAATTAAGCTTACCAGAACAAGGCGACCAGCCAAAATACAATGTCACGTTTACAATACTGTTACTCTGCTTGATCTTGCTAAGCAGAAAACGTCTCTGTACAAAATGAGCGCAGTTGTGTAAGAATTGAATAATGTCTTATGTTTCAGCTCAAAAGAATAATCCAAAGTCGAGTTTGTGTGTGTAAACATATGGCAGTATGAAACGCGTAGCGCGCATGGATCAGTCTAAAACTGCAGGGCTCAATTTCATAGAGCTGCTTAAGCAGAAAATAGTGCTTACCGTTTTGTTGCTTAGCAGCAATCAGCAGGATACCAGTCACAAATTGTACAATTGACATGGAGCTTTGCTGCAATAATCCTATTCTGGTAAGCATGTTTAAGGCTATTTTTGTGCTTAAGCAGCTCTAGAAATTGGGCACATAGCTACTTAAGCAGAAAAAAATACAATTTTCTGCTTAGCAGAAATGTGCAGGATACCATTCAAAATTTTTACATGTTATGTGGCATTTTGGCTGGTATCAGCATATGGTTGTTAAGGTACGTTTGTGTTTGGCAGCTCTATGAAGTTGGGCCGAGGAGACTTAAAGTTTTCCAATCTTCTAAAAAACATCGTCTATGAAGTCTCTCTTGAAACTTGAAACAGTCATCCCATGAGGCATACCTAGTAATGGATTCCAGAAAACAATGGGTCTCAAGGGGAGCTCTGATAAAGTGAAAGAGGAAAAAACAGAATACAAAGAAGTGTACATGTGATGCCAATAAAACAACTGCTCGTACGTGGGTGCGTGTATGACTACGAACGTAGATCCGTGGTGAAAATGAAATTGCGGATATTATCAAAGTAAGTTTTAAAGACCTACTTGAAAGAAAACAGCAAATCGTGATGTTTTGCTGAGTTCATTTAAAATCTTTTTCAATAAATAAGGAAATTGAGTTCACATGCGTATATAAATGGATTTTAGTTGTGTAAAAATAAGCATTTTGAATACCCTTATCAAGTGCTTTTGAACCATGGAGGTAGGTTTCTACCACACTGGTATAACAAAGCAATTTCCCACACATGACGGTCAAAAGTATTGTCATTTTGACGCACGCCGTCAACGGCAGAAGTGTTTCTAGTTTTTCAAAGCCTTGAGGTCGGTGCCTCATTTTTTGACCGACAATTAAAAAGTGAACAAAATCACGATTATATTTAAATGGCGAACAAAAACCGTGACGTTATAAACAAGTATAAAAGCATTCCCGTAAAAAAAAAAAAAAAAAAAAAAAAAAACATTCCATCAAGTACCTAGTTAAAGGCACTGGACACACCTGGTCAATACTCAAAATAATCGTTACGGTAAGTTTCTACGCTAACAATTAATTTGAATAATACCAATAGTGTCCAGTGCCTTTAATTTCCCCCAAAAACTAAAAGCAACAGCTGAACAAGTGTTAAAACTGGCACCCTTTCATCATATACAAAGTTTATACAAAATTAGCAATCTCCAGAAAATCAAATGTTTTATGTTTTCTTCGATTGAGGTGTGGTACAAATCGTGCATGCAGGAAGTCTAGGCTTGGTGGCTCTTTTGTAAACATGTGATGTCACCGGTGACATTATAGTCTATACATACTATAGGTTGAAATTATAGCATGGCAGCCTCGCTTAATGTAATTAATCTTTGGGTTTGACTTTGAATTTGTATAAAACATGCCCCTATTTTAAGTCGCATGCTGAGAGCGCATATAAAGGGAACAATGGTCTCCACAGTAAAAAAAAAAAACAAGAATGCAATTAATAAGTCCCTCGGTTTTTATTATTGTCCACAGAGGAGGATGTTAAAATAGCCAGGACAAAGAAACAAGAAAAGTCAAACCACGAAGGGAATGTTTTCAGTAGGTGCGCTTTTGTGTTTGATAATTGGAATTCAACAATTAATGGTACCTGTCATGGGACAATCACTATAAAAATTAATAGGCTTTAAAGGCAGTGGAGACTATTGGTAATCACTCAAAACAATTTTTAGCATAAAAAAACGATCAATGGAGATGTTGACTGTATTTAACGAGCGGTTGCTAGCTTAAGCACGTAAACAAACTGCGCGTGCAACATTTTAAATCGTTTGCTGACAAAATGACAGGCGAAATTATGCAGAGTGGCGATAAAAAACAAATCATCACCATCTCTGTTTGATATGTATTATTTGCAATGGTTAAAAGTGCCCCTTGAAAAGTTACACACTAACTAGAGAGTAACCAAGAAGACGTTATTGTACAGTATTTCTGAAACATTTTATACTAAAGTCTGGTCTTTGATAAACACCAAACGTGTCCAGTGCTGTTAAGTTGCATAGTCCGTTTTTTTCACCGACAAAAGTTGGTTTACAGTGATTTCTCTGAATGAAAAGATGCATGGTGCTTTTCTGAACAACATAGGCCTACAGACACTTACACAAACTGTCATGTTACAGATACAACTTTTTGTACACTGGACCACAGATAGTGTTGACATTGCATATTCATGAATTTTAGTTTCAAATACCTACCATTATGTGGATTTCGTTTTCGTCCAAGAAAGCTTATAACTTTCTCGAACCTATACAAATAGCTACAAATAAATTTTTCTTTCAAAAGGCTCCTTCAGATAGTGATTGCCTTGTGTATTGTTAACTGGAAAATAAAACATGACACTTCAATCTCATATTAATGGTATGAACACTGTCAATAATGAGGGTTTATTGTGCCTTTTGTCGACATTCCCGCACGTTAATGGCTATAGCATTATTTTATAGACTTGTTTGAAGGATTTTCATCTCCAAATGACAAATGACCCGAATGCTTTAGATTCTGACGCATCCCCACCGTCAGAAATTTCTAAAGGATTCGGGTCATTTGTCATGTGGAGATGAAAATCCTCCAAACATTCAATAATCTTTTTTATTAAAGTAATGTCGAAGTCTTATATAACATCGAAGTCTTATAAAGCGCACGTATCTACCAAAAATTACTCAAATAATTATCATCATGAAACCTTTCTTGATTACGAGTAATGGGTAGAAATTGATAGTATGAAACATTGTGAGAAACAGCTCCCTCTGAAGTGACGTAGTTTTCGTTTTAGATTTGAGGTCTCGAAATCAAGCATCAGAAAGCACACAACTTCGTGTGACAAGGGTGTTTTTTCTTTCATTATTATCTGGCAACTTCGATGACCGATTAAACTCAAATTTCACAGGTTTGTTATTTTATGCATATGTTGAGATACACCAAGTAAAAAAACTGGTCTTTGTCAATTACCAATAGTGTCCACTGTCTTTAACGTAAATGAATATTACACTCAGAAAAAGAATGGTAAAAAAAAGTTATGTTAAATGTGTTAAGTGAAAAAATACTTAACATAAGTAAAAATTAATGAAAAATTTAAACAAAATGTTTGTGTAAATAAAAAACTACTCAAATAGTTAGTAAAACTAATAGTTTACATAACTTAGCAACTTTAAACACATATTATGCAAATTTTACTGAACTGGTTGTAAAAGTTTACATGGTGTTTAGTAAACCACGATATTTTACTCAAGTATTGTGCAAAATACGCAGCGTGTGACTTGTCTGCTGGGGTCGCGCTCTGCAGTATACCACAGTGTAACCACACACAACGTAACGAAATGGATCTCATGAAAAAAAAACCTTCTTGAGTGGAACTTCCCTCATTTAGTTGAGACGTTTGAAGGTAAGTACTATAACATATTTCTGTATTGATGTTATTATCTGTAGTGATAGACTATACACGACTCGTTAGCACGAGTTAGCACAGATAAAGGGACAGTTGAACGTCATATTTTGACTGACAACACTTTTGAACAGTGACTTGAATATCACAAATACATACGTAGGTCTGATCAATGGTCCCCGTATTGTGCACATAGTACACGTACAGCATGCATCGTTGAAGACCATTGTACACATGTACATCGCCACTGTGTTAAAGCACCACCACTGCATACAGCCACGGTGCATCAGGCCAATGATTGGGCTAACTTTAATCTCTCATTTGTTCAGAAGAACAATCAAATAACTTTTCAACATTTTGTCTTTACAAGATACTGACAAATGATACAACTGACTTAAAATGCAAATTCTGGGAGAGGGGAATCGCACAAACACATCTACCCTTTGTTTATTTTAACCTGTTAAAGGAATTATTCAAGAAATCTCACCCCCCCCCCCACACAAAAAAAAAGGACGAAAGAAAAAGAACAAAAAGAAAAATCAGATAAAGATCAAGAAAAATCAAAGTTTTCAGGTAGCCTACTGTTATGTGGGATTGCATATATAGCACCAAAATTATCTCTCCTCCTGGGATCCTATCACCTTATTCCAGAACTGCAAGTCTCCATCATTGAACCTTTTGTTGATTTGTTTATTTTTTAAGCCCCTATGTATTTGTTTATTTATTTTATTTTATTTCAATTTGTATTTGTACTTTTTTAAATTTATGTGCATGTACATCATGTACAAATTGTATTGCACATACATTGCAGTACTGGAACGTTGTCTCTATTGATCTATAAGTGTTGTAATATGATAATTAAACCACTATTGATATAAAATAATGGTTTAATCTGACATTGTGTGTACCCCATCCTTAAGACAATCAGATTAAATCATTATTTTACAGCAAAATTGGTTCAATTGTAATATTACAATACTTTAAGTTCATTACAGACAATATACACATGTCATACAATTTGTACTGCACCCCCATTGAAATTTAACCTATTGTGTTTAATATTATTCCCCTTTATGCAGGAAAACACAAGTTTGGACCAGTATTTGAAAGACATCAACAGGGACACCAGATCGCAACCATGCTGATATTAGGTGGGTCTGCACTGGCTCCACAGCAAGTGTTCGTAATTTTTGAGCAAATGCATTTGAACAGTCATCCCTTGTGAAAGCACTGGATGTGTGTTTCAAAACACATTTTGTCTTCGACTTGAGCTACCAGGAGGAGTGTTCTGGCGTTTGGGAGTTCATTGAATTGGTTGTGTTTGAACTCAAAGGCGGTGTGAAGAGCAGCACTATTCGAGAGTTCAGGGCTTACTGTTCATCTCATGATGCATCTGATTAATGTTGACCATTCCATAAGCATTGTAGTTAAAGAAGTTCTTGCACAAAATGTTTGCAAATACGTATCAAAATCATAAGAGATGTGATAGTTGTGATAGTTTGGATTTATGGAACAACCTTACAGTTTAAATAGGAACTCAAAGGTCAAATTCAAATTTGTATTCAACACCCTTCCAGTTTTGTCAAATTTGTCAAAATGTCAAATTCAACGCCGTTTTGATTGCTTAGCGACAATGAGGATAAACCAATAATTCCCCATACAAATTGTTCAAACCCAAAATTGAATTTTACCTTGGAGTTCTTCTTTAAGCTGTGTTAGCCTGGAAGTATTTATTCTGACCTTGCCAATTAATGTAATTTGACCATTCCAGAAGCATTGTAGTTAACCCTCTAGTCCCTGCACCGCCCGAGTTTCTGAAAACCAATTTTTCAAGATTCTTGCAGTAAATAACTGGAATCGTAGTTCAATTTTTAAAAGATAGCTTAATATTTATGCACAATTTTTAACCCTTCGGTAATGTTTGTATAAAAGTACAAGCTCCCATTGGGAACAATAATCGGCTCTCGAATATTTTTTTGGAAGGATAAAAGACACAATAGCTTTTCAAGGCTTTAATCTGACTCAATGCTCAAACTAATTAAATGCGAAGGCGTTAGTTTTCGACAATATCAATATTAATGATGAATAAATACAGTTTCCTTTGTGTTTACTAATTGGTATGAGCTAAATTATTTCATCGTCATTAGCTTCGATGAAATAATTTAGCTCATACTAATTAGTAAGCACAAAGGAAACTGTATTTATTCATCATTAATGATTGATGATATTGTCGAAAACTAACGCCTTCGCATTTAATTAGTATGAGCATTGAGCCAGATAAAAGCCTTGAAAAGCTATTGTGTCCATTTTATCCTTACAAAAAAATATTCGAGAGCTGATTATTGTTCCCAATGGGAGCTTGTACTTTTATACAAACATTACCAAAAGGGTAAAAAATTGTGCATAAATATTAAGCTATCTGTTAAAAATTGAACTGCGATTCCAGTTGTTTACTGCAAGAATCTTGAAAAATTGGTTTTCAGAAACTCGGGTGGTGCAGTGAAAGTTCTTGCACAAAATGTTTGCAAATACGTATCAAAATCATAAGAGATGTGATAGTTGTGATAGTTTGGATTTATGGACCAACCTTACAGTTTAAATAGGAACTCAAAGGTCAAATTCAAATTTGTATTCAACACCCTTCCAGTTTTGTCAAATTTGTCAAAATGTCAAATTCAACGCCGTTTTGATTGCTTAGCGACAATGAGGATAAACCAATAATTCCCCATACAAATTGTTCAAACCCAAAATTGAATTTTTACCTTGGAGTTCTTCTTTAAGCTGTGTTAGCCTGGAAGTATTTATTCTGACCTTGCCAATTAATGTAATTTGACCATTCCAGAAGCATTGTAGTTAACCCTCTAGTCCCTGCACCGCCCGAGTTTCTGAAAACCAATTTTTCAAGATTCTTGCAGTAAATAACTGGAATCGTAGTTCAATTTTTAAAAGATAGCTTAATATTTATGCACAATTTTTTACCCTTTCGGTAATGTTTGTATAAAAGTACAAGCTCCCATTGGGAACAATAATCGGCTCTCGAATATTTTTTTGGAAGGATAAAATGGACACAATAGCTTTTCAAGGCTTTAATCTGACTCAATGCTCAAACTAATTAAATGCGAAGGCGTTAGTTTTCGACAATATCAATATTAATGATGAATAAATACAGTTTCCTTTGTGTTTACTAATTGGTATGAGCTAAATTATTTCATCGTCATTAGCTTCGATGAAATAATTTAGCTCATACTAATTAGTAAGCACAAAGGAAACTGTATTTATTCATCATTAATGATTGATGATATTGTCGAAAACTAACGCCTTCGCATTTAATTAGTATGAGCATTGAGCCAGATAAAAGCCTTGAAAAGCTATTGTGTCCATTTTATCCTTACAAAAAAATATTCGAGAGCTGATTATTGTTCCCAATGGGAGCTTGTACTTTTATACAAACATTACCAAAAGGGTAAAAAATTGTGCATAAATATTAAGCTATCTGTTAAAAATTGAACTACGATTCCAGGTGTTTACTGCAAGAATCTTGAAAAATTGGTTTTCAGAAACTCGGGTGGTGCAGTGAAAGTTCTTGCACAAAATGTTTGCAAATACGTATCAAAATCATAAGAGATGTGATAGTTGTGATAGTTTGGATTTATGGAACAACCTTACAGTTTAAATAGGAACTCAAAGGTCAAATTCAAATTTGTATTCAATACCCTTCCAGTTTTTGTCAAATTTGTCAAAATGTCAAATTCAACACCGTTTTGATTGCTTAGCGACAATTAGGATAAACCAATAATTCCCCATACAAATTGTTCAAACCCAAAATTGAATTTGACCTTGGAGTTCTTCTTTAAGCTGTGTTAGCCTGGAAGTATTTATTCTGACCTTGCCAATTAATGTAATTTGACCATTCCAGAAGCATTGTAGTTAAAGAAGTTCTTGCACAAATTGTTTGCAATAAAGTATCAAAATCATAAGAGATGTGATAGTTGTGATAGTTTTGATTTATGGAACAACCTTACAGTTTAAACTGTGTTAGCCTGGAAGTATTTATTCTGACCTTGCCAATTAGGTAGATTTTTTGTAATTTTTTTAATTCACTGAAATTGTTGACTGATTATGAAACATACAGAAAACCCCATTTTGCACATGTGATGTTTTGGATTGTTAATATTATTACCATTAAATTTTTATTAAAAAGTTGTTATCTTGAAATTCATGTTGTAGTCGCCAAGTCTCAGTATTTATGATGTGTCCATTTATTACAGCCCTAAACTCCATGAAATAACACTTTGCTAGTATTCAACACAAGCATTGTGTATATTATTACCAGTTTTAAAGGCACACAGTTTACATTAAAAATCGGTAAAATCTATACTTCAAAATTGAGTAATTATTTTACATGAGTGGATTTATACCCAGCAATTCAGTAAAAAAAAATACCCAATATTGATGTAAAGTTTTACACAACTATTTACATTGTAAAGCGGTAAAGTCTTACGTCACAATTAAGTAATATTTTACATGAGTGGGTTTACCCAACAATTCAGTAAAGAAAACTACCCAATATTTATGTAAACTTTTACACAGCTATTAAGCAAGATATTACCCAACGCCTGTTGGGTAAAGTTTTACCTAATAGTTATGGTGTTCGCCCACTACATCTAAAACAGGTAATATTTTACACAAGTTGTGTAATCTTTCCTCTGTGTGTACGTTTAATCTCTACTAATCTAGAAACATTGTTCGTGAGTCGATTCGGTAATCATACAAAAAGCCTACACATAGAAGGTGTCTTCAAATGACGAAATTAAGAAAACCTCATAGCACGATATTTAAATAAAGTCTACGAAGCGGTAACACCAATGAAGAAGAACCCATCAAACGAAAATAACATAAAATATATTAAATCGTGTATATTTGTGTGTCCTAAAATTAAATATTTACATAGTTTTTATTTTTGTTGTTCTTCAGTAAGTCTTGAGAATGTCAACATAACAAAAATCCAATTGATAAATAAATGCATACTCTAATAAACAATGGTTTTCAGTTGTCTTAATTGTCTATTCTGCTCTTTTCAGAATATTATTCATACACTTCAGGGAATAGCAATTCTGATTGTGAGTTGTTTTCTTTATCGTTGTCCTTGCTGCGTACTTGGCTAATGCCATCTTCTCGAGTATATGCATTATTACAACGACTGTCAATCACATCGACTGTCATTTATACAAAAAAACTAACATCTGGAAATTTCCATTCAAAAGGTCGCTTTTTATTTTAGATCTCAGAAAATCCGGTGGGAATAAAAATGTCCACTCAGGACGATTAATCCCTAACATGAATACAGAGAAGCTTAACGTGAAGGGAAGGTACACGTTTGGTAACCATTCTTAAAGGCAGGATGGACACTATTGGTAATTACTCAAAATAATCATTAGCATAAAACCTTATTTGGCAACGAGTAATGGGGAGCTATTGATAGTATATAACATTGTGAGAAACGGCTCCCTCTGAAGTAACGTAGAGTTTTCGAGAAAGAAGAAATTTTCAACGAATTTGATTTCGAGACCTCACATTTAGAATTTGAGGTCTCGAAATCGAGCATCTATAAGCACACAACTTCGTGTGGCAAGCGTGTTTTTTCTTTCCCTATTATCTCGCAACTTCGCCGACCAATTGAGCTTAAATTTTCACAGGTTTGTTATTTTATGCATTATGTTGGGATACACCGAGCAAGAAGAATGGTCTTTAGTGTCCAGTGTCTTTAAAGCCAGTGGACACTATTGGAAATTGTCCAAGACTAGCCTTCACAGTTGGTGTATCTCAACATATGCATTAAATAGCAAACCTGTGAAAATTTGAGCTCAATCGGTCATCGAACTTGCGAACGTGCGTTTAGATGGTTGATTTCGAGACCTCAAGTTCTAAACTTGAGGTATCGAAATCAAATCCATGGAAAATTACTTCTTTCTCGAAAACTATGGCACTTCAGAGGGAGCCGTTTCTCACAATGTTTTGTACCATCAATCTCTCCCCATTACTCGTCACCAAGAAAGGTTTTATGCTAATAATTATTTTGAGTAATTACCAATAGTGTCCACTGCCTTTAAATTTAATGGCAATCAATTTACTTGGTTAAAAGTACAGTAACTTGTCAATAGAAAGGATTTTGGGAATCATTTCACTTTGAAATGAACTCTGTTCATGTGTTTATTGAAAATGATTCCAGTTTCTATCAGTTTGAATCTGAGAAACATTACTGTCGGATACGTTTCGCAGATTATGTAGTCTACAACGTTGTGAAGGGGAACTGAAATAATAACTATAGTCGTATAGTCTTCCATAGTCGTACATTAAATCACAGCGTTGGATAATAATAATAACAATAACAGTACTAATATAGGTTTTCTCGGTCAATTTCGGAACATGAGCAGCCAATTTAACCACCAAGCAATTCTATTTCGCGCAAAATCGAGTGCTACTCAAAAGGGTCATTCGATTTCGTTTTGGGATTAGTCAAATGTAATGTTGCGCCATTCGACTTAACAAAAATAATCATGCGATTTAACAATTCATCAAAGCAGCACTCCAATTCGCAGACGCTTCTTGAGGCGTGTGTCACGAAAAAGAATGACGCTATGCTAAATTGAACATAGTGCTAAGAAATTTGACTCGACCCAAAACGAAATTGAATGGCCGGATTCTGAATTTGAAACGCAGTAACAACTCGAGAGGCAAAACAGCTTTAATTCGAACGCATGTAAATGAAATTGATTGCTCATTTGCCGAATTTGAAAGAGAAAACCAAACAATGCTATGACAAATATACAAAGACCAATACCAGCAAAAAAAAGAAAAATGCCGGACTAAAAAAAAAAAAAATGAGTCTAGAGTCTATTTTTGAACAGCTCCAGTTCGTTGCTTCGCGAATGTTACACGGGGAAAAGGAATTCCAGAGCCGGGAGTAGCGGCTTGAAAAGCATGATTTCCCGTACGTGGCTTAGTTTTGGGGATATGTAGCAGGTTTTGTTTAATGATGAGCGGGTGGCATAGGATGTGTAACTAGATTCACCCAACATTGAACGTTATTTGAACTGATGTATGTCCGGACAGGGGAAGTCCAAGACCGGGTTCTCTGGCCATCCACGCGGATGTGCAATGGGGAAGTACGAGGGAAAAACCCGGAGTACAAAAAGTACCGAATAACAACACGCAATGATTGATGAACAGGCTTGTAATTAATATCATGATCTCGGCGGACCCAAAACCAGAGAACCGATTTGAATTCATATGAAAATCCCAGTCGTGACACTTTGTGTCCTTGAGCAAAACACTTAACCATAAGCTTTCTCTCCACCCATTGGTAAACAATAATTTCTGTAAGGGCAGAGATGGTTTATGTGAACGATTAGCTTTGAGCACGGTAACTCGTAGCCTTTAGTCAAGGCGCACGCGGCACCCCCAGATGTCAAGCACGACCCCAGATATAACGCGAGCGGCGAATCGTGCGTTCCATCTGGGGATGCCGCCGCCGCGTGCGCTTTGAATAAAGGCTAGGTAACTTGCAGCACTGGCTGTATACTCCCATGTGAGCTGAGATCAAGGAATGTAGAAGCACTTTGATACGCCCTTCGGGCTGCGATAAAGCGCGGTGTAAAATTTAACTTTTATTATAATGAATACAATTATTACCATTAACATTCAGCTGTTATGTGTTTTTGCACATAGCATTTTCTTTATAACAACTAGTGCCAAGTAACAGCTTTCGACAAAATAAAGCACTTTTGAGGAGTATTTTTATTTCGAGAAATGAATGGAAAAAGATTTAAGTTTTACCCAAAAATAATTGAATTTGAGAAACGTTACAGTCAGAAACATTTCTCACATATGTATTCTAATTACGGATTATCCCTCCTGCACTCCGGAGTCTTAGCGATATCCCCAAAACGCTACTTTCAAATGATGTTTTTACACCAGGTTAGTTTGTGTATGTGTAATATTAAAACAATCGAACAGTTGGGAAATCTATTCTTTGCCCAGATATGTCAAACGGAAAACAAATCTCAGCACAATTTAATAAACTACATGTATACAAGTCTTGAGTTTTTTAGACCATTTTAGTATCACTAATTATGTACATATTTGTTTCAACGCGTAAAAGAAATAATGTCGAGAATACGCACGAGACTTGCACAGTCATATTGGTGTGGTTCACATCTTGGGGAAAAATAGCTAAATTTCAATGAATGTCGGAAATCCATTGTACAATGGTCATGTTGAGGAGACAAATTTGAGGTTACGCAATACAAGCGGCCTTTAATGCCATGTAGAGGTTTACAAGAATAGCTCTACTAGAATCAGCCTCTATAATGATATGCAGCACGATCATCAAGAGCAGTACCACCTTTACAAGAAATCCGGCAACAATGAGCAGCGAGCAGCCATGAGCAGCGAGCAGCCTCGCACCATCGGGGTTTTGTTCCATCGTAAGGTTCGGCGTAGACGTGTCAGAACAGATTTCAGACTAATCCGAAGGTTCCTTTGTTCTATCATTAGGTTCTGCATAGACCTGTCAGAACGGACTTGAGACTATTCGAAGGTTCTACCATTAGGTTCTGCGTAGAAGTGTTAGAACGGATTTCAGACTATCCGAAGGTTCCCTTGTTCTACCATTAGGTTCTGCGTAGACGTGTCAGAACGGACTTGAGACTGTCCGAAGGTTCCCTTGTTCTACCATTAGGTTCTGCGTAGACGTGTCAGAACGGACTTCATCAGACTATCCGAATGTTCTTTGTTCTATCATTAGGTTCTGCGTAGACGTGTCAGAACGGACTTGAGACTATCCGAAGATTCCTTTGTTCTATCATTAGGTTCTGCGTACATGTGTCAGAACGGACTTCAGACTATCCGAAGGTTCCTTTGTTCTATTATTAGGTTCTGCGTAGACGTGTCAGAACGGACTTCAGACTATCCGAATGTTCTTTGTTCTATCATTAGGTTCTGCGTAGACGTGTCAGAACGGACCTCAGACCATCCGAAGGTTCCTTTGTTCTAATATTAGGTTCTTCGTACACGTGTCAGAACGGACTTGAGACTTTCCGAAGGTTCCCTTGTTCTACTATTAGGTTCTGCGTAGACGTGTCAGAACGGACTTCAGACTAATCCGAATGTTCTTTGTTCTATCATTAGGTTCTGCGTACACGTGTCAGAACGGACTTGAGACTATTCGAAGGTACCTTTGTTCTATCATTAGGTTCTGCGTACACGTGTCAGAACGGACTCAAGAATATCCGAAGTTTGTTCTATCATTAGGTTCTGCGTACACGTGTCAGAACGGACTTCAGACTATCCGAGGGTTCTGGTATCTCCGATAAGCGGCACTTGATGACCTTCCTCATTACCACTTTAAACTGTGGGTGGCTGATGGCGTAGATGATGGGGTTTACACAGCTATTGAAAATAGTAATGGTTGCTCCGTAAAGAGCAAACTTACGACTGGATGGTATAGCGAGAGAGATAAAGTAAGGAGACAGTAACAATGTGAAGATGCAAAACACAAGGAAGAGGTTCTTGGTGATGGCTAGTTGCTGGCGGCTGATTGCTTGACGGTGTCTCACGCTGGAGTCTTGTAAGGTGCTCACTGAGTTGATGGGACTGGCTGTACTGACGCGGTTGTGGACATGAGATTGGCAACGCGTAGTTGTATCGACACTGAGCGTCTGCGAAAGCTCCCTAGCAGCGCTATGTTTTGCACTGTCGTTAACGGGGGTTTTAGCTTGAGTGTCATCAAGAAATGTAATTTCGGATAAATCTTCAGAAACTGCATTGGATCTGCTGGATGTTTCCCCAACCAATGGTTCAACAGTTGACGGGATATATGTGCTGAGGTCTCCGCTGACGTTGGTTTCTCCAGAAGAAGCCACAATGGCAACCGAAAAGCTGACAGAAGTTTCTGCGATGGTTTGTCTTGATCTTATATTCTGCATGTTGTCCTTCTTCTTCATCTTCCTGAAGTGTTGTTTGAGGTGGATGTAGAGTGCCGTGTAGCAACAGATGATGATGAGCATTGGGACTGGGTATAGACCCAGAGATTGGGCCAAGTTGTATTCAGGGCCTCTTGGGTGACCATCTTTATCTGAACATGTATTGTCTTGTGGATCGTAACCAATGGAGCCTATGCCAAGAAGCGGCGGGAGGAAAAACACAATACACGGGATAACCCAAGTCATTGCGATCATGACGGCTACTTTTCGCGGGGTGTACCACCAACTATAAGAATCTATGGATTGGGTGATGAGAACCATGCGATTCAAAGCTATGGAGGCCAACGAGTAGATACTTGCACCAAGACCGGTGTAAAACTGTACTGCAGCGATGACACACGGGACCTCTGACGCCAAGGGCCAGCTTCCATGGCTAAGCAAAGCTACTGAAATCCACGGGTAGGAGAGACTGGTCCAGAAATCAGCCACGCTGAGGTTGACCACGAAGGCGTTGGTCACGGTGCGGAGTTTCTTGGACAGGATGACGGACCAGATGACGAGACTGTTTCCTACTAGGCCGAGGATGGAAACCAAGATCCACACGCAAACTAATCCGACGCGAGCCTCGTAGGGATACAGTGAGGGATCAATAACTACCGGCTCTACGCTTGAATCATTCATGATTCCAAATGCGAAACAAGTTCGTCTGCAAAGTCCCGTCTCGTTATACAATACCGATTCAATCAAAACCACAGTTTTTTGTGTAAGTCAAGATTACTCAATACAGGAAAATATACGCACAAGCAGATCCAGGAAGAACCAAGTTGACTGACGACGCACACATAAACTTGATACATCATCAGTAAACTGCACAGAAACGGAGCTAAAGAATCAATCTAAATTGGAACGTGTTCGTGACAAAACATATCCATTGGTCGTTGGTGAATAATGACGATGAAATGCTAAAATGTAGCTCTTCGCAGTCTCCCTATAGATCAAGATAACTATCAATAGACTGTGTACAATACTGATGACTTCAGTCAATGCGCACCGTATTGTAATGGCTCATTTGTCTTGCTTCTCCATCCTTTGTTATTGATATAACTGCACAGCATTGGGTTAATCCATTCTGTTGTTATGGGATCACGGCTTCGCACTTAGTATGTGATGACTTGGTCTGAAATATAAACCGTGAACTAATAAACGAATATAACAACGATGTCATACGACTCCTGGTACCGAATATTAAATCGGAAGAAGCATTATTTGGTATGAATTATTTAATGAGGCAACCATAAAACAGCACCATATCTTTTAATGAGGCGGTGCATATTGGTACAATACTATGCTGGAAACACCAGGGCGAGCCCTTCTTTCGACGAAAAGTGCGCCGTGCTCTTGTATACTGCAGCGGCTGTCACTCTGGTTAGTGCATCTCTCTACACATTATATTTACCCAATCCTTGCAATCTTATCCCATTCGTTAGTGGTTTACACATCAGTTCTAAATAATCTGATCAACTTAGAAAATTACAAACCCCGATTCTATTTTTGGCCAGCATTTTTTTTTTTTTTTCATTATGTAATCTATTGAAATACGTGTACTATAACCAAACACACAAACAAAAACTTTTTGAAATAAAAAATAGTTATAGACCTGATATGGTTGGAAAATTTCACAAGGATATTTATGAATGCTTTCAGTTGAAAGCCTAAGAAAATTCAACTTCACAAGTGTGTATAGTTTTTCTTTTTAAAGTCACTCTTTATTGCAGCATAGTGGGCCCCTACTAGTTTCTAGAAGGATTAAAGGATTTTGACTTATTCTGTCCCCAAAAGGGGCTAGAAGGGGGCTTTAAAGGATTTGAGTACTTCTTGTAACACAAAACACAATGTCCACAGATTTACATTAAACTTACACCGTTTGAAGATAACGATAGTAGAAAGCTTACCTTAAAATACTACTTGCTGAGGTGATATAGTTTTTGAGAAATGAGTAAAACAATGTCACGAAAGTACGTTTTCACATGCTAAAATATGTTCGTGACTTGTTTTATTCATTTCTCAAAAACTATATCACCTCAGCAAGTAATATTTTAAGGGCATTTTTCTACCATGATTATCTTCAAACGGCAAGAGATATGTAAATCTGTGGACGTTGTGTTTTGTGTTATAAAAAGTTTCCATCCTTTAATGTCAATACATTTTTGTCATGCACTCAGTTTTATGAGAGGCCTCATGGAGGCCGGGAAGAAATTCAAATCTATAACTTCACAGCAAAACGGTGTAAAATTTCATTATATCTGATACTCTTTCATAGCGACATTTGCGAAACGTCTTCGAGCATAAACAAGAAATGGGTCTGTAAAATGCGAAAAGGGAATTTTATTATGCCAGTCAAAAAGTCAAATACAATGACATTTTGATAAATATCTTTAAAATTGAGGGATGAACTTGATGTCGTCAAAGGATTTTGACACAAACTGTACATGATGGTATTGGGGGGGAGCATTTGAGAGCTGTTGATAGTATAACACATTGTGACGTAACGTAGTTTTTGAGAAAGAGGGGACTTCTCACTCAAAATAATAAATGAAGTGTTTAAAGGCAGTGGACACTATTGGTATAATTACTCAAAATAATTATTAGCATAAAACCTTTATTTTGTTAACGAGTAATGGGGAGAGGTTGGTAGTAAAAGGCCTTGTGAGAAACGGCTCCCTCTGAAGTGGAGTAGTTTTCGAGAAAGAAGTAAATTTCAACGAATTTGATTTCGAGACCTCAAGTTTAGAATTTGAGGTCCCGAAATCAAGCATCTGGACGCACACAACTTCGTGTGACAAGGGTGTTTCTTTTTCATAGTTATCTCGCAACTCCGACTACCAATCGAGCTCAAATTTTCACAGGTTTGCTATTTTATGCATATGTTGAGATACAGCAAGTGAGAAGACTGGTCTTTGACAGTTACCAATAGTGTCCACTGGCTTTAACTATGCATCTGAAAGCACATCAATTATTTTGAACAACAATAGTGTTTTTTTTCTTTCATTATTCTCTTGCAACTTCGATGACTAATTGAGCCCAAATGTTCACAGATTTGTTAGGTAATGCATGATTGGGGGGGGGAGGGGGTATACTTGATTTCTTTTGAGGCCTGGTTGATTAGGTTCAATATAAGTCTGAACAATCTCTTAATGAATCTGATTGACGTTTAAGGCACTGAACACCTTTGGTAATTGTCAAAGACCAGTATTCTCACTTGGTGTATCCGACACGCACCGGGCGCGCAAGTGTTTAGCACCGCGCGCCATTGCTGGGGTGTACATGTGCCCAGTTTTGTGCACAAAGACATGAGGAAATCACGTTTCTTTTTACTCTTTATGGAAATTAAATGTTTTCCTCAACGAATAACAAAATTTCCTTAACAGGACATCATGATATACCAATGTCGATCACTGACCACAAATATTTGCAATAAAATATAAGCCGAATCGTCTTGAAAAAGGTGATTGTCTTAGGCGAGTTTAGGGTCATAGACGCGGAAACTGCTTAATAGTCGCTAAAATGCATTACATCGGCAAGGTGTTTTGTCAGAATTTCAGTAGTTTACTATCTGCTTAACTTTAAAAAAAAATCAAGAACGTAGTACGTTGTTATATCAAGCAGCCATATCAAGGAAATTTCATAGATTGTCGAGGAAGACATTCAATTCCCATAAAGAGTGAAAAGGAAAACGATTTGCTCGTGTCTTTGTGCACAAAACTAGGCACAAAGACTACCCAGCAATTGGGCGCCGCCATGCGCTCGGCCGTCACATGGCAAAACAATGCAACTCGAAAATGAGCATTTTAAGAAAAAGTGCTTCAAAGATTCATCGTCTGCCATTTTTTTATGTATTTCTCTATTCAACTAAAACTGTTACAGAATATTTATGAGTTGTTGACATATCAGCCAGAAAAAACTCGTTTGAAAATAACAAATGGTTTTGTTGTTATTAATATTTAAGCGAAGTTACATTGTTTTACCAAACAAATTGTCTAATTTGCCACTTTTGTTATTTCAATGACAATAATTATTTTGATTAGTGTATTGAACTTGCACCATACAAAACAGTAAATTTACACCTACAAAACAGTAAACTTGCACCATGCAAAACAGTAAACTTGCACCTACAAAACAGTAAACTTACACCATACAAAACAGTAAACTTGCACCATACAAAACAGTAAACTTGCACCATACAAAACAGTAAACTTGCACCTACAAAACAGTAAACTTGCACCTACAAAACAGTAAACTTACACCTACAAAACAGTAAACTTACACCTACAAAACAGTAAACTTACACCATACAAAACAGTAAACTTGCACCATACAAAACAGTAAACTTGCACCATACAAAACAGTAAACTTGCACCATACAAAACAGTAAACTTGCACCATACAAAACAGGAGTAAACTTGCACCATACAAAACAGTAAACTTGCACCATACAAAACAGGAGTAAACTTGCACCTACAAAACAGTCAACTTGCACCTACAAAACAGTAAACTTGCACCATACAAAACAGTAAACTTGCACCATACAAAACAGGAGTAAACTTGCACCATACAAAACAGTAAACTTGCACCATACAAAACAGGAGTAAACTTGCACCTACAAAACAGTCAACTTGCACCTACAAAACAGTAAACTTGCACCTACAAAACAGTTAACTTACACCTACAAAAAATGTGTACATGTAGATGTATGGCAATTCACAGCTTGAGTTAATGACATTACAATTCATAACATTAGTGACTGGGTTCGAAGGATGCCTATGTCTAGTACAGCATGATCAGTTCATGCTCATTAAAACTTACTGTTTTTGTAATGGTTTCTATTTTCTCATTCATTTTAGTTGAACTAAAAGATTTCATGTTGTTGCAGTTGGTGCTGTAGCATTGCGCATAGCATGCTGTTAGATGGTCTAGATCTAGCCATGAGATCATACTGTCATGCACATACCACCATATCTGGCAAGACAAAACACTGCTTCACATGTATTACATTGTACGAGTCCTTTACACATTAAAAGATAGGGAGTAATGAAGCATCTTGTAGATACATTGTTTTGCCATGTAAAAAGTCTAACATAGAATGAAACATTTCTGAATTTCTTTGTTGGCAAAAACGGTGTATCATACAGATAAGGCGTTCTGCCATGTGAACGCTACCGTAGTGGTAAACATTTACTAAACCCAAAACACTACATCATAATGAAAGCCTCTTCTACCAGATAGACACTGACGTGCTGAACAAATAGCTACAGTCAAGCAGAAGACTGCTTCTTATAAATGGACCATTTTGCCATAAAATAAAGTGCAGAACAAAGTATCTAAGTCAACATAATGCGTTTTGCCATACCAAAGCACACAAAAAGGCAAAAAGACCACAATTTGTATAGTTGTATCTTGATAATGGAGCCAGGTGCGAAAACGAGACCGGGCTATATGAAAAGAGCGCCCCAACTTAGCCAGACAACTGTTTTTCTCAAAAACACCACAAAATTAGTTGCACTGTTTTGCGGCCGCGCTGCGCGCGCCTGGATCGGTCTATAGAAAACACCGGGGAAATAATACTGGTTTCTTTATATAGCGCGCATATCCGTCACTCAGCGAACCTCAAGGCTAGGCGTCTTCCTTCATTCCTTCCTCCATGCTTCAAGGTACATGTATGTGGTGGGACTACGTTTGTAGTATGAGATCTAAATAGCACCATGTAATGGTTTAAGGCGCTGTGGCGCAATAAAGCTGTCAATCATACCAGGAACACCAGGAAGTGCGCTGGTTTTTTTTTACGGGCGTTACACAACACACAGGACCAAAGGCTTTCCATCTCATCCGAAGAATGAAGTAATGGTTAAGTGTATTGCTTAAGGACTCAAGTGTCACGATTGGGACTCGATCACACACTCTGCTGATCAGAAACAACAGAGTTTGAATGTGTTGCTCTTTGTAAACCGCTAGGCCACGACACTTCCCAAAACACCGTTGATATAGGTTTTCTCGGTCAAATTCGGCAAATGAGCAGCCAATTTCATTTTCACGGGTTCGAATTAAAGCTGTTTTGCCTTTCCAGTTGTTACTGCGTTTCAAATTCAGAATTCAGCAATTCAATTTCAATTTGAGTCGAGTCAAATTCCTTAAGCACTCGTATCGTCATTCTTTTTCGTGGCACACACGCCTCAAAAAGCGTTGCGAATTTGAATGCTGCTTTGATGAATTGTTGAATTGAATGATTATTTTGTTAAATCGAACGACGCAACATTACATTTGACTAATCATAAAACGATTTGTAGCATTCGATTTCGCGCGAAATAGAATAGCTTGGTGGTTAAATTGGCTGCTCATTTGCCGAAATTGACCGAGAAAACCTATATTACACGCTCTGTGGACACCGTTCGTATGGTTTGTTTCAAAGGACCAGCAAACGGAGAAGATTTCTGTAACTTTGTTTGTCACCTCTACTGACCACTATTATGACCATAGGCAATTTGTTTTAGAGACAGTGGACACTATTAGTAATTGTCAAAGACCAGTCTTCTCACTTGGTGTATCTCAACATATGCATAAAATAACAAACCTGTGAAAATTTGAGCTCCATCGGTCATCGAAGTTACGAGATAGCTATGAAAGAAAAAAAAATCCTTGTCACACGAAGTTGTGTGTGCTTTCGGATGCCTGATTTCGAGACCTCAAATTCTAAACTTGAGGTCTCGAAATCAAATTCGTGGAAAATTACTCCTTTCTCGAAAACTACGTCACTTCAGCGGGAAAGGTTATAATGATTCAGCCGATTTTCCGTGTGTTTCCTCGTTCAATATTTTGACAACCCTATTCATATAATTTGCACTTGGATTTCAGCTAACTTTGTCATCTATTTTAACAAGGATGTGGCTTGTTCGATAATTTAAAACAATAGTGAAAAGTTTCCATTTCGTTTCAGCAAAGTTTGTCAATAATTGTAACACGGACGTATAACAAAATCTCTTGCCGAATGACCTTATATAAGCTGTCACAACTGGTATCGGTACTAGATGTATTGTGCTGTCGATTGAACAAGATGGACAACAACTCTCTGCCCCAGATCAATGATACAGCGGAGGCGCCAGTCTATTCTTCGCTGTATCCATACGAAGCTCGTGCAGCCTTGGTCGGTTTTTGGATTTTGACCTGCATTCTGGGCCTCGTAGGTAACAGTCTCGTCATGTGGTCCGTCATCCTATCCAAGAAACTCCGCACCGTGACCAACGCCTTCGTGGTCAACCTCAGCGTGGCTGATTTCTGGACCAGTCTCTCCTACCCGTGGATTTGCGTAGCTTTGGTGAGTAATGAAAGCTGGCCCTTGGAATCGGAGGCCCCTTGTGTAATTGCTGCCATTCAACTTTATACCGGTCTCGGTGCAAGTCTCTACTCGTTGGCCTCCATAGCTTTGAACCGTATGGTCCTCGTCACTCAAACAATGAACACCTACAGTTGGTGGTACACCCCGCGTAAAGTAGCCGTCATGATCGCAATGACTTGGGTTATTCCGTGTATTGTGTTTTTCCTCCCGCCGATTCTGGGCATAGGCGCTTTTGGTTACGATCCACAAGACAATACATGTTCAGATAAAGATGGTCACCCAAGAGGTCCCGAATACAACCTGGCACAATCTGTGGGTCTATACCCGGTCCCAATGCTCATCATCATCTGTTGCTACACGGCACTCTACATCCATCTCAAACGACACTTCAGGAAACAGAAAAAGAGCAAATCTAGCAAGAATAGTCAGTCAATCTCCACAGTGGTTGGTTTGGATGGTGAAACGTCCACCAGTTTCACTGTTGCCACTGGGGAATCGTCAGTGACTAATGCTGAGCACGTCTCCAAGAAAGCCAGGCAGGTCATCAGCCGTCAGCAACTAGCTATTACCAAGAACCTCTTCCTTGTGTTTTTCATCTTCGCATTGTTACTGTCTCCTTACTTTATCTCTCTCGCTATACCATCCAGTCGTAAGTTTGCTCTCTACGGAGTCACTATAACTGTTTTTAACAGTTGTGTAAACCCCATCATATACGCAGTCAATCACCCACAGTTCAAAGTGGTAATGCGGAAGATAGTTAAGTGCCGTTACTCTGAAATACAAGAACCTTCAGATTTTCTGAAACTCTTGCTGTCATTGCGAAAGAATTAACAAATTCCATGCCGGGATTCTGTTAACTAGTTTCAACGACATCGACACCATCACCATCACTATAATCAACAGCAGCAACAGGACGACATCATCGACACATCATTACACCAGCATCATCATCATCGACATCAGCTCCGCAGCATCAACACCAACACCACCTTCACCATCAGCAGCAGCAACGACTATCACCTTTTTCATCGACACAGCACCGACACCAGCACCATCATCATCGACACACCGCCAAAACCAGCACCACTCCCACCATCATCATCAGCAGCAGCAGCAGCACTACAATATTGATCATCGACCAAGCACCGACAAAAACATGGTCAACATAGACACCGCACGAACACCAACACCACCTTCAACATCATCAACACCACTCTACGTTTATCATCGACACAGCACCGACACCAGCATCAACATCGAGACAGAACTAACACTATCACCAAAAGCAGCACTACCATCTTCATTTTTGAAACAGCATCAATACCATCACCCTTATAACAGGCAAGAGAATTGGCACAAGATTAAAGGCAGTGGACACTATTGGTTATTACTCAAAATAATTATTAGCATAAAACCTTTCTTGGTGATGAGCAATGGGGAGAGGTTGATGGTATAAAACATTGTGAGAAACGGCTCCCTCTGAAGTGCCATCGTTATCGAGAAAGAAGTAATTTCCCACGAATTTGATTTCGAGACCTCAGATTTAGAACTTGAGGTCTCGAAATCACCCATCTAAAAACGCACACAACTTCGTGTGACAAGGGCGTTTTTTTCTGTCATTATTATCTCGCAACTTCGATGACCGATTGAGCTCAAGTTTTCACAGGTTAGTTATTGTATGCATATGTTGAGATACACCAACTGTGAAGGCTAGTCTTCGACAATTACCAATAGTGTCCACTACCTTTAAAGCCAGTATACACTTTCGGTAAACAGTATTGTCCAAGTCCCACACTTCGTGTATCACAACTTATATATAAAATAACAATCCTGTGGAAATTTAGGCTCAATCGGACATCGGAGTCGGGAGAAAATAACGGGAAAACCCACTCCTGTTTTCGCACGTTTCGCCGTGTCATGACATGTGTTTACTATAAATCCGTAATTCTCGTTAACCGTTTTCTCAAAAAGTATTAAAAGCATTTCATGGACTAATATTTCAAGAGAAGGCTTTCACCATTACCTTCTGTAAACCCTGTAAATTATTTGTAAATCTGTGATTTTTTTTTTGTTCTGTACCGAAAGGGTCCAATGGCTTTAAGAGCCTTGGACATATACCAAGGCTAGGCTACAAATTGCGCCACAGCACATTGTAAACCATAACTTGGTGTTGTGCTGTGTTCCACGGTCTAAGTTTTTCTATGCCGCTTATAAACGTATAGCATTAAGCGCGGTATGTAACATTATGTTGTATATTTCGTCTTATCACAGCAAAATTACTGAACAATTATTTGGCAAAAGTGAATTTATTTGTCTTTTGGCGTATACCTTGACCTATGTCACACATGCAACTCGGTACATGCAAAACAAATGAGGAAATGGCCAACCTCGCTTAACTTTGTACAGTGTTTTGTCGGTTTCCTTTAATTATTGCATTATCATTGAAGAAAAACAGCTGTTGAAAAGTGGCATGACTGTTATGTACATTACATTGTATATCAGTGTTGACAAGTTGTCTGTTTTAGTGCATATTATGGGGAAAACAACAATTGGATGAGTTTAAACTGATATAATAAACTGTTACGTATGGAGCCCATAAAGGGACATAATGATGAAAAACTGAACTAATAGAAAATAGGAAACACATAAATAATTTGAAGTCCTCATATCCTGCACTTGAAATCATTTTTAAGTTTTGATTTGATCTCACGAAATAAATGGTTTTACTCGAAACGATTTCGACCACAATAAATTATTTCCGGCGCACAAAATAACTAATTTGAGCTCAAAATAAGTATTAGCATAAAACCTCACTTGGTGATGAGCAATGGGGAGAGGTTGATGGTATAAAACATTGTGAGAAACGGCTCCCTCTGAAGTGTCATCGTTTTCGAGAAAGAAGCAATTTTCCACGAATTTGATTTCGAGACCTCAGATTTATTTTTTTCTTTCATTATTATCTCGCAACTTCGATGACCGATTGAGCTCAAATTTTTCACAGGTTAGATATTTTATGCATTTGTTGAGATATACTAACTGTGAAGGCTAGTCTTCGACAATTACCATTAGTGTCCACTACCTTTAAAAAAGGGTATATATAGTTAGTCGACTGTATACCTTTACATTGTATGTAGTTCACTGCAAAAACGTTGGTCAAATCATTTGTTGGGCAAAGTAACTTCAACAATTATTGGTCGATAATTGCCCAACAAAACCAATAATTGGTGTTGTTGGGCAAACATTTTGTTTGCCAATTTTGTTTTTTTAAAGTGGAACAAAAGTTGGGCAAGTGTTGGGCAAATAATTCGTAATCTGAATTTATCATAACTGTTGGTTACACTTTTGCTTATTTATTGGGCAACTTTTTTGGTAATATTAATTTAATTCGATTGTTGGTAAAAGTGATGCACATTAGTTGGTCAAAATCATCCGATCATGCGCACTACGATCAAAGAGTTGCCCAAAAGTTGAGCAAGGTATAAAAAAAAAGACATAACGATATTTTCCAACATGGCGAGTGGCGGAGTGGCTCTGACGAGCGGGGTTTTCCAGTAGATATAGATCAAATTTGAAGGTTAGTTTTTAACTAAATATGAAGTTGTGTTTTCTATTCAGTCGTACATAGTCGTGACAGTTGCAGAGGGAGCAACAGAGTGACACTACTGTTGAATTAGTTTCAGTTTTTAGTTTCAGTTTTATCATGCCATTATGTGCAACGCCGGTTGTGGCATGTATGCGTGTGATTGCGCTGCAACTGTCACGACTGTATTTAGTTAATAACCAACCTTCTATAGCATCTACAAATCACTGAGCACCCTCTCGATTTTGAGAGAGATGCCAAGGTCACATCTCACTACCGTTTGCCATCGTGGAAAATATATTTTCTATGCCTGGTTGTATGACGTATCTCAACAGAAACTGTAAATCAAAGGGTTAAATATATTCACCATTTGTTGGATAACACCGAAAAAGGTTAAATCATTAATAAAATCATCGCCCAATAAGTGGGTTATTGATAATGAAAAAAAAAAAAAAAAAAAGGAAGCGGGCGGGGACGCGAAACATGTTTTTTTTTTTTATTGGCCTTATCTGAAAACACTAATCTTGGGGTGTCGTGACCGAGCGAATAAGAGCATCGAACTCAAGCTCTGGTGTTTCTGATCAGCAGAGTGGGGATTCGAATCCCGGTCGTGACACTTGTGTCCTTGAGCAAGACACTTAACCATAAGCTTCTCTCCACCCAGGGGTAAATGGGTACCTGTGAGGGCAGAGATGGTTCTTGTGATTGATTAGCTTAGTGCGCAACATATTTGGCAGCATAGTAGTCGAGGCATTCAGACGCGCTATTATAAGAAGCCACTATTATAATTTATTATTATTAAAAGATTTAATTAGCAAAAGTGTGTTTAAAGTTGACGCTTGTCCCTTTTGGTCATAAATAGATTTGAAAATGAAACGCTAAATTATAGGTTTGGCATCGAGTCATGCCTTTGGGCCAAAGGGGACTCGTATTATATTGAGAACTTTCCTTTTCGATCGAGTTTCCCAGTCGGAGTCAGAGTGTAATTTATGTCGATATTGTACTTGTTGATGACTTGTAGGGTCTATAGTTGTTTTGCCAACTTAAAGCCATTGGACCCTTTCGGTAAACAGTGTTGTCCAAGGCCCACACTTTGTGTACCACAACTTCTATATCAAATAACAAACCTGTGAAAATTTAGGCTCAATCGGTCATCGGAGTTGGGAGAAAACAACGGAAAACCCCATCCGCGCGTTTCGCCGTGTCATGACATGTGTTAAAAATAAATCCGTAATTCTCGTTAACGAGAATTTATACTGTTTTGCTGTTTTCTCAAAAAGTAAAGCATTTCATGGAATAATATTTCAAGAGAAGTCTTTCACCATTGCCTTCTTTAAACCCTGTAAGTTATTTGTAAATCTGTGAACTTAATTTTTTTTTCTGAACCGAAAGGTTCCAATGGCTTGTAACACAAATTGTCTTGGCACAATTTTGTATATATTTTTGTAATAAACACGAGATGTATTTGTAAATCTTCCTAGTATTTGTTCCTTTTTTCCATGCCGGTCAACAATGGCCTTCAGCGTTTTTTTTCTTTTCTTTCTAAATTATTTCTCCACAACTATAGCATGCCATGCGAAAATACATTGTGGGAAGTTTTCAACCTAGTAGGCCTATGTTAAATGCAAATTTGTTGACATACTTTCATTTTTACCAATTAGCATCCCGTGAACACATTGGATTGTTGCTAAGGTTTTTTTTCTTCATGTGCTTATTTAATTTGAAATCAAAATAATGAAAAGTTAATCAAATTTGATATTTATTTTCTCGCATTACACAAACTACATATATTTGGCACTGTCGCTAAAATATAAATGAAATGCTGGAATCTGATATACATTGCTTTAATCACAAGCGGTGAGGACATGACGTCGCCCATGTGTAATTGGCGCTTGCGCCGTTGGATGTTGATTAAAATAAAATTAAAATAATTTTTTTTTAACGGGTTCCAAAGATTGATCAGAGCAAAACTTGCATTGAGACTAAAACCACCTTTTGAACTTTTCAAACCAGATAATATTCAATCTAATACTTATGCAAGTAACGTGTCTGTTTGTGTCAGTAAAACTCCCAGGTGCTTGTATAGAGCGGGCTGCAAATTTTCTTATGTCATTTTTTCGGTCCGGTGACCATACTAGGGGGGGGGGGGTCGAATTTTTTTTTGTTTTCTTCGTATTTCAAAATTGATATAAACCGCAAGGGAAACTGACTGGGTAAATTTTGAAATGATTTTTTGGGGTTGAACAAAGAATTGACTAGAATTGACAAAGAATCCCACTCTAGTCAATTCTTTGTTCAACCCCAATTTTTTTTTCAAAATTGGATTGATTTTACGTCCTATTTTTGAAAGAGGATGAACGAATGCAAGGTATGAAAGTGCGGCTGATGATTTACGAAAACGTGCCAACGAAAACAACGTTGACGTCGTGCAGCACGAATCACGTGCGGCACCAGAACCTGGTTAGCTATTCAACTTAGGCTCGCGCTCATCATACACTAGAAGTGCGGCACACACTAGAAATTAATTCTGCAAATGTAGCGTGGTGTAAGGGGTGGGTGACAGGGGGGGGGGGGCGTGGAGGGGCGCAATTAGAGTCACAATACAAATCACTGAGGCAAGCAAATCATCTTAAGTTAAGACGAATCTGAGTGCCTTGTGACATCGTACACTTGCCCGTCTTTTTGTCCCGTATACTTTACGAAGCAACTAACGCTACTCTCACACTAGGGAGAATATGCTAGCGAACGTGCGTACGAACGGAAATATTTAACAGTCGCTTAAACTTCGCCACATTCGCCACAAATTCACTACGTTCACAAGTCATTCTCCACCTCCTTACGAAGATCGGTCACTTTATGCTACTCTCACACGGCGAGTATGCTAGCGAATATGCTATCGGAAGGACATAATTTGACAATTGCTCAAACTTCGCAGCATTCGCCGTGTCTTCGTAAGCGTTGGTAACAAATTCGGAACGTTCACAAATTATTTCCAACCTCCTTACGAAGATCGCTCAATTTACAAACCGGTTTGTTAATTTCAGTGATGTTGCAAAGACGGTCATTCGGCGTGATTTTCGTAAGCATTGGTAATGTTGGTAAAGCGTGCGTGAGCGATTGCAACGTTCGTAAAGGCATTGGCAAGCGTTGGTAAGCATTCGTAATATATTCATAAGATATTGGTAAGGAGAGGGCCGACCGAGGACGATCAAGGGCGAAACCGAGATGAAAATATTCACTATCCAACCGCCATGTTGGACGAATTATACGCGCAGTTCAAATATTCATGTTCACAAGAACATTCGCCATTCTGTGAGAGCAGCAATACGAAGCGCTTCAGTACATTCAGCGATTGTGGTGAAGACGGTAATTCGCCATCGATTTGCGTAAGCATTTGGTAAGCCATTGGTACTGTTGGTAAAGCGTGCGTATTATGCGTAAGATATTGGTAAGGAGAGGTTAAGGACGACAGAGAACATAAAATCGCAACTTTTGGGCGAATTCATCGCGAATTTCAAACATTCGTATTCGCAAGATATTCGCCCAAGTGTGAGAGTAGCATAAGAAAGAGAGGATCAACATTAATTCATGCCAACAAATCTACACAATAGAAAATACAGCATTTCCGTTATTATTATTTTTCATTTTTTGAATCGATCAAACAATTACCTTGCCTCATTGTCATTCATTTAGCCAAATTCAGCAGCATGTAATCATTGCAAATGTGGTATCATTTTAAAGAGGATCAATTCAGCTTTGCGTTGATAAGAACATACAAGGAGACTAATAAATAAAAAAGATTCACTTGATTAAAAAAGAGTGTCCTGACTTTTTGTGAGCAGTTTACTTGTAGAACAGACAACTCCTGTAAATTTTCGGGTGAGAAACCTAGAAAATAACAAGTTACTGTCATCCCTGATACATCCCCTCTTACGATAGATATGTACGGCCAGACAATGATTTCTGCCCATGTGATCCGTTGGCAAATACACCAATACCAGATTTGTGTGAAGAAGACTGCCCGCAGGATGTTATCCTTGCCCTTAAAGCCAGTGGACACTTTCAGTAAACAGTATTGTCCAAGGCCCACAGTTCGTGTATCACAACTTATATACAAAATAACAAACCTGTGAAAATTTAGGCACAATCGGGAAAATAACGGGAAAACCCACCCTTGTTTCCACACGTTTCGCCGTGTCATGACATGTGTTTACTATAAATCCGTAATTCTCGCTAACGAGAATTTATAATTGTTTTAATGTTTAGCATTAAAGTAAAGCATTTCATGGAATAATATTTCAAGAGAAGTCTTTTACCATTACCTTCTGTAAACCCTGTAAGTTAGTTGTTAATCTCTGAACTTTTTGTTGGTTCTGTTCCGAAAGTGTATAATGGCTTTAAATCAAAGCGAGATTCAATTCAAGATGAATCAGGAATTGTTATTGTTCCAGGGCTACCCAAGGTTCAAAAGAAACCCAGAGAGTATGAAATTGAACCTATAGTCAGATGAAGATACAGGAAAAAACGATTAGAGTACTTGATCAGATGGAAAGGTTTCCCTAAATCAAAAAGTACATGGGAACCACAAGTAAATTTGAATGCAGAAGCCAGAGAGTACCTTATCAAAAATCCTGTTAAGATTTCGGGTTAAACTTTGAGTATGAACCACTTTTACCTATTACATTTTGTTTAAACACGATGTACTTGATGTTGATGTAAAATATTTAGTATAAGGATTTAACGTGGTATCGATGTAAAATGTTTTAAAGGCAGTGAACATTGGTAATTGTCAAAATCCAGTCTTCTCACTTGGTGTATCTCAACATGTACATAAAATAACAAACCTGTGAAAACTTTAGCTCGATTGGTCGTCGGAGTTACGAGATAACTATAAAAGAAAAAACTCCCTTGTCACACGAAGTTGTGTACTTTCAGATGCTTGATTTCGAGACCTCAAGTTCTAAACTTGAGGTCTCGAAATTAAATTCGTGGAAAGTTACTTCTTTCTCGAAAACTACATCATTTCAGAGGGAGCCGTTTCTCACAAGATTTTATACTATCAACCTCTCCCTATTACTAGTTACCAATTAAGGGTTTATGCTAATAATTATTTTGAGTAATTACCAATAGTGTCCACTGCCTTTAACGTGTTATTTTGGGAAGCCATTTAGACTGTCTAATTTTGGTTATAGTAAAATAAAAGCATGTAACGTAATTTTAGGAAACAATTATTATGGTATAAGGGTAGTTTTATGCCGTCCGAAGAGACATCTCTACAGCTGCGCTGAAATTGACCGAGAAAACCTATATTACACGCTCTGTGGACACCGTTCGTATGGTTTGTTTCAAAGGACCAGCAAACGGAGAAGATTTCTGTAACTTTGTTTGTCACCTCTACTGACCACTATTGTGACCATAGGCAATTTGTTTTAAAGACAGTGGACACTATTGGTAATTGTCAAAGACCAGTCTTCTCGCTTGGTGTATCTCAACATATGCATACAATAACAAACCTGTGAAAATTTGAGCTCCATCGGTCATCGAAGTTACGAGATAGCTATGAAAGAAAAAACATCCTTGTCACACGAAGTTGTGTGTGCTTTCGGATGCCTGATTTCGAGACCTCAAATTCTAAACTTCAGGTATCGAAATCAAATTCGTGGAAAAATTACTCCTTTCTCGAAAACTACGTCACTTAAGAGGGACCCGTTTCTCACAATGTTTTATACTACCAACCTCTCCCCATTACTCGATACCAAGTGAGGTTTTATGCTGATAATTATTTTGAGTAATTATACCAATAGTGTCCACTGCCTTTAAATAATCATATATACAACAAAAAAACAAAAACAAAACACTGCTGATCGATAGATGACCGCTGGCCAAAATTAAAATTTGTATACAACCCAATGGGAGACTTTTGGGACGCTTGGTGGCGGCAGCAGAGTTACCAGGTAAAATCCATTGTTCTCGGTCATGTGCGCACGCTCAGAACTACGTAAACAATGGAAATTTACCTGGTAAGTCTGCTGCCACCTAGCGTCCCAAAGTCTTCCATTGTTCGAGCCAATGGGACATTGGATCACGTTAGCCTGCAAATGGCTCAAGCCTGTGGGAGAAGACTCATGGTGTAAATAGTAATGAAATGACCACTACTGACCGTCATCCTATCGGCCAGCAGGTACGGTCATGTTATTTTTTGGTTTCAATGTCTATAGACGATGTGACCTCTGACGTCACACGAAAACCATAACATGATTCGCGCGCATACCGCCGGGCAAAACCTTTGTGTTTTGGCAGCCAGCTAGAAAGTGTACGCAATCTTACTATGACTACGCAACTCTTAGCCTGAACGTCTGACGTCATTCTTCGAGGCTCGTTTATCCTTGCGGATAAAGACAGGGGCCCAGTCTACGCAACTCTTTGCCCGGCGAAACATGACGTATATAGTGTTTTGTCAACAGAGGGCGGTTTAAATGTAAACATAGATCACACCGTCTATAGACTTTGTTTTATTGTTAATGTACCTTATCTATTTAGGAATCATGTTACCAATGGTCTTTTGTTGGTCAGCAGTGGTCATTTTATGAATATTTACAAAACGCTTTATCTCCCACATTTGTAAGCCGATTGCAGCCTAACTATATGTTCAGTTTTGTATTGGCCGGACAACATTGGTCACCTATTGGTCAACGGTCGTCAATTTATGAACTATGGAACTATATGTGCTATTGCAGCGGGAAAGGTTATAATGATTCAGCCGGTTTCCCGTGTGTTTCCTCGTTCAATATTTTGACAACCCTATTCATATAATTTGCACTTGGATTTCAGTTAAGTTTGTCATCTATTTTAACAGGGATTAGGTTTGTTCGATAATTTAAAACAATAATATGAAAAATTTCCCTTGCGTTTCAGCAAAGTTTGTCAATAGTTGTAACACGGACGTATAACAAAATCTCTTGCCGAATGACCTTATATAAGCTGTCACAACTGGTATCGGTACTAGATGTATTGTGCTGTCGATTGAACAAGATGGACAACAACTCTCTGCCCAAGATCAATGATACAACGAAGGCACCAGTCTATTCTTCGCTGTATCCATACGAAGCTCGTGCAGCCTTGGTCGGTGTTTGGATTTTGACCTGCATTCTGGGCCTCGTAGGTAACAGTCTCGTCATCTGGTCCGTCATCCTATCCAAGAAACTCCGCACCGTGACCAACGCCTTCGTGGTCAACCTCAGCGTGGCTGATTTCTGGACCAGTCTCTCCTACCCGTGGATTTGCGTAGCTTTGGTGAGTAATGAAAGCTGGCCCTTGGAATCGGAGGTCCCTTGTGTAATTGCTGCCATTCAACTTTATACCGGTCTCGGTGCAAGTCTCTACTCGTTGGCCTCCATAGCTTTGAACCGTATGGTCCTCGTCACTCAAACAATGAACACCTACAGTTGGTGGTACACCCCGCGTAAAGTAGCCGTCATGATCGCAATGACTTGGGTTTGTCCGTGTATTGTGTTTTTCCTCCCACCGATTCTGGGCATAGGCGTATTTGGTTACGATCCACAAGACAATACATGTTCAGATAAAGATGGTCACCCAAGAGGTCCCGAATACAACCTGGCACAATCTGTGGGTCTATACCCGGTCCCAATGCTCATCATCATCTGTTGCTACACGGCACTCTACATCCATCTCAAACAACACTTCAGGAAGATGAAGAAGAAGGACAACATGCAGAATATAAGATCAAGACAAACCATCGCAGAAACTTCTGTCAGCTTTTCGGTTGCCATTGTGGCTTCTTCTGGAGAAACCAACGTCAGCGGAGACCTCAGCACATATATCCCGTCAACTGTTGAACCATCGGTTGGGGAAACATCCAGCAGATCCAATGCAGTTTATGAAGACTTATCCGAAATTACATTTCTTGATGACACTCAAGCTAAAACCCCCGTTAACGACAGTGCGAAACATAGCGCTGCTAGGGAGCTTTCGCAGACGCTCAGTGTCGATACAACTACGCGTTGCCAATCTCATGTCCCCAACCGCGTCAGTACAGCTAGTTCCATCAACTCAGTGAGCACCTTACAAGACTCCAGCGTGAGACACCGTCAAGCAATCAGCCGCCAGCAACTAGCCATCACCAAGAACCTCTTCCTTGTGTTTTGCATCTTCGCATCGTTACTGTCTCCTTACTTTATCTCTCTCGCTATACCATCCAGTCGTAAGTTTGCTCTCTACGGAGTCACTATAACTGTTTTTAACAGTTGTGTAAACCCCATCATATACGCAGTCAATCACCCACAGTTCAAAGTGGTTATGCGGAAGATAGTTAAGTGCCGTTACTCTGAAATACAAGAACCTTCAGATTTACTGAAACTCTTGCTGTCATTGCGAAAGAATTAACAAATTCCATGCCGGGATTCTGTTAACTAGTTCCAACGACATCGACACCATCACCATCATTATAATCAACAGCAGCAACAGGACGACATCATCGACACATCATTACACCAGCATCATCATCATCGACATCAGCTCCGCAGCATCAACAACAACACCACCTTCACCATCAGCAGCAGCAACGACTATCACCTTTTTCATCGACACAGCACCGACACCAGCACCATCATCATCGACACACCGCCAAAACCAGCACCACTCCCACCATCATCATCAGCATCAGCAGCAGCACTACAACATTGATCATCGACCAAGCACCGACAAAAACATGATCAATAGACACCGCACGAACACCAACACCACCTTCAACATCATCAACGCCACTCTACGTTTATCATCAACACAGCACCGACACCAGCATCAACATCGAGACAGAACTAACACTATCACCAAAAGCAGCACTACCATCTTCATTTTTGAAACAGCATCAATACCATCACCCTTATAACAGGCAAGAGAATTGGCACAAGATTAAAGGCAGTGGACACTATTGGCTATTACTCAAAATAATTATTAGCATAAAACCTTTCTTGGTGATGAGCAATGGGGAGAGGTTGATGGTATAAAACATTGTGAGAAACGGCTCCCTCTGAAGTGCCATCGTTATCGAGAAAGAAGTAATTTTCCACGAATTTGATTTCGAGACCTCAGATTTAGAACTTAAGGTCTCGAAATCAACCATCTTAAAACGCACACAACTTCGTGTGACAAGGGCGTTTTTTCTGTCATTATTATCTCGCAACTTCGATGACCGATTGAGCTCAAATTTTCACAGGTTAGTTATTGTATGCATATGTGGAGATACACCAACTGTGAAGGCTAGTCTTTGACAATTACCAATAGTGTCTACTACCTTTAAGAGCCTTTCATCAAGTGTTTGTTGTTGTTGTTGTTTCTCTTAAAGGCAGTGCATGGGCACTATTGGTAATTACTCAAAATAATTATTTGCATAAAACCTTTCTTGGTGAAGAGTAATGTGGAGAGGTTGATGGTATAAAACATTGTGAGAAACGGCTCCCTCTGAAGTGCCATCGTTATCGAGAAAGAAGCAATTTTCCACGAATTTGATTTCGAGACCTCAGATTTAAATGCCTTAGTGACCTTGCCCTTTGAAAGGGTGTATACTTTTTGTAGGAGAAAAAACACAGTGCCACAGTTTTACACTAAACTGACACAGTTTGAAGATAATGACAGTAGAAAGCTTCCCTGAAAATATTACGTGCTGAGGTGCTGTAGTTTTGGGGAAATGAGTAAAACGAAAATAATTTTCGTCTCATGAGACGAAAATTATTTTAAGGATAATACAATTGTATTTTCATGACATTGTTTTACTAATTCTCAAAAACTACTGCACCCCAGTAAGTAATATTTGAAGGGAAACTTTCCACTATCATTACCTTCAAACCCTGTTTAATGTAAATTCATGGACATTTTGAAAAAGCACCCAAGTCCTTTATAGGCAGTGGACACTATTGGTAATTACTCAAAATAATTATTAGCATAAAACTTTACTTGGTAATGAGTAATGGGGAGAGGTTGATGGTATAAAACATTGTGAGAAACGGCTCCCTCTGAAGTGACATAGTTTTCGAGAAAGAAGTATTTTTCCACAAATTTTTCATATCTGTTCATATCTGTACATAATAGGACTGCATAATCACAACATGCTTCAATCCTATTGGGGTAGTTTTATGCCGTCCGAAGAGACATCTCTACAGCTGTACACACTGTACACACTGGACGAGTGGAGGTCACGGGAACTAAATGCTGACATACTTTCATTTTTACCAATTAGCATCCCGTGAACACATTGGATTGTTGCTACGGTTTTTTTTTCTTCATGTGCTTATTTAATTTGAAATCAAAATAATGAAAAGTTAATCAAATTTGATATTTATTTTCTTGCATGTCAGACACAAACTACATATATTTGGCACTGTCGCTAAAATGTTAATGAAATGCTGGAATCTAATATACATTGCTTTAATCACAAGCGGTGAGGACATGACGTCGCCCATGTGTAATTGGCGCTTGCGCCGTTGGATGTTGATTAAAATTAAAATATTTTTTTTTAACGGGTTCCAAAGATTGATCAGAGCAAAACTTGCACTGAGACTAAAATCACCTTTTGAACTTTTCAACCCAGATAATATTCAATCTAATACTTTTGCAAGTAACGTGTCTGTTTGGGTGAGTAAAACTCCCAGGTGCCTGTTTAGATCGGGCTGCAAATTTTTCTTATGTCATTTTTTCGGTCCGGTGATCATACTAGGCCAGGGGGGTTCGATTTTTTTTGTTTTCTTCGTATTTCAATATTGATATAAACCGCAAGGGAAACTGACTGGGTAAATTTTGAAATGATTTTTTGGGGTTGAACAAAGAATTGACTAGAATTGACAAAGAATCCCACTCTAGTCAATTCTTTGTTCAACCTCAAAAATTATTTCAAATTTGATTTATTTAACGTCCTATTTTTGAAAGAGGATGAAAGCAAGGTATGAAAGCGCGGCTGATGATTTACGAAAACGTGCCAACGAAAACAACGTTGAAGTCGTGCAGCACGAATCACGTGCGGCACCAGAACCTGGTTAGCTATGCAACTTCGGCTCGCGCTCATCATACACTAGAAGTGCGGCACACACTAGAAATTAATTCTGCAAATGTAGCATGGTGTAATGGGGTGACAGGGGGGGGGGGGTAAGTGGGGGGGGGGGCGCAATTAGAGTCACAATACAAATCACTGAGGCAAGCAAATCATCTTAAGTTAAGACGAATCTGAGTGCTTTGTGACATCGTCCACTTGCCCGTCTTTTTGTCCCGTATACTTTACTTTACTTTGCCGAAGCAACTAAGAAAGGGAGGATCAACATTAATTCCTGCCAACAAATCTACACAATAGAAAATATAGCACTATCATTATTATTATTTTTAATATTTTGAATCGATCAAACAATTACCTTGCCTCATTGTCATTCATTTAGCCAAATTCAGCAGCATGTAATCATTGCAAATGTGCTATCATTTTAAAGAGGAACAATTCAGCTTTGCGTTTGTAGTATAACATAAACGAGGAGACTAATAAATAATAAAGATATACTTAATTAAAAAAAGGTGTCCTAAATTTTTGTGAGCAGTTTACTTGTAGAACAGACAACTCCTGTAAATTTTCGGGTTAGAAACCTAGAAAATAACAAGTTACTGTCATCCCTGATACATCCCCTCTTATGATAGATATGTACGGCCAGACAATGATTTCTGCCCATGTGATCCGTTGGCAAATACACCGATACCAGATTTGTGTGAAGAAGACTGCCCGCAGGATATTATCCTTGCCCTTAAAGCCAGTGGACACTTTCGGTAAACAGTATTGTCCAAGGCCCACACTTCTTGTATCACAACTTATATATAAAATAACAACCTGTGAAAATTTAGGCTCAATCGGTCATCGGAGTCGGGAGAAAATAACGGGAAACCCCACCCTTGTTTCCGCACGTTTCGCCGTGTCATGACATGTGTTTACTATAAATCCGTAATTCTCGCTAACGAGAATTGATATTGTTTTAATGTTTAGCATTAAAGTAAAGCATTTCATGGAATAATATATCAAGAGAAGTCTTTTATCATTACCTTCTGTAAACCCTGTAGGTTAGTTGTTAATCTCTGAACTTTTGTTGTTCTGTTCCGAAAGTGTATAATGGCTTTAAATCAAAGCGAGATTCAATTCAAGATGAATCAGGAATTGTTATTGTTCCAGGGCTACCCAAGGTTCAAAAGAAACCCAGAGAGTATGAAATTGAACCTATAGTCAGATGAAGATACAGGAAAAAACGATTAGAGTACTTGATCAGATGGAAAGGTTTCACTAAATCAAAAAGTACATGGGAACCACAAGTAAATTTGAATGCAGAAGCCAGAGAGTACCTTATCAAAAATCCTGTTAAGATTTCTGGTTAAACTTTGAGTATGAACCACTTTTACCTATTACATTTTGTTTAAACACGATGTACTTGATGTTGATGTAAAATATTTAGTATAAGGATTTAACGTGGTATCGATGTAAAATGTTTTAAAGGCAGTGGACATTGGTAATTGTCAAAATCCAGTCTTCTCACTTGGTGTATCTCAACATGTACATAAAATAACAAACCTGTGAACATTTTAGCTCAATTGGTCGTTACGAGATAACTATGAAAGAAAAAACACCCTTGTCACACGAAGTTGTGTACTTTCAGATGCTTGATTTCGAGACCTCAAGTTCTAAACTTGAGGTCTCGAAATTAAGGGTTTATGCCAATTAAGGGTTTATGCTAATAATTATTTTGAGTAATTACCAATAGTGTCCACTGCCTTTAACGTGTTATTTTGGGAAGCCATTTAGACTGTCTAATTTTGGTTATAGTAAAATAAAAGCATGTAACGTAATTTTAGGAAACAATTATTATGGTATAAGGGTAGTTTTATGCCGTCCGAAGAGACATCTCTACAGCTGTGCTGTACACACTGGACGAGAGGAGGTCCCGGGAACTACGGCCTGGCTAGCCTGATGATGAATGAGAGGGAGAGTCGGTGAGAGGGAACACGAGATAAATACTGACGAGAGATACCAGGGGACAAGTCCTAGCTACTTCACCAAACCGGATGGATACAACTTAACTAAATTTAAATTTGAATAATAATACTATTAACTTTCTATTGTATTAAATAATGTTGTAATGTTGAATTGTCAGAGACCACTTTCTAAAGGGGAGAGGTGTGTTGTTGGGCCCTTTGTGCTGCTTGGGAAACCCACTACGACCTCATTGATTTAGCCCCCATATAAAACACCCAGTGCCCGTTGAACTGGCGCAAAAGACTACAGGGCGTTGGTCGCACCACATTATGTTTTTTTTGTGCCAGTGTCACGGCCGAGCAGTTAAGAGAACCGGATTCAAGCTCTGGGCCCAATTTCATAGAGCTGCTTAAGCACAAAATTTTGCTTAAGCAAAAAAAAACCTTGCTTAGTAAAATCAGATTACCGGTCAAGACTCCACACAATTGGTATGCTAAGTAAGCATTAATACTAGTCACAAGCAATGTATATTGCATGACATTTTGGCCAGTAACATGTTAAAAATAAGCGAGCTATTTTACTGCTTAAAGGAACACGTTGCCTTGGATCGGACGAGTTGGTAAAAAAGCGTTTGAAACCGTTTGTTATAAAATGAATATGGTTGGAAAGATGTTTAAAGGTAGAATACAATGATCCGCACAAATTTGCCTCGAAATTGCGTGGTTTTCCTTTTGCTTTGAGAACTAACCCGATCGGCCATTTATGGGAGTCAAAAATTTGATTCCCATAAACGGCCGACCGTTTTTTGAGTAAATGTTTTAAACAAATTAAATAAAGTTGTGTGGGGGTGACTCCGCCTACCCCCTTTTGGATGCAGCAAAACAACTAAAGATGGGGTCAGTTTGCAAAGTAATCCGGTCCGACGTATTGTCCAGCGCTAAGTGCAGCAAACACTACGAGCCGTCGTGCTTTGGGAATACACTACACATTTCGACATGAAGATAAATTTTTTTCTTCTAAAACATGACGCAATCCCAAAAGAAATTCCAGCTAGTGGGGAAGTCGAAGAAGGTACCTGAAGACGTAACGAGCCTAAAGGAGCATTTGCCTGTGTTGTTGGCACTGCATGCGATTCAACATATTTTAGTGACAAAAGCTTTATTTTGACAAAATACCACCTTCAGGTGACTTAAATTCGAACGCATAAAAATGAAATTGGCTGATCATTTTCTGAATTTGACCGAGAAAACCTATATTAAAGTTGTCTATAGATGACGTAAACGAAAAAAATAAATTTTCTGGCCCCACGGAATGATGATACCCTCGGTAATATGATACCTGACTATACATCAATCCTCATTGCAATGCATTGAATCATTGTTTTCAATGCATTACATTACTATCAATAAGTTGACGGAGAAGGAATTAAGGGCAAAGCGTCTTTATAATACGGTGCGCATTGACTGAAGTCGTCAGTTTTGAACACAATCTATTGATAGAGACCTTAATCTCTAGGGAGGCTGCAAAGAGCAACCCTTTTAGCATTTCAATCTCATTATTCACTTATTACGACCAAAGGAGACATTAAAATGTCACGAACTGGTTTAATTGTTTAGCTCCGCGTTTTCTGGGCAGTTTGCTGGTGATGTATCACGTAGGCCTATAATGTGAGCGTCGTCAGTCAACTTCCTATCAACGATAAATTGAGTAATCTTGACAAAATACTGTGGTTTTGAATCGGTAATGTAACGAGAAGAGACTTTGCACAAGAACTTGTTTTAATCATGAATGATTCAACCGTAGAGCCGGTAGTTATTGATCCCCAACTCTACCCCTACGAGGCTCGCATTGGTGTGGGCTGTGTGTTGATCGTAGCCTCTATCATCGGCCTCGTAGGAAACAGTCTCGTCATCTGGTCCGTCATTCTGTCCAAGAAACTCCGCACCGTGACCAACGCCTTCGTGGTCAACCTCAGTGTGGCTGATTTCTGGACCAGTCTCTCCTTACCGTGGATTTGCGTAGCTTTGGTGAGCCATGAAAGCTGGCCCATGGAGTCGGAGTTATCGTGCATTATTGCTGCTATTCAACTTTACACTGGTCTTGGCGCGAGTATCTACTCGTTGGCCACCATAGCTATGAACCGCATGGTCCTCATCACTCAAAGCACGAATACCTACCGTGTGTGGTACACCCCGCGTAAAGTAGCCGTCATGATCGCAATGACTTGGGTCATCCCGTGTATTGTGACTTTCCTCCCGCCGATTCTGGGCATAGGCTCCATTGGTTACGATCGCCAAGACAATACATGTTCAGATAAAGATGGTCACCCGAGAGGCGCCGAATATAACCTGGCACAATTCTTGGGTCTATACCCAGTCCCAATGCTCATCATCATCTGTTGCTACACGGCACTCTACATCCATCTCAAACAACACTTCAGGAAACAGATGGGCAGATCTTTCAAGAATAATCAGTCTATCTCCCCAGCGGCCGGTTTAGATGGTGAAAACTCCACCGTTTCCACTATTGCCACGGGGGAGTCTTCAGCGAATAATGCTGAGCACGTCTCCAAGAAAGCCTGGCAGGCCATCAACCGCCAGCAACTAGCTATCACCAAGAACCTCTTCCTGGTGTTTTGCGTCTTCGCATTGTTGTTGTCTCCTTACTTTATCTCTCTCGCTATACCATCTGGCCGTAAGTTTGCTCTGTACGGAGTCACCATTACTATTATCAATGGCTGTGTAAACCCCATCATCTACGCTGTCAACCACCCACAGTTCAAAGTGGTAATGCGGGAGATAGTTACGTGTCGTTACTCTGAAATACAAGAACCTTCAGATTTACTGAAATTCTTGCTGTCATTACGAAATAATTAACAAATTCCATGCCGATCGACATTGACACATCAACACCATCATCATAATCATCGGAAGCAGCAGGATGACCGACACATCATTAACACCAGCATCATAATCATCGACCATGCACCGACACTAGCATCATCATCATCGACCATGTACCAACACTGGCATCATCATCATCGACCATGCACCGACACTAGCATCCTCATCATCGATCATGCACCGACACTAGCATCATCATCATCGACCATGTACCGACACTGGCATCATCATCATCGACCATGCACCGACACTAGCATCCTCATCATCGATCATGCACCGACACTAGCATCATCATCATCGACCATGCACCGACACTAGCATCATCATCATCGACCATGCACTGACACTAGCATCATCATCATCGACCATGCACCGACACAAGCATCATCATCATCGATCATGCACCGACACTAGCATCATCATCATCGATTTTGCACTTACACTAGCATCATCATCATCGACCATGCACTGACACTAGCATCATCATCATCGACCATGCACCGACACTAGCATAAACATTATCGACCATGCACCGACACTAGCATCATCATCATCGACCATGCACCGACATCATCGATCATGCACCGACACTAGCATCATCATCATCGACCATGCACCGACATCACCGACCATGCACCGACACTAGCATCATCATCATCGATCATGCACCGACACTAGCATCATCATCATCGACCATGCACCGACACTAGCGTCATCATCATCGATCATGCATCGACACTAGCATCATCATCATCGATTTTGCACTGACACTAGCATCATCATCATCGACAATGCACTGACACTAGCATCATCATCATCGACCATGCACCGACATCATCGACCATGCACCGACACTAGCATAATCATTATCGACCATGCACCGACACTAGCATCATCATCATCGACCATACACCGACATCATCGATCATGCACCGACACTAGCATCATCATCATCGATCATGCACAGTCCTAAGTTAGGATGAGTTACTGGTCCTAACTTAGGACTGGTCCTATCTCTTAGCATTGCCTAAGACTAGTCCTAAGTTAGGACTACCTTTGTGAAATCCACCGGTGTGCACTTACCTTAAAGAGAAGGGGCTCACCCCAGTGTCCCTGGTTTATATGGCTGCAAATTGCGCCACAGCACAAACCATAACACGGATACGTAGGTATCCGTGTTATGGTACCGCTTAGAAACGTATTAGGTACGGTATAAATTTTAAGTATTTTTATTTTTTGTATTCATCTTATCACTGCAAAAATACTGAACACTTAGTTGGAAAAATTGTATTAACCTTGTCTTATGGCGTATAGACCATCTATGTGAACTTTGTGTACAATAAGTGTGACTTTGCACATTCTTTAGCCAAGTCTGGCAGGCAAGTTGGGAAAGTGTACATTTTGTGTCATAATTTTCACATAAATCCAAGAGTTATAAAAGTAAATACTGGATAAGTTTTGAGATGTGCACACTTCATCATATCAAAAGTTGATAAGAATTTGACAGTGCAATCTCCATATAATATAATATAAGATTTTCTTTTTTCGTTGTCTTTGTACAAATCTTGCCTGCAGGAAGTTCAGGCTTGGTGGCCCTTTTGTAAACGTGATGTCACGGGTCACATCGTCTATTCATTGACCTATATGTAACACATGCAATTTGATACATGCAAAACAAAGGAGGAAATGGCAAACACACTCAACTTTGTAAAGTGTTTTTGTCGGTTTCCTTTAATTATGGGATTATCATTGAAGAAAAAAACATGACCACAGGGCTGTTGAAAAATGACATGGCTGGTAGGCCTATATTCCATTATATTATAGACATATCTCCGTGTTGCCAAGTCGTATGTTTAAGTGCTATGGGGAAAACAGCAATTGGATGATTTAAAACTGGTATAATAAACTGCTTGCGGAGCCCCTAAAGAGACATAATGATGAAAAACATTATATCTATATAAGAGAACGGGGAACACATAAAACTATATAGAGAACGGGGAACACATAAAACTATATAGAGAACGGGGAATACATAAAACTGTATAGAGAACGGGGAACACATAAAACTATATAGAGAACGGGGAACACATAAAACTATATAGAGAACGGGGAACACATAAAACTATATAGAGAACGGGGTACACATAAAACTATATAGAGAACGGGGAACACATAAATAATTTGAATTCCTCATCTCCTGCACTGGAAATCATTTCAAGTTTTGATTTGATCTTAGAAATAAATGGTTTTACTCGAAACGATTTCGATCACATGAACTTATTTCGGGCGCACATAATAACTTATTTGAGCTCACGAAATGACTTCGGAGGCAAACAAATAAAAGAAAATCGAGCCTACGAAATGAAGAATAGCCTCATTCCATTATTTTCATCATCTCCGTTTATGAGCCCTGTAGTAACGGTAGATAAATACTTGTTGGTTTTGTAAACTTGAAAAGGGTGTTCATATTAAATACCTCAGACAGTTTTACTATTCCTATTGGTGGAGAGCGCGTCACGTGGGGTGTTTTAACGGTTGATAATGACCAGCTGGAGATGTTTATAACCGGTGGTTTTCGGATACGTTTAGATGCATACTACGCACAAGAACCTTACATAACACATAGTCAGATTAGTGTGTAATAGAGTAATGGTGTATTTAGTGTGCCATGTTTTTCATGGCCCGCCAACGTACTGCATAGTGTTTTTCTCTGCCAACACGAAATGCAGGGGTTTTAACTTGTTTAGAACGTGTTCGTTTACCATTTAAATGTAATATTGATATTTGTACACTCCTAATTTTTTTCGTAATTGTCGAACAAAAAATGAGGCACCAACCTCAAGGTTTCGAAAAAATCGGAAACACTTCTATCGTTGACGGCGTCAAAATGACAATACTTTGACGTCATGGGGTGTGTGGGAGTTTGCTTTGTCCCCATGCTGCAACCAAGCGGCTATACAAATGGGAGCTCCCACATTATTATGACATGAGTGATGACATAACATAGCTTTTCGCGAATCTTTCTAAAAAGCACGTGTTAAGGGTATTACAAATTCTTATTTTTACACAACTGAAATCTATTTATACTCATGTGAACTCAATTTCCTTATTGATTGAAAAACATTTTAAATGAATTCAGCAAAGATCACGTCTTGCTCATCCCCAATCGTTGCAATCTAAGAGTGAACAGTCCATTCTATAATTCCGGAAATAAGCATAACTGATATTCACACAGCAAACATTAATACCTCGTTTCCGTTTGTGTCTTCTTTGAACAATTATCAGAGAAGTTTCGAAAGCGGAAACATACGGGTATTTTAACCGTGTTTTTTTTTTTGCTTTTCAACATTTCGTACGTGTTTCTTCCCCATAGGGGCTCCGGTAGTTTTGCGTTCCCCTCTCTTCGGAATTTGTTTCGCAATCATTGTCAGACCTCGCAATCATTGTCAGACCTACAGTGTATATAGGCCAAAGTATGGACACACATTGACATAGATTTTGCAAGCAAACTAAATAAAAAAAAACTTGTGTATGTTATTGTTGTTTTGTAGAATTCTGTTGAATATTTTTCTTTTGTTTCACTGTTCGTTTTCGGACACCTACATTAAACGTTTAAAGCAAAATGCGCCAAAATAGAGACGCTTGTGTGTATGCTGCGTTTCCCCCTGTGTTTTTCTTACAAATGAGGAACAAATTTCTATCTATGTCAAAAGTGAGACCTTTAAAAGCAACATCCGAAAAAGAAAAATAAATCAACTAGGGAATTATATAACTTAAATCATCACATTGTAGGGCCTAGTACGCCTAAGCCTACGTGTATGAGCTCCCGTATCTGTTTTTTCCCACCAAATATGACATTTTAGTCATAAATATTTAAAGGGATGTTTTCTACTGTCGTCATCATTAGACCATGTATTAAGTTTGATGTAAATCTGTGATCTTCACGATTTTGTTTCTTACCAATTCTGTAACGTTCCCATGTAAAGAAAGTTTCCAGCGATTACGACAACATAAGTCGGACGGTTGTTTCAAAATAATGCGTTCCCCATGTTTTTCTAACAAAGTTATGAAAACAAGTATATCTATGTCATGAATGACAGCTTCAAAAGTAATACCCGGAGGAAAAATATTGGGAACAATTCAACTCAATTCATTACCATGGTCTGTTTTTTTCAACGTAGGTCTATACGCGCCTGAGTTCCCGTATCCGTGCATGCAAAACAAGGAAGTCACGATTACGAATCACGTGAACACACAAAGTGTTGATATAATATGTGTATCCGGAAATGTATCTGCATCCATTACCCTGTGAACCCCCTCTATAAACCCACTCTGCGTGGTATTGGTGTTATAGACGTACTATGCTGTCGATATGAACAACATGGGGGAAATCTCTCTGCCCCAAATCAACGATACTATGGGGACACCTTCGTCGCCTTACTCATACAATATTCGCATTGCTTTAGCCTGCGTGTGGATCTTGGTCTCCATCCTGGGCCTCGTTGGAAACAGTCTCGTCATCTGGTCCGTCATCCTGTCCAAGAAACTCCGCACCGTGACCAACGCCTTCGTGGTCAATCTCAGCGTGGCTGATTTCTGGACAAGTCTCTCCTACCCGTGGATTTGTGTCGCCGCACTGAGCCACGATGGCTGGCCGTTGGAGTCCGAAGTTCCTTGCCAGATCGCTGCAGTGCAGTTTTACACCGGTCTTGGTGCGAGTCTTTATACTTTGGCCTCCATAGCTTTGAACCGTATGGTCCTCATCACTCAAACCACGAACACTTACAGCTGTTGGTACACCCCTCGTAGAGTAGCCGTCATGATCGCAATGACTTGGGTTATCCCGTGTGTTGTGACTTTCCTCCCGCCGATTCTGGGCATTGGTGCGTTTGGGTACGATCCACAAGACAACACATGTTCAGACAAAGATGGTCATCTTAGAGGCTCTGAATACAACCTGATTCAGTCTTTGGGTCTATACCCAGTCCCAATGCTCATCATCATCTGTTGCTACACGGAACTCTACATCCATCTCAAACGACACTTCAGGAAACAGAAAAAGAGCAGATCTGTCAAGAACAGTCAGTCAATCTCTACAGCGGTTGGTTTGGATGGTGAAACGTCCACCGGTTTTACTGTTGCCACTGGGGAGTCGTCAGTGACTAATGCTGAGCACGTCGCCAAGAAAGCCAGGCAGGTCATCAGCCGTCAGCAACTAGCTATCACCAAGAACCTCTTCCTTGTGTTTTGCATCTTCACATTGTTACTGTCTCCTTATTTTATCTCTCTCGCTATACCATCCAGTCGCAAGTTTGCCGTATACGCAGGTACCGTTGCTATTTTTAATAGCTGTGTAAACCCCATCATCTACGCAGTCAACCACCCACAGTTCAAAGTGGTAATGCGGCAGATCGTTACGTGTCGTTACTCTGAGATACAGGAGCCTTCAGATTTACTGAAATTCTTGCTTTCATTGGGAAAGAATTAACAAATGTTAAATAACACAATCGACACTATACCTACTACCACCAATCTCATTGATCGACAGATGGCACCACATATTATGACCACCTGCGTACAGCCATGGACATAGCAACGCCACCACAAACTTTGTGAAGATCGACACCACTACTATCTTCAATACAAGCACTTACATCATCGACACTACCACCACCACCGACGTCATTCATCGATACCACAGATGAACACCACCACAAACTTTGTCATGATCGACACCACATACCACCACATTTTTTAACCATCGACAGCAACATAAACTATCTTCAATACAAGGACTAAGCTTCCAACATCGACACTACCACCACCAACAATTCATTGACACCACGACCACCTGTGTAACCATGTACAAAGAAACACCACTATCATCTTTTTTATGCGACACCAAATACCACTAAATGTTTAACCATCGACAGCAACAATATTATCATATTCAATACAAGCATATCATCGACACACTACCAACAACTTCATTCATTTACACCACAGATGACCACATGCGTAACCATGGACATAGCAAAACCACCACCATCTTTGCCGAGATCTACACCACTATTAAACCACAGTTTATAACCATCAAGAGCAACAACATCTTCAATACAAGCGTTTTTATCATCGACATCTTCGCCGGCACCAGTGAAATTGTTTCATAAATGACACTAACACCATCTTCATCATTGACAATAGATGGAGAGGACACGCGTGGGGAAAATGTTATGAGAACACACAAAGGAAATCTTGACAAAAGGTTTAAATAATGTGAAATGAGGAGACACGAAGGAAAATGGAGTTAGATCCTGCCTAAAATAAACTTGAACAATATATTAATTAAAGAATCCCATTCATAAATACCTCAGACAGTTTCGCAATTCCTATTGGTGGAGAGCGCGTCACGTGGGGGTGTTGAAACCTTTGTTTATAACCGGTTGTGAGCGGAGACTCCACGCTAGTCTTGATGCAAGACGTTTCTTGTTACAGGCAATGCAGGCGCTGTCGGTGAGTTGGCCGCGCTGTGTGTGAAAGGAAAACCAGCGAATTATGCACCAAGACTATACGCGCATGCGGACGAACGGAACCGGAAAACACAAGCGTACGGACATCGTACATGTACATGTAACATGTATACTAAACATGCCATAGAGGTGATACAGAGCTCAAGCACTCGGAAACGGATAAGTTTTACAAAGTTTCTTACTGTGTTACGCCTTTGTGCGAAAGCCCATAAGTGCCATCGCAAGTACATATTCAGCGAATCTTGTTTTTGGAAGTACATCTTCTAATCAGCAAATCTTGTTGTTTGGAAGTACATATTTGGCCAATCTTGTTTTTTGGAAGTACATATTCAGCCAATCTTGTTTTTTAGTATATATTAAGCAAGTCTTGTTTTTAAAAGTACATATACAGCCAATCTTGTTTTTTGGAAGTACATATTTAGCAAATCTTGTTTTTTGGAAGTACATATTCAGCCAATCTTGTTTTTTAGTACAAATTTAGCAAGTCTTGTTTTTGGAAGTACATATTCAGCCAATCTTGTTTTTTGGAAGTACATTAGCAAATATTGTTTTTTGGAAGTACATATATGCAGCCAATCTTGTTTTTTGAAAGTACATATTGAGCTACCAAAAAGGTATTTATGAATGGGAATAATAGGGTAGCTACTAGTTCTTTCACGGTCGTTTATGCCTTTATATCACACGGCAATTCGACCATGCAAGGTTTTAAACGACCGTGAAAGAACTAGTAGCTACCCTATTATTCCCTATGTATAGGGCACCCTCCTAGAATAATGTGTTTTATAATATTCGGCTTTTACTTTTATCAAGTGTAATCTTTACGATGTTAGAAAGAATGGTACATTTATTTTCCAGTTTGTTAAGATAAAAGCGACCGGCCGATGTACCTCCAAATATTGCACAATGAACGGCCTTGGTGCATACATTCAATTGAATTGGGGGTTTTCCCACCAAAAAAGCTGGATGAAGAAATATAAAGAAAACGAATGAAAGGACTTCTGGAAAAATAGTTCCATACCATTGAGTTTGGATTTCGTTTTGGGGGATCCATACATTCAATTGAATTTGGGGTTTTCCCCAAAAAAAGCTGGAATGGAAAACATAAAGAAAACGAATGAAAATGCACTACAATGAAACCGTTATTTTATACTAAAACTGAACTTGTCGCTTGTGAGCACAACCGGCATGTACATTGTCAGGACAGAATACATAATGTATGTATGGCTATTCAACGAGCATTATGCCCCAGGAAATAGTTGTCATACATTGGCTGATTTCCGTGTTTAATTGTTTGACCTTGTTTAAAGTCATTTGACACTTTCGGAGCAGAACAACAAATAAGAGTTCACAGATTTACAAATAACTTACAGGGTTTACAGAAGGTAATGGTGAAAGACCTCTCTTGAAATATTATTCCATGAAATCATGAAATGCTTTACTTTTTGAGAAAACATTAAAACAATATCAATTCTCGATAGCGAGAATTACGGATTTATTTTAAACACATGTCATGACACGGCGAAACGTGGGGAAACAAGGGTGTGTTTTTTTTGTCCTTTCGTGGTTTATAAATGGTCATACACCTTGAAAGTGAAGTTCTGTCACTATTGGCTTTCCCTGCCGGGGTATTTGGCTTGTTTTACTTCTAATCGTATGCTGTGAACCACCCCATGTTCCAGTGGAGGTTGTTTCCCACAAGTGTCTGCCCGCCACTAAGCCGGGTTCCTCTCTTCTTTTGCTATAGGTGTTAGTATAGTTTCATTAATATATCGCACATTCGACGACCAATTGAGCTCTTTTATTATTTTTTTGCAGCTTCGATGACCATTTGAGTTAAAGGTAGTGGACACTATTGGTAATTGTCAAAGACTAGCCTTCACAGTTGGTGTATCTCAACATATGCATAAAATAACAAACCTGTGAAAATTGGAGCTCAATCGGTCATCGAACTTGCGAGATAATTATGAAAGAAAAAACCACCCTTGTCACGCGAAGTTGTGTGCGTTTAGATGGTTGATTTCGAGACCTCAAGTTCTAAACCTGAGGTCTCGAAATCAAATTCGTGGAAAATTACTTCTTTCTCGAAAACTATGGCACTTCAGAGGGAGCCGTTTCTCACAATGTTTCATACCATCAACCTCTCCCCATTGCTCATCACCAAGAAAGGTTTTATGCTAATAATTATTTTGAGTAATAACCAATAGTGTCCACTGCCTTTAACACTTTCGCAGATATATTTTATGCATAGGTCTTTGACAGTGTTACCAAAGGTGACCAGTGTCTTTAAGGAAAGTTTTCCAACCTAAGCATCTTTAAACCGTGTACTTAAAAGTAAATGTATAAACATTTTATACTATCTATAATACAAAATGTTGTGCACTCCCTTTAGATTATAGGAGATCGCCTCATGAACGCATTTGATACTGTACTAAAATAAATGTACCACACATAACTGGCATCTATTGTTCACTGCTTTTATACGATTGTCGAGGAGATGAAATGGCTATTTTTAACGGGTTCAAAGGATTGACAGGAGCGAAACTAGCGAGTCTACAAGCACTTCATATTCTTTTACATTTTTCCATACAAAATATTATCGGTTAATACTTCAGAGTACTTTTGAGTGATAGGTTTGGTTATCAAAAGATTGATATTAACTTTGTTTGCTGAAGTGGGTATGAAAATTTAATGTACCATCAACAGTTGATGCTTTCATTTTCAATACAGATTTCGTACCGGAACAATCCTTTGGGCCAAAGGGGACTCGACTCAAAGGCCGCCGAGTACATAGACTTGACTCAAGTCCCGTAATCCCGTAGTCCCTAATAATATCCGCCGTCAAAATGTAGTTGTTGTGGTGGAACCCCACGGCGCAGCACAGGTTGGGGAGTTTTCTGATGTTAGGCGATGGGACTGAAAATAAAAGGACTCTCACGGGATTGGGACTTGAATCAAGTCTACTAAGTCACCCCCCGCCCCCCCCCCCCCCCCCCCCCCCACCTGCGCTGCACAGTGGGATACCACCATGACAGCTACATTTCAGGGGTTTGCAGTTTGTTTTACTTTTGTGCACCGTATCTCTTCATAACTTGCGGTATGTCTATTTAAAGGAACATTACAGAATTTGTTTTCCTAGCAAAACAGTTGCTGGCAGTCTAAGCACTTTATGCAATCCACCATAATTACATAAACTGACAAACCTGTAGAAGTTCAAGATCGATCGGCCATCTGGGTTACGAGAGAATAGTGAAAAACCGATTACAAATTTGCATTGCATCGACGCTAAAACAAAAATGAATAAAACGCTCACTGAGCGATAAACTTCAAACGCGAAATTACATTATGTTTTTCTAACCAAATTTGAAGTTTCAGACAGAAATATTTCAAGGGATGTTTCTGCTATCATCATCATTAGACCATGTAAGTTTTATGTATATCTGTGATCTTCACGATTTTTGTTTCTTACCAATTTTGCGACGTTCCTTTAAAGCCATTATACACTTTCGGAACAGAAACAAAAGAGTTCACAGATTTACAAATAACTTACAGGGTTTACAGAAGGTAATGGTGAAAGACTTATCTGGAAATATTATTCCATGAAATGCTTTACTTTTTGAGAAAACACTAAAACAATTATCAATTCTCTATATCGAGAATTACGGATTTATTTTAAACACATGTCATGACACGGCGAAACGTGCGGAAACAAGGGTGGGTTTTCCCGTTATTTTCTCCCGACTCCGTTGACTGATTGAGCCTAAATTTTCACAGGTTAGTTATTTTATATAGAAGTTGCGATACACGAAGTGTGGGCCTTTGGACAATACTGTTTCCCGAAAGTGTCCAATGGCTTTAATATTATGTAGCCTTCATGGTTTTTGTGTATTTTTGTACTTTTAATGTTTTTTTATATTCGCAAACCTAAGTGAGTTTCACAGTATATGTGTGACAATAAAACAGAGTGAATGAACGAATAGTGAGTACAATAACGAAGGCTTCACTTTGTATCATGGTCGTTTTGTTTGTTCATATTATGCAGTGAAAACAATATTGAAGACACTGAGCACAATTGGTAATATTGTCAAAGACCAGTCTTCTCACTTGGTGTATATCGACATATGCACAAAATAACAAACCCGTGAAAGTTTTAACTCAATTGGTCGTCGGAGTTGCGAGATAATAATGGAAGAAAGAACAACCCTTGTCACACGAAGTTGTGTGCTTTCAGATGCTTGATTTCGAGACCTCAAAATCTAGTTCTGAGGTCTCGACATCAAATTCAAATCTTTCATTGGAAAATTACTTCTTTCTCAAAAACTACGTTACTTCAGAGGGAGTCGTTTCTCACAATGGTTTATACTACCAACAGCTCTCCTATGCTTATCAAGTAAGTTGTTATGCTAACAACTATTTCGAGTAATTACCAATAGTGTCCACTGCCTTTTGATGCAGCACTAGATCGAGAACGAAACTTGAAAGTGTCAAATAATTCAAGCTATTGTGATGCTTCCGTGATATTTAGAATCAAACGACGATCGGCTGTGCATCATTATATGTTGATATGAATTGGAAGTGCGCAAAACGGTGTTCTAGTGACTTATGCAACTTTCTTATTTGTTTTCTTTCATGCCATAAAGTCGAACTTTTCCTTTCATTCCCAACAAAGTTGTCAGTAATTAGCCAGTGAAATAATTCACACAGCCCGGTATTGGTGTCAAACGCACTGTGTTGTCGGTATAATGAACAACAAGGACGAAGACTCTCTGACCCAATTCAATGATACCACGGGGGCACCTGTCAACACGTCACCTATTTCCTACAAGATTCGCATCTTTATAGCCTGCATTGAAATCTTGGTGGCCATTGTGGGCCTCGTAGGTAACAGTCTCGTCATCTGGTCCGTCATTCTGTCCAAGAAACTCCGCACCGTGACCAACGCCTTCGTGGTCAACCTCAGCGTGGCTGATTTCTGGACCAGTCTCTCCTACCCGTGGAATTGCGTAGCTTTGCTGAGCCACGAAAGCTGGCCTTTGGAGTCAGAGGTTCTGTGTGTCATCGCCGCCGTTCAGGTTTACACAGGTATCGGTGCAAGTATCTACTCGTTGGCCTCCATAGCTTTGAATCGCATGGTCCTCATCACTCAAACCATGAACACCTACAGTTGGTGGTACACCCCGCGTAAAGTAGCCGTCATGATCGCATTGACTTGGGTTATCCCGTGTGTTGTGTTTTTCCTACCGCTGCTTCTTGGCATAGGTGCGATTGGGTATGATCCACATGACCATACGTGTACTGACAAAGATGATCAGCTTAGAGGCTCTGAATACAACCTGGCACAATCTTTGGGGTTTTTACCAATCCCAATGCTCATCATCATCTGTTGCTACACGGCTATCTACATCCATCTCAAACGACACTTCAGGAAACAGAAAAAGAGCAGATCTGACAATAATAGTCAGCCAATCTCCACAGCGGTTGGTTTGGATGGTAAAACGTCCACCAAGTTCACTGTTGCCACTGTGGAGTCTTCAGTGACTAATGCTGAGCATGTCTCCAGGAAAGCCAGGCAGGCCATCAGCCGTCAGCAACTAGTTATCACCAAGAACCTCTTCCTTGTGTTTTGCATCTTCACATTGTTGTTGTCTCCTTACTTCATCTCTCACTCTATACCATCTAGTCGTTGGTTTGTTCTGTACGCAGGTACCATTGCTACTTTTAACAGCTGCGTAAACCCGATCATCTACGCCGTCAACCACCCACAGTTCCAAGTCGTACTGTGGAAGATAATTACGTGTCGTTACTCTGAAATACAAGAACCTTCAGATTTACTGAAATTCTTGCTGTCATTGCGTAAGAATGAATAAAGTCTCAATCAACAGCAATGACACCATTACCATCTTCGATCGACACCAATAGACCACCTTAAAAACCAGAAACAATTAACAATCTGCCCTGGGATTGTGATAAGTAGCAACCTCAACACTACCACAACCATGCCGACTTCATTCATCGACACCACGAGAGTACCACGTTGCATCACCAATAGATCACCGTTTATAACCATCGTCGGCACCAATACTACCATTTTCAATAACAGCATCTCAATCATTGATATAATCACCAGTGTCAGTGTATTTGTTTTTATCAGAAATATCACAAGCATCTTAATCGTCGACAGCATCACGAACATCTAACCGTTGACAGTATCACACACATCTTAAAGTCGACAGCATCACAGGCATCTTAAGTCTGACAGTTTTACAAGCACCTTAAAGTCTGACAGTTTCACATGCGTCTCAAATCGACAGCATCACAAGCATCTTAAGACGACAGCATCACGAGAATCTTACGTCGACATCACCACAAGCATCTTAAGACGACAGCATCACGAGAATCTTACGTCGACATCATTACAAGCATCTTAGGTTGACAGCATCACAAGCATCTAAGGTCGACAGCATCACAAGCATCTTATGTCGACAGTATCACAAGCATATTATGTTGAGAGCAAGCACAAGCATTTTAAGTCGACAGCATCACAAGCATCTTAGGTCGACAGCATCAATCAAATGACGCCAGCATCACAATCATCATCACAAGCATCTGTAGGTCGACATCATCACAAGCATTTTATGTCGACAGCATCACAAGCATCTATAGGTCGACAGCATCACAAGCATCTAAATCGTCGAAACTCCTCTGTTACCCAACATTACCGTTTCATTACCGGTGTCTTCATCATCGATATTGATCACCAGCACAATTGTAAAGCACTGTGATACATTTTTTTGTAAGAGCGCTTTGTAAATGCCTTTGTAGTATAGTATAGTACAGTATAGTAAAGTATACTTTTTTAACAGAAAAAAATCATGAGCATCTTTATCAACGAGATCATCGTCTTAATAACGGTTGTGCCAGGAGATTTTGTCCCCCGGAGATTCGCTCACTCATTTATGTTAAACTCACAGATATAGAATATAATTCTATATCTATGGGTAAACTATGCACAAACTTAATCTGATAGCCCTCTTTTGAATCATCCTCTTTCAGCCCACGTTTTTTCTATACGACGGGGGACAGAATTTCCGGCGGACAGAGTTCCTTGCGACACCGGCACTGGAATCTCAAACAAAACAGCTGAATCGGCAAGAACAGAATCGTATCAAAGTTTTGAATAAGAGTTTACTGCAAAAAGACGTCCTGAAAGTAAACAATGTTTAAGTATTAAATTGTTCAGGCCTTTATGGTATTTTAGAAAGAATGTACTTCCACAATGTTTTATCATTTATGAATATGATACGCAGACAAATTTTTATTTTTACAATTGATTTTCTGCTGTAATTTAAAAAAGCTTTTAAACGTTTAACTCATAAATTAATTGTTCTTCTTTTTCACTGATACACTCGTTTCATTGTTTCAAAAACTTTTAAACAATAATGCAAAAAGAGGCAAATGGAAGTGGGTTTAATTGAACGTTGGACACAACATGTTTATAACATAAACAGCCACAATATATTATTCATAAATACCTCAGACAGTTTCGCTATTCCTATTGGTGGAGAGCTCGTCACATGGGGGTTTTTAACGGTTGATAAAGACGAGCTGGAGCCGTTTATAACCGGTTGTTTTCAGATACGTTTAGATGCATTACGCGCAAGTAATGGTGCAAGACGTTTCACGTTTCACACCTTTTTAAATTGGGAGGTCGCATCACGAAAACACCTGATAATTGTTGATGTTGGACATAAGTTTAGAATCGAAACAAAAAGTTAAAGTAGTTTAGTTATATATTATATATAACCATATAAAAGGCCTATAAAAAAAACATTTCTGTTTGATAAACTATTCTTGCACACTATCTAAACATAACGATTTTGTGTGTAAATATTTTAAATCTTTCACTATGTACAAAACATATAATTGTTGGCATCTATACAGTTCATTGCTTTAAAAGCACCTGCAACTTTTGGTATAATACATGTCAAAGATCAGAGATGAAAGATGACAATTTTTACTCAAATGGTCGTCGAAGTTGCGAGAGCATAATTGCAGAAAAAACACCCTTGTCACACAACTTGTGTGCTTTCATACGCCTTTCGAGACCTTAGCTGAGGTCTCTAATTTAGTTCAAATATTACAGTGAGAACTTACTTCTTTAAAACAAAAACTACGTTACTTCCGAGGGAGCCGTTTCTCGCAATGTTTTATACTTCAAACATCTCTTTTTTACTCGTTACAAAGTAATTTTGTATGCTAACAATTATTTAGAGTATTTAATAATAGTATGCAGTGTCTTTAAAGAGTAGTGCAGGTTTTAACATGTTTCAAAGATCAGCAAAAGAGAAACTAGCACCGAATCTAAAATCACTTCATAAAATACACGAAGGAATGTGCACCCTCTACCTTGTGAACGTTTCCATAGCATCTGATTCTTATTCAGGCTTATATATATTTTTTTTTACGTTTATGATTTTAAGAAGATGTGCTGTGTTTAAAAAAAGATTAATGCAATTTAAAAGTATTTGCGGTGATGAAACAAGTATCGTCCTTGTCTCTCACTAAAGGCCGGTTTATAGTCGGTCGCGCGAGGGAAATCTTGCGAGCAATCCTGAGATGGTGGCCTAAAAACCGTGTATTTTTATGATCGCGCGTCAAGATTTCCATCGCCAGACCACCGCGCGACCGACTATAACTCGGCCTATTGCTAGGAGTCCACTGGGCCAGTTGGTGCCAGTTCGCGCCAAAGATTATGTGATTGGCGCGTAGTGGCTCGCTGTGGTGCCGAATTAATGTCCGCTCGGCATGTGTCGCCAAGTGGAATAAACTGTGTGCCATATGGCGTGCGCCAAATGCCACCCGGCTTGCTCCAAAATGTTGCGCCAGTTTGCGCCAGTTCGCGCAAGTTCGCGCCATTACACGGCCATTTGATGCAAAAATTCACCCTGTTGGCGCCATTCGCGCCAATAGACGGCTATTTTGCGCCACTTGGTGATTAGTTTGTGCCAAAGGTCGCCAAATTGGTTTGAATTTGCCGCCGCTTGGCGCTACTTGCCGACTATATAAATACCGGCCATCGGCTACCTGGTTCAGACCCTCCTCAGCTGCATCTTCGTTGAAAATTGTGTGAAATCTTGAAGAAATTGTGATGGAAAAACTGCGTGGAGGTGTTGTCGAGTCGAATCTTGAAAGCTGTGTGAGAAAGTCCTGCGATGCCGACCTGCTATTATAGGCGGCAAGTTGCGCCGAATGGCGGGCAACCAGGTGGCATTTGGCGCGAAGTATTCACCAATCGGTAGCCATTTGGCGCGCTTTGGCGGGCTATCCGCCTCTGTTGGAATTATTTGGCGCGTAGTGGCGCCAAGTGGCGCCATGTAGCGTGAAATCTCATTGGCGCAACATTCTAGTGGATTCCAATAGGCGGATTGTTTGCGCCAAAGGGCGATATGTTCGCGCCATTTGGTGCCACTTGGCGGACACTTGGCGTTGATTGCTCGATGCAAGTGGCGCGACGAAAATTTCTAACATTTTGAAATTTTCTTGCCGCCACATTCAAATTTGGTGCCGTTACGGGCCACCACGAGCCAGTTGGGAGGCAGTTTGAGCCACTACACGCCACTAGGCACTTTATTGGCGACACTAGGCGCCATAGTAAATTGCATTGGCGCAAACTGGCACCAACTGGCGCTGGCCCAGTGGACTCCTAGCATCAAGTCTTAATAAGCGGGTAGGAAAATGGAATTCCTAAATTTATTCAAGCGTGTCAGCCTCCTGTAGCCCCTGTGGTTCAGTCAGCAGCCCATGCGTTAACCCACGAAAAACAGCAAGCTGACACATCAATGGGTGATGTCATCGTCAGCCAATCACCGTGCAGGAAAACCATCCTGTTTAAAGGCAGTGGCGCTATTGGTAATTGTAAAGATCCAGTCTTCTCACTTGGTGTATCTCAACATGTATATAAAATAGCAAACCTGTGAAAATTTAAGCTCGATTGGTCGTCGGAGTTGCGAGATAACTATGAAAGAAAAAAATTCCCTTGTCAGACGAAGTTGTGTGCGTTTAGGTGGCTGATTTCGAGACCTCAAGTTCTAAACTTGAGGTCTCGAAATCAAATTCGTGGACAAGTACTTCTTTCTCAAAAACTACATCACTTCAGAGGGAGCCGTTTCTCACAATGTTTTATACTATCAACAGCTCCCCATTACTCGTTACCAAGTAAGGTTTTATGGTCATAAATATTTTGAGTAATTACCAATAGTGTCCACTGCCTTTAATGTTTTTTTGTTTTTGTTTTTGTTTTTAACGTGGGTTCTGGACTACCGGTGGACATGAACAAAATTAAATATTCACACAGATGTCACGCACGAAAAACGATGAATAATATGAGGATAAAAGGAAATGAAATCTAGTGACCTGCGGATAGACTGTGTTAAAAATGCCGTGATAATTCTGGTAGCACAAAGCTACTGGTACTGGTCCCAATGACGGGGATACAGGTACTGGTGGTCTTGGTGCTAAGAAGGCTATAATCGATTGTCATGAAGTTGGTTGTCTATACGCCTCTCTTAATACTTATGCATGACGTCATATTTCTACCCAAATTGAGGCTATGGGCGCACGTTCCCCATCACTTGCAGTGGCTGCGCCCATCGCCTCGTTTTTGAGTTACAACGTGACGTACCTCATGCATAGTATTCAAGTCACCTGGAAGTGGTATTTTGTCAAAATAAAGCTGTTGTCACATATGTGTTTTGATGAGTGGAGTGTGAATAAACAGTTAACTAAGGTTCAAAAAAATGAGTTCTTATCTTATTTACAAATGTAAGAGTAGGCCCCGACCTGAGAGGGCGCTGTTCGTGACGTCAATCGAGGCGCGATATTTGAAGAGAAAATGTTGCACAGCGCTGAAAAAGACGTCGGACCGGACCACTAGGCACTATTGCTCTTGTGAGTCTGACCAGCCATGCAGACTGACCCCATCTTTAGTTGTTTTGCTGCGTCCAGCAGCAATACACTTGGTCGGCATTGCCGGAAAATGCAAGAAAACAACTTTTTCGAAACGTACAAACTCAATGACTTGGACTTGCATGTACTTTTCACGTGTGTTTACTCTACGCATTAAGGCAAAGTCTGCCTCGATTGACGTCACAAAAGGGGTAGGCGGAGTCTAACCCCAAACAACCTAACTGTTTTTTAAACACGTAAATCGTGACAAAAACAATTCTTTAAAAAAATGTTTTATTGTTACTAAACATACTCTTATGTTTGAAAAAATAAAAATTACATTTCCAGGTGACTTTAAGAGAGGCGTATTGTCAATTAAACTGTTGGTTGTTATGTCGATGAAAGTCTGTGGTGTCTATGGTAATGAAGTAAGCGGTTGTGTCGATGGTTATGAAGATGGTAGTCTATGGTGTCGAAGACGGTAAGGTTGGTGGTGATGTTGTTACTGATGTGTCGATTGTGTTAAAGGTTGTAGTCTAGTGGTGTCGAAGATGGTAAAGTCGGTGGTGATGGTGCTACTGATGTGTCGATGACTATGAAGGTGGTTGTCTAGAGGTGTCGATGATAACGAAGTTGTTGGTGGTGGTGCTACTGCTGTGTCGATAGTCATTAAGGGGTAGTCTAGTGGTGTCGAAGACATTAAGGTTGGTAGTGGTGGTGCTACTGATATATCGATGGTTTTTAAGGTGGTCTATTGGTGTCGATCGAAGATGGTAATGGTGTCATTGCTGTTGATTGAGACTTTATTCATTCTTACGCAATGACAGCAAGAATTTCAGTAAATCTGAAGGTTCGCGTATCTCAGAGTAACGGCACGTAATTATCTTCCTCATTACCACTTTGAACTGTGGGTGATTGACTGCGTAGATGATGGGGTTTACGCAACTGTTCAAAATAGCGATGGCACCTCCATAGACCGCAAACTTACGGCTGGATGGTATAGCGAGAGAGATGAAGTAAGGAGACAGTAATATTGCGAAGACGCAAAACACAAGGAACAAATTCTTGGTGATGGCTAGTTGCTGATGCCTGATGGCCCGTTTTGCTTTCTTGGAGACGTGTTCTGCATTAGTCACTGAAGACTCCCCAACAGTAAATTTGGTGGACGTTTCACAATCCAAACCAACCGCTGTGGAGGCTGACTGGCTATTCTTGACAGATCTAGTCATCTTCAGCTTCTTGAAGTGTCGTTTGAGATGGATGTAGAGTGCTGTGTAGCAACAGAGGATGATGAGCATTGGTACTGGGAAAAGACCTACAGATTGGGCCAGGTTGTATTCGGCACTTCTTGGGTGACCATCTTTGTCTGAACATGTATTGTCTTGTGGATCGTACCCAAAAGCGCCAATGCCCAAAATCGGCGGGAGGAAAGTCACAACACACGGGATAACCCAAGTCAATGCGATCATGACGGCTACTTTACGCGGGGTGTACCACCAACTGTAGGTGTTCATTGTTTGAGTGATGAGGACCATGCGGTTCAAAGCTATGGAGGCCAAAGTGTAAAGACTCGCACCAAGACCGGTGTAAAACTGCACTGCAGCGATCTGGCAAGGAACTTCGGACTCCAACGGCCAGCCATCGTGGCTCAGTCCGGCGACACAAATCCACAGGTAGGAGAGGCTGGTCCAGAAATCAGCCACGCTGAGGTTGACTACGAAGGCGTTGGTCACGGTGCGGAGTTTCTTGGACAGGATGACGGACCAGATGACGAGACTGTTTCCAACAAGGCCCAGGGTTGTGACCAAGATAGCCAAACAGGCTAAAGCAATGCGAATATTGTAGGGATAGGGCGACGAGTAGGCGGATGTCCCCATTGTATCATTGATTTGGTGCAGAGAATCTTCGTCCATATTGTTCATTTTATCGACAGCTAAATACATCTAACACCAATGCCAGGTTGTGTGAGTTAATCAAGAATGGTGTATTATTTGGATAAACATTGCTATTAATAACCTTGGCGGGAATGAAAGGAAAAGCTTATTTTGAGGTTTTTTAAAGAAGGTATGTATGGCTGATAAGGTTGTGTTTCACAAGAACACTGATTGGCGCACTTCCAAGTCATGTGCAGGGTTATTGATGCAGTGTGGTTGGTTCAAAGTAATATACACGTATAGTTTGAACACTTTCGGGTTTCGTTATATCGATTCAGTGCTGTATCAATAGTCATTATTTTTACTGTATCATATTAATTTTTAGAACAAAATTGGTCAGAAACGATAGTGAGACTTACTGTCCTTGTGTACTCAACGGCATTTATATATTTCCCTTTTGGCCGCACAATCACTTTCTAAAAACAACTGGTTTTAAACAGCTTCAGCTGGTCATTATCAAACGTTTAAACACCCTAACGTGACGCGCTCTGCACCAAAAGGAACAGCGAAAATGTCCGGGTTTTTTTTTACGAATGAGTATTTAATATGTGTACAAGTTGTTGGTAACAATCTTCGCCCACACGGTTGCCTAACGTTGGTTCAAATGTCAACTGTCAAAATTACTGGGTTAACATTTTAACCAAGATGTACTTATACACAGTTTACCTAACTCTATTTTGTGAAATCCAACAACTATTGTAGTTTGTGGCCTTATAGTAGCCTAATGAAACCAGTGCTGTATTGCGGTTGATTGAAACAACCTTTAATTCTGAGTGTCTTTCTTTATTGCTCAATTTCTCCAACATACAATTGTCTTATGCCACCATTCAACTGCCTTGCACTTCAACGCTGTTTTGAGATCCAGGGTCCTCTATAAAATCTGAACAGAAATTATAATTTTCTACTCCAAAACTGACTCGTTGCAAACATCTAGATATCTTGTATCCCGAGTGGCGTTGCTACGCATAGCGCCCTCAGTAGTCCAACTTATTAAACTTATCCAACTCGCAACAAGTGCTCTACCGTCTTGTTTGGTTCAAAAGACATTTTGCTTTATCCATAATGCAATAGAATCGTACCTACAATGTGCCACTTCATCATGAAAGCTTATTAGCCCATATCCATACATAGAGCAAGGGCACATCACACACCGGTCATAGATGAGACCGGTTGGGCCGAGCGAAGAGAATGGGTCACCAACCGTAATAGCGCCCTCTTTCGATTAATAAATGCTCAATGCACAGTTATACTAGTCTCCTGCCTTTATCCATACACTTGCAGAGATGTACAAATGTACGCTTTTAATTTCTGCATTATAGTTGGTCTCCTCCCAAGTGACGTAGTTTGTCAGCTACACCCAGCATTTAACCCCTTCATGTATTTCGTAATGTTACTGTCCTGTTCTGGAGTTTTAATCAATCTGCAAATGTAATCATTTTTAATTATGGAGAGTGACAGTACACAATTGAAATAACTAGTTATCAAGTGTGTCTATACAAATAAATATATACTTTCATGCAAGTAAAATTTGAAATAAAAACTTAGTTTTTCAGATGTATATTAATATTTTAGACAACTCTTAATACCATATTATACACTTTCGGCACAGAAGAAAAGTTCACAGATTTACAAATAAATTACAGGGTTTACAGAAGGTAATGGTGAAAGACCTCTCTTGAAATATTATTCCATGAAATGCTTTACTTTTCGAGAAAACATTTTAATGTCAATTCTCGTTGTCGAGAGTTACGGATTTATTTTAAGCACATGTCATTACACGGCGAAACGTGCGGAAACAATGGTGGGTTTTCCCCGTTATTTTCTTTCCCGACTCCGATGACCGATGGAGCCTAAATTTTCACAGGTTTGTTATTTTATATATAAGTTGTGATACACGAAGTGTGGGCCTTGGACAATACTGTTTACCGAAATTGTCCGATGGCTTTAACCTACAATTTTTTCGAAGCCTTTATTGTTCAGAATTCCCTGTTTAAATATAAATTCTATATCAATTTATATTAAGAGAAGGTGTGAGTGTCGAGCGAGATCATACATCATTTGCTTTCGAAAGAGTGCACGGACTTACGTCACCCCCCCCCCCTTGTACGGGTATTATACAAGCAAGTGTTTCCACGAAAAGGCTTTGAACTTTGTTTCTTTTTCTTTTTTTTGTCAAGCTTCATCACCGGTTAAAAAGCTTGCTCGTGGCTGAACACCTCTAATTTCTCGAAACAATAACATAACAACATGTAACACTATAGTTCGTCAAAACATTCACTACACCAATGATAAGTTAACTGCGGACATAAAGAAAACCAAATGCCTATCACTGGCACAGGGAAGTAACTTTCATTTCCCCCAACATTAACATTTAAGTCACCAACTTGCCAAAAGTCTCAGCATCCCGAGTACAACAAGGAAGTTCTTCATGATTAAGTACCAACAGTCACGAAAACCACACAGTGTTAAACTCAGATATAACGGTTCGAAGCTCGACCAAAATTTGCATTTGTGTTTAGAAAAATATCAAAGAGGCGATACGAGCAACATGGAGAACTCCACACTATGGCAAGTCAATGATACTATGACGACACCCGTGTATTATTCACTCTACCCCTATAAGGCTCGTGCAGGTTTGGTTATCGTATGGGTCGTAGCCTCTATCCTCGGCCTCGTTGGAAACAGTCTCGTCATGTGGTCCGTCATCCTGTCCAAGAAACTCCGCACCGTGACCAACGCCTTCGTGGTCAACCTCAGCGTGGCTGATTTCTGGACCAGTCTCTCCTACCCGTGGATTTGCATAGCTTTGGTGAGCCATGAAAGCTGGCCCATGGAGTCGGAGTTCCCGTGCATTCTGGCTGCCATTCAGCTCTACACCGGTCTGGGAACCAGCTTTTACACATTGGCTTCAATCGCTTTGAATCGCACAGTCCTCATCACTCAACCCATGCATACCTACCGCTGGTGGTATTCCCCGCGTAAAGTAGCCGTCATGATCGCAATGACTTGGGTTATCCCGTGTATTGTGTTTTTCCTCCCGCCGCTTATGGGCATAGGCTCCATTGGTTACGATCCACAAGACAATACATGTTCAGATAAAGATGGCCACGAACGAGGTCCCGAATACAACCTGGCACAATCTGTGGGTCTATACCCAATCCCAATGCTCATCATCATCTGTTGCTACACGTCACTCTATATCCATCTCAAACAACACTTTAGGAAGCAACAAAGGATGAGATCTGTGAAAAGCAGCCAATCCTTCTCTACAGCGGCAAGCATGGACGGTGAAGTATCCACCAGTTTCACAGTTACCGCAGGGGAGTCAGCCTCTTCTCAACGCGTCGCTAAGAAAACCAAGCGGGCAATCAGTCGTCAGCAGCTCGCTATCACCAAGAACTTGTTTCTGGTGTTCTGCATCTTCACGCTGTTGATTTCACCCTATTTCATATCTCTTGCTATACCTGGTAGCCGCGTGTTTGCTCTACCCGGAGTAACCATCACCGCTTTCAATAGCTGTGTCAACCCCATCATCTACGCAGTCAATCACCCACAGTTCAAAGTGGTAATGCGGCAGATAGTAACGTGTCGTTACTCTGAGATACAGGAGCCTTCAGATTTACTGAAACTCTTGCTGTCATTGCGAAAGAAGTAACCGAACAAACTTCGATGAGAGAGTGGTAGAATGCTGCTGCTGAAATCATGTAACAGTGGCACCATGACAACCACCTTTTGTGGAAGTAGCGGCATTGCAGCATCGTAAGCAGCAGAAGTTTTGCAGCATCTCAGCAGTGTTGCAGCTTCACAGCAACAGGACAAGTGGCATCAGCTAGCTTCACATCATCAGTAGCACCATTATATTATTATGAGCGGCAGCAGCATCACCTATACTAGCATGAGCAACTATTTCACAGCTTCACAATGAAGCATCATCAAACATTGACGCAGCATGATCAGCAGTCAGTTTTACACAATCTGCACCAGTTTTGAGCAGCAGCTTTGCAGGACATTAAAGACAGTGGACACTATTTGGTAATTGTCAAAGACTAGCCTTCACAGTTGGTGTATTTCAACATATGCGTACAAAAATAAACCTGTGAAAGTTTAAGCTCAATCGGTCATCGGACTTGTTAGATAATAATGAAAGAAAAACACCCTTGTCACATGAAGTTGTGTGCGTTTAGATGGTTGATTTCGAGACCTAATATAAACCTGAGGTCTCGAAATCAAATTCGTGGAAAATTACTTCTTTCTCGAAAACTATGGCACTTCCGAGGGAACCGTTTCTCATAATGTTTTATACCATCAACCTCTCCCCATTACTCGTCACCGAGAAAAGTTTTATGTTAATAATTATTTTGAGTAATTACCAATAGTGTCCACTGCATTTAATGCAGCAGCAACATGAGCAACTAACAGTTTCCGCCATCTGCATCAGCTATGAGCAGCAGTAGCTTCATATGGTATCCAGCAGCGGTTGTAGCATCGAGCGCCTAAAGCATGCCAAAGCAAAGTCTGAACAAGTAGCAACTTGAAACTATCTGCATCAGCTTTGGGCAGCAGCTTCGCAGGACATACACATGCAGCAGCATGAGCAACCAACATTTAACACCCTCGGCAGCAGCTATTTATGAGAAGCAGCATTGTCGCTTTTGCCAGCAGAAGTGTGTCGAGCAACTACAGCAGTTTCACAGCTTCAACAGCAATATTATGCGCTATTTAAGTAGTTTTGTCCAGCATCAGCAGTCACAGCACTTCATCATGGACATAATCAACACAAATCGAAACACTGAGTCGTGTTCTATAAGGAAACAATTCAGCAGTTGGAAACCTTTCAGTATGTATACTCGAATGTCCCCGTTTCGATTCAGGTGCTTAAAGGCGCTGGACACTATTGCTCAAAAAAATTGTTAGTTTTTCGAAAAAGAGGTAAATTATCACTCAAATATTAAAATACTTCATGCATTGAGCCTTCTGTTAGACATCTGACAGCACATACAAAGGGTGTTATTCTTTTATGAGTACCTTGCAGTTTCACAGATTTGTTATTGTATGCATTTCCTGGGATACACAAAGTGAGAATACTGGTCTTTGACAACTACCAAATGTGTACGTCCAGAGCCCTTAACTTATTATAACTTTAACTCATTATATTGGACACAATTATTGCTCACGTTAGAAAGTAAGTGTTTGGCCTTTTTGAATTATTTTATGCTTTCACTGCTCACTGACGATATTAAAGGTTACCCGTCCTGCGGTTTGAACCGTTCGATTTTTAAACCATGTAAATTACAATAAAACCATTTTAAAGCCATTATACACTTTCGGTATGTACATTGTCAGGGCTGCATACATAATGTATGTATGGCTATTCAACGAGCATTATACCCCAGGAAATAGTTGTCATACATTGGCTGCTTTCCGTGTTTAATTGTTTGACCTTGTTTAAAGCCATTGGACACTTTCGGAGCAGAACAAAAAATAAAAGTTCACAGATTTACAAATAACTTACAGGATTTACAGAAGGTAATGGTGAAAGACTTCTCTTGAAATATTATTCCATGAAATGCTTTACTTTTTGCGAAAACAGTAAAACAATATCAATTCCCGATAGCGAGAGTTGCGGATTTATTTTAAACACATGTCATGACACGGCGAAACGTGCGGAAACAATAGTGGGTTTTCCCGTTATTTTCTCCCGACTCCGATGACCGATTAAGCCTAAACTTTCAAAGGTTTGTTATTATTGATACATAAGTTGTGATACACGAAGTGTGGGACTTGGACAATACTGTTTACCGAAAGTGTGTAATGGCTTTAAAATGTGGTGGCGTTTTTGAAATTGAATTTGGCCGAAATTCCGGAGTAGTTTTGTTCACGCAGAAAGACACAATTTGAGAAATATAGGGGCCTATCTGATAGAACCTTTTCTTAGATTAAAATTTGGGGTGATAACAACTTATATTTCTGCCCACTTGACTTGAATGTAAAACACTTCTCATAATTCTGCTAGAAGAAAGTTTCCTGTTGTCATTAATGTTAGGCGCGAATACCAAACGTATATTCTCCCTCAAAAAAAAAAAAACAGTTGCTGAAAACAACTGATTGAAACCAAAACAGCCACGTCCTGAAATAGTTTAATCTAATGTTAAATATATAAAAGACTATTGTGCGAATTTAGAGTTCCCACCGTTTCTTTAGCCTTGCTCAAGGCAGTCGAATTATTCACTCCGAAAAAAGACCACCGCTGTATAAAAACCCACCCGTATTCACTGTGCGTAACATCGCACGACACGATGCCCGCGTACACTATCCGCTAGTCTTGGTTCAGGACTCTCCTGGATTTGTAACAAGAAAGCGCGCTATCACCCCCAACGCGCTATCAACCACGAACCGCTATCACAGGAGAATCTTGGAACATTCGTTAAATCTCCCCCCAAAATCGGGGGGAAACATAATGCGCGTGCGTAGGTTTCCCGCAGAGCCCGCCCCTTTTTTTTGGGGGGGGGGGGATTTAACGAATGTGCCAAGACTCTCCTGTGATAGTGGTTCTCGGGTTATAGCGGTTTGTGGTTGATAGCGCGTTGGGGTGATAGCGCGCCCTGTTGTGACAAATCCAGGAGAGTCTTGAACCAAGACTAACTATCCGCATGCGTCGGACTGTCGGTCTGACAGCCTCCGCATGCGGTTAGTGGTACGAGTGCGGATGACTTGTGTGCACAGTAGTCGTACGATGTGACAGTGTGTATACGGGTGGGTCATGCGGTGTGATTACACGCACCACGCACAGGGTATACGGTTGGGTTTACAGCGGCCTTTTTTCGGAGCGAATAATGCGACTGCCTTGAGCAAGCCTACCGTTTCTTTTGATCTATATTTAAAATGGTAATGACGCATTGTTTTTTAAGTTATGAACACATACACTGAATTTTACTAGACTTGACTCAAGTCCATATCCCGTGAGAGTCCTGTTATTTTCAGTCCCATCGCCTAACGTCAGAAATCTTCCAAAACCTGTGCCGCGCCGCTCGGGATCACGTTTTGACGGCGGATACTTTAGGGACCTCTCGCACGAGAACGGGACTTGAATCAGGTCTACATTATCGCTTCCAGATTATTCGGCTTTTTAAACGTTATCATTAATTGTTTCCAAGTATAACAAAGACCAACAGTATTAACTCAGTAAAAGAAGAACAAATAAATGTGTATTACCAATCAGACGTGCCGCAATCAAACTATTAGGTGCAAGTATCCAAATAAACTGTGTTTAAAGAATTGCGCTAATTTGAACGGGTGCCCGTTAAAGTGTGCGAGTTCGTTTCATTGTTAAATGTTCCGACTCCATTCTGAATCTCCCCGCGATTCCTGCGGTATTCATGCAAGACTGATGGCCCCGTGCGTGAACATTTTCGAACTGTTTTGTGCATGCGTTGGCATACGTTCAGGCGATACGCCATGGTGTGACAGGGCCTTAACAATAGCCAACCGGACCAATGCCAAGAGGACTTGGATCGAGGGGGCCTGGGTCAAATGGGATGGGGTCCAAGGGGACAGGGTCCAAAGGGATTGGGTCCCAGGGTGCTGAGTCCAATGGGATGGGGTCCCAGGGGGCAGGGTCCAATGGGATTGGGTCCCAGGGGGCTGGGTCCAATGGGAATGGGTCCTAGAGGCTGGGTCCAATGGGATTGGGTCTCAGGGGGGCTGATGGGTCCGATTGGATGTGGTCCCATGGGGCTGAGGTAAATGGGAATGGGTCCTGGAGGCTGGGTCCAATGGGATTGTGTCTCGGGGGGAGGGGGCTGGGTCCAATTGGATGGGGCCCCATGGGGCTGGGGTCAATGGGATTTGGTCCCAGGGGGCTGGGTCCAATGGGATTGGGTCCCAGGGGTCTAGGTCCAATGGGAAGTGGTCCCAGGGGGCTTGGTCCAATGGGATTGGGTCCCAGGGGCTGGGGCTGGGTCCAATGGGATTGGGTCCCAGGGGGCTGGGCCCAATGGGATTGGGTCTCGGGGGGGGGCTGGGTCCAATTGGATGGGGTCCAATGGATCTGGGGCAAATGGGATTGGGTCCCAGGGGGCTGGTCCAATGGGATTGGGTCCCAGAGGGTTGGGCCTATTGGGATTGGGTCCAAGGGGGCAGGGTCCAATGGGAATAGGTCCCAGGGGGCTGGGCCCAATGGGATTACGTCCCAGGGGGCTGGGCCCAATGGGATAGGGTCACATGGGGCTGGGTCCAATAGGATTAGGTCCCAGGGGGCTGGGTCCAACGGGATTGGGTCCCAGGGGGCTGGGTCCAATGGGATTGGGTCCCCGGGGGCTGGGCCCAATGGGATTGGGTCTCGGGGGGGGGGGCTGGGTCCAATTGGATGGGGTCCCATGGATCTGGGGCCAATGGGATTGGGTCCCAGGGGGCTGGTCCAATGGGATTGGGTCCCAGGGGGCTGGGTCCAGTGGGATTGGGTCCCAGGGGGCTGGGTCCAGTGGGATTGGGTCCCATGGGGGCAGGGTCCAATGGGATTGGGTCCCAGTGGGGCAGGGTCCAATGGGATTGGGTCCCAGGGGGCTGGGTCCAATGGGATTAGGTCCCAGGGGGCTGGGTCCAATGGGATAGGGTTCCAGGGGGCGGTGTCCAATGGGATTGGGTCTCGGGGGCTGGGTCCAATGGGATTGGATTTCAAGGGGGCTGGGTCCAATGGGATTAGGTCCCAGGGGGCTGGGTCCAATGGGATAGGGTTCCAGGGGGCGGTGTCCAATGGGATTGGGTCTCGGGGGCTGGGTCCAATGGGATTGGATTTCAAGGGGGCTGGGTCTAATGGGAGTAGGTCCCAGGGGCTGGGTCCAATGGGGTAGGGTCCCTCGGGGCTGGCTCCAGTGGGAATGGGTCCTACAGGATGGGTCCAATGGAATTGGTTCCCAGCACACAGCAAAAAGCACCAAAAGGTTCGTCGTGACTCAGAGTGTCTCTCCAATTAGCCCCCCCCCCCCTTGGAAAACGGAAAACATTGGTATAAAGTGGCAAGCAAAGAATAATGCCAACGCACGTGATCGCGGGGACGAAGGCTCACATACAGAGGCTCGGGTTAGATATGGGACGGGAGAGGGAAGGGGCTCAAGGTGGGACAGGGGACGGGGAATGGCAAACATAATTAGCGGGGCCGGGGATATAATAGGCCTACGGGAAAGGAAGAGGAAAAACGTATAAACGATACGGGATAGGAAAGTAATAAACTGAACGTGGAAATAATTATAAGCGAAACGGGAAATAAACGGGTCTGTGAAGGAACCACTAGCGGGACCCGCGCGGCAAAATTGGAAAGTATGGATGGGGAGATCGACAAATAATGAGAAACGAGAAAAAACGGGCAAGTGTATACGATCTCACAACAGCACGGTGATTTGTGTTGTGACCCTCTGCCCTTCCATTCCTCACCTCTCCCCCGCTAGTGTAGTATGAATCGAACAATAACAAATGCGGAAGTTATAATGTAAACTTTGTTGGCAAAATAATGCGGAAACATAAACTTAGGCGGTACAGCCTTGACAGGTTCATTTCCTGAGTTAACCACACAAAGATGTAAATTGGTTCCTGATTAAAAACAAAAAGGGCGTGGCAGCCTTTCCACTTCGATACCAACGCTGGGTACAAATCTTAATATCCACACCATCAAAGATTATTTAAAAAACCAAAAATAAACTGTGTGCACACTTCCAAACAACTTGTATACGAAATGATTTCGAAATGATTATTATTACCGATTGCGTTCATTTTTGGCTTGAATTTCATGAGGGAAACAATACTGTTATGACTGTTTTCTTTTATAAATCGTATCTGTATTATATTTAAAAAAAATCAGAGCAGAGCTGAAATCGAAAGAATAATAAAGACCCTATAATTGAGTCGTTCGAAATAAAAATATGTTTACCTCATTTATTATTTCAACAAATATTTAAATAGTTACTATTTTTGTACGACACAAACACTAATGTAGATTTGACATTAAACTTTACACGGTACTTTTTGAGTAATGAGTAAAACAATTTCACGAAAAAAATCGTTTTAGCGAGAAGGTGACATTATTGCTTAGCATGTACAACAGATGTACGCGACTCTCTTGAAAAACTTTTCGCTTATTTTCTAAAAAAAAAAACGTGACGACTAATAAGGCTGAAACCTCTACAGGTAAACTATGTTCCCATTCATCTTCATACAAAGTGAGTAGGAAAGAAAAAAAACCTGGACGAACCAAAGGTACTAAAATCCTTTTAAAGGCGTGTGGTCGGGGGGGGGGAGGGGCATAGAAAGGGGCAACTGCCCTAAAATCGGGCTTAACAGAAAGGGAAGTTCTGGCAAAACTTTGGGAAATTCGGGCACAGCATGCAGTTAAACGCGAAAGAAAACATTCATTTTCACATAGTTTTAAAAACTTGTGCTTATCTGTTCTAAGTTTTGGGAACCAAAGAGAATGCGTCCATGATTGTAAAGACCCATCTGTTAACCTTAATCTATAAATCGTATTCCCTGTACAATTTCCCAAGCATAGACTATACCGAGATAACTGCCATGTATATCTTTAATCAATAGTTAATTTCCTTATAGCTTTCCGTCCATAAAAAATTTTACACAACATAATTACTCGTGAACAGATAAAGAGATGAACTCTTAGCGACCTATCATACGTGCGCTTCTCATCATGAATGATGTGTGGTCTCACTTTCGATACATCGGCAGAAAAAGGACAAAACAAAAGGGGGAGGGCAGGGCTCAATAATTGGGGAATTCTAAAGACCGGAGTGCTCAGCAAGAAATATTGCAAAGTTTATGGGAAACTTTCGTTATTAAGTGCACGTACAACAAAGGAAAGAAGAATATAATACTCTATAGGGATGCATTTTTGAGAGTGTGTGTACTTTTGGACCATTATACTTAAAGGCCCTGGACACAATTGGTAATATTTCTGAAAACTAACAATAAGCATAAAACCCTACTTGGTAACATGCTGTTGATAGTATAAAACGTTAGGAGAAACAGCTCCCTTTAAAGTAACGCAGTTTTTGAGAACGAAAAAGTTTTTACTAAACATTTTGAATTTGATTTCGAGAAGACCTCAGATTTTTTTTTTTAGGTCTCGAAATCAAGAATCTGAAAGCACACAACTACGTATGGCAAGGGTGTTTTTTCTTTCAATTGGTGCGTTCGCTTAGCTTCCCTGGGTCGTCCCCGGTGTATGGCGTTTTTTTCCCAGGACGAACGTGTGCAGATAATTACCCACGTTCGTCCTGAAAAAAAAAAACCGCCACGCACCGGGGTCGACCCAGGGAAGCTAAACGAACGCACCCAATAATGTCTTCCAACTTCGATGACCGATTGAGCTCAAATTCACAGGTTTGTTATTTGTTGTATGCACATGTTGAGATCAACGAACTGTGAAGACTATCCTTTGATAACTACCAAATTGTGTCCAGTGTCTTTAAGGACCAACTGAGCTCAAACTTTTCACAGGTTGTTATTTTATGCATATTATGCTGAGATACACAAAGTTAGAAGACTGGTCTTGGGTAATTATTACCAATATTTTCCAATGTCCAATCCGACTGTGTACGCGTAAGAACGCCCGGGGTCACGGGGAACTGTATCAAAGGAGCTAAGGTCAAGAGAAACGAGAACATTTCCTTGTCAGCACGACCCATGCAGACGCTTCATGTCCATGTACAGAATAAAGTAGGTTTCATTTGCAACAATAAACTCTATCTCGATAAAGGTGAACAGGAAACTAGTATGCAGACGTGCACAGATACTGGTCCCACTCTTGGGAGGGGACAGGGGCCCAGATGAATTATTACAGAGGAATGGGTCACACCAGGGCCCAATTTCATAAAGCTGCTTAGCAGATTAATGTTGCCAGCTAACACCAATTTACATACAAAATGTAACTGGTATGCTGCTTAGTTGTGCTTAGCAGAATAGAGCTGCTTATGCACAACAAGTATACCCCTATAGAATCACTACAAAATTATGCTTTCCCAGAAATACCATGTCACGTGTATGATTTGTGACTGGTATCCTGCTCATTTCTGACAAGTAGGGAATGTTTAAAGCAAATTGTCTGCTTTAAGCAGGTCTGTGAAATAGGGCCCAGGTTGTAGAAACACTATTTGTTTCTGGTCAGGATCGTTTCCCTGGTTTGTCACATTGAGTTGTGTCAAATCGAGTACATGTTCAATGCCACACGGAAAACAGATCACTTAAAACCGGAAAATGTGTACCACCGTCAGGCCCTTTACAAGGAGTGCATTTCAGTTTACTTTAAAGGCAGTGGAAACTATTGGTAATTACTCAAAATAATTATCATCATAAAACCTTTCTTGAGTACGAGTAATGGGGAGAGGTAGATAGTATAAAACATTGTGAGAAACAGCTCCCTCTGAAGTGACGTAATTTTCGAGAAAGAAGTAATTTTCTACGAGTTTGATTTCGAGACCTCAAGTTTAGAACTTGAGGTCTCGAAATCAAGCATCAGAAAGCACACAACTTCGTGTGACAAGGGTGTTTTTTTTTTTCATCATTATCTCGCAACTTCTAGGACCGATTGAGCTCAACTTTTCACAGGTTTGTTATTTTATGCATATGTTGAGATACACCAAGTGAGAAGACTAGTCTTTGACATTTACCAATAGTGTCCACTGTATTTAATTTAATATCAATGAAACAAAAGGGGAAGTTTGGCGCAATTTGCATGCAATGCTATGCGGGAAGTAGACCTGGGCGGTTCTGGGTAAGGTTTCCTTTAATAAGTTATCCACGAAAATGTTCCTCATTTTAAAGGTAGTGGACACTTTTGGTAATAACTCAAAATAATTATAAGCATAAAACCTTACTTGGTAACGAGTAACGGGGAGAGGTCGATAGTATAAAATATTGTGAGAAACGGCTCCCTCTGAAGTGACGTAGTTTTCGAGAAAGAACTAATTTTCCGCAAATTTGATTTCGAGACCTCAGATTTAGAGTTTGAGGTCTCATTATTATCTCGCAACCTCGACGACCATTGAGCTCAAATTTTCACAGGTTTGTTATTTTATGCATAATGTTGAGATACACCAAGTGAGAAGACAGTTTGACAGTTACCAATAGTGTCTAGGGTCTTTAAAGAAAGGTCGGTAGATGATGAATGAGGTGTGTTTATCCAACAAGTTTAATTCTACGCAACATATTGAATCTATGAACAGGCCGTATATCGGAATTGGCGACTACGGTTACGGCTACTGTTGCAAGGAATACGGATGTCCTTCACTTGAACTTGAAAGTGGAGAAACGGTCCTCTCGCAAATTATATCATCGCGAGGTGGCTGATTTCGCGAGACAGTTGTCGAGCCGTTTTGCTATCACCGCCACAGAAATTGCCCGGCACAAGTCTATGACGTCGTGAATATCTAGCTGTAGCCGTAGCCACATCTAGCCGCCAAAACATTGCTTTCAAGCAAATTTGAAAGCCGAAGGAGAAGATCCAGAAATCGGGGGAAAATCCAGAAAAATCACATGCCTGAAAGAATTGAAGAGTGTAGTCGTACAAAGTCACCGGGGAAAGACCACGAATCGACAGGTCAGCCTCGGTATTAATTTGGAGAGGACACGTAATCTTTAATGACCCTGGAGAACAGAACAGTTTCCCTACCAGGAGGGGCATACAATGTTGCACAAAACAGGAAGAATTCCTAATAAAGCCTGTCACATGGGGAGAAAGAGGAATTCGGAAACTGACATCATTAACTTTGTGGTCACAATCTACCGAGATAATGTATCTTTGTGTGAAAATCAATGTCCCATAAACAAGTGAAGCTGCTGTACTTCTCATCTTCACTGAACTGGTTGCCCTCGTCCCGTCAAGCTGCCATTGCTATTCAAAGGGCGCCCCCTATTGGTAGTATTTGAATGCCCCGGGGAAATTGTAGTACATTTCAATAATGTACTCTGTATTCTTGTTGTGAAACATTGTTGTTGTTTTTAAGTGTATGGCAAGTTTTCAGTCACAATGATTTAATACAGACCACTTGCTAAAAAGAGGGAGCGGATAAAGGACGAGGACATCGATCACGGAAATCTATCATTGATTGGTTCGAGTTAAAGGAACACGTTGCCTTGGATCAGTCGAGTTGGTCTTTGAAAAGCGTTTGTTTTAAAATGCATATGGGTAGAAACATGCTGTAAAAGTAGAATACAATGATCCACACAAACATGCCTCGAAATTGCACGGTTTTCCTTTTACCTCGTCGACTAACACAGTCGGCCTTTTATTTTTGACTCCCATAAATGGCAGACCGTGTTAGTTCGCACAGTAAAAGGAAAACCACGCAATTTCGAGGCAAATTTGTGTGGATCATTGTATTCTACTTTTAAAATATCTTTCCAACCGTATGCATTTTATAACAAACGGTTACAAACGCTTTTTTATAGACCAACTTGTCCGATCCAAGGCAATGTGTTCCTTTAAGACTGGTTGTAAGAGGCCAAACGGCCAGGTAGAAGCAAGATACGTGTGGTGAGGTAGTCAGGAAGAATGTTGATGAGTACCAATAGGCATATACGAGCAGCACTGGTGGCAGCTACAGTAATGTTGTGTATGAACAGAGAAATGTGTGGTGCGGCCAAAAGGTACGGCCAGGTGGAACAACCAGCAGGTTGTATCCGCCAATCCTGACTAGAGCAAGCTAGTCGAAACGTTGAGACCAACCCAAGAACTGACTCCGCGGCAGTACAGTTAATTACGATCCTATAAGCTAAAGTAGTAGTCCAAGTCTATGTTCTGTACCATCCGCCCTTGTAATAGTTAAAAGCAGGACAGTTCTTTTCAGAACTGAGAAGTCTCCCGAACCCCCGATTATCTACTCCGCGAAAGTAGAATAAAGCAAGACAAACTCTACCTGGCAAATGATACACACATGGTGTTACCGCAAACCAAATAATTTTGCATTGATACCTCACCATGCAATGCCTCAATTCCTATATACAGCAGAGTCAATTAGAGCACCTGTCATTCATACAGTACCCGTTAAAGGCTCAATCAGCCTTGGCTCAACGAGGCTAAACAGTGACGAAGAGACGAGGCCAAGTCGCGCCCAACTAAATTTGCCCGATATGTAATTACAACGAATTTCCATGGACAGTATTTTTACAATATATTGTACATTGCATGTCTCCACTCATGTGGCTATGGAATAATCAAAAGGATGCACCAACGGACTTTAAATAACATACCAATTGTTTGGGTAAATGAAACTTAAGAAAGTGTAGAAGGTCTTGCTCTTTGTGTAACTTTTGTTTCATACCAAGTGCAACTTTTGTTTCATATCAAGTGATAGTTTTTGAAAGGCAAGTGTTTCCGTTTCCACTTTATTGAAGAGTCGAGGTTCGCCCCGGTGCTCCTGGCCTGATTTGCAGCATTGCACCACACCACCTCAGGGGCGTCAATCTGTCTTGAACGATGGGGGTGGGGGACATCGTTAGTCATAACCTTTACGGTGTGGGGTCGGGGCCCGCTTTAGGGCCTCAGGAAATTTTCAGGCCGCATATATGCTCTCTGGTGCGATCTAAAGGAGTCTGAGGGGTGATGTGACCCCTCTTAGATGTTGGAATTTAATGCCTGTTTCCAGCTATGATCTATCATCTTCTTTTTTACCTAAAAAACAACTCAATTAGCTTCGTATCCATATTAATTTTGCAGTAATGGTGCTCATACGGCGTTTCATCCCAATCATCACCAGCATCGTCAAGGGTGGATCAAGATAAGAAATTTTAGGGGTGGTGGTGGTTGGGGGGGGGGGGGCAAATCTATTAAAGACGCAGCATGTTATTATTATTTTTTAAGCGGAACGCGAAGCCTTCTACGGCCTGGGGTGGGGTCCAGGGCCTGGGAAAAGTTTGCATTCTAAATGCTTTGTGATGCAAAGTTAGGCCAATAAGAGGCAAACCGATTGGAACAGAACAGAAAGTCTTTAAATGTGAGCAACAGTAGAACCTTTTGAGTTAACAGCATCTTCATGTGCGAATCTATGGCAAAAGTTTTAGGGGGCAAATCTGTCAAAGGGTGAGCATGCAAGTGTGAAACCTCTACGACATGGGTCCGGGCCCTTAGGGCCCGGGACAAATTTTCGGGGAGTGTAGAGGCCCTGCGGTGCAATCTTGGGCCAGTTTTGAGAGGGGCATTTGATGTGTCCCCCACCCTTTCAAAAAGTTGTGTCATCCTTTATCCCATGGATTAATGCTGGGACGGGACACAGGGTTTGGTCTTACACAATGCAATACTAGAGTTTAAGGATAAAGTTGGTCAAAGACACGGGGAACATTTGACATTATGTCCCTCACCCTTCAAACATGGGGTAGGGGTGGGGGACATGTCTCTTCCACTTTTTCAAGGGGGGATGTGCAAATCTGTCATCGATAGGGCATTCGTGTGAGAAGCCTTTACGTTGTGTGGATGGGCCGCTTAAAGGGGCCGGACATTTTAGGCATTTTAGATGTTCTGTGGTCCAATCTTAGGCCAATTTTGAGGGGGGACATTAACACAGTGTCCCCCACCCTTCAACAAGTTTGGGATCCATTGCCACCATGATTATTGCCCATGGCGGGACACAGGGTTTGGTCTTACACAGTGCAATACTTGGGCTTCATGATAAAGCTGGTCAAAAAGATGAGGAGGGGGGGGGGCATTTAATCCAAAAGATGGGGGACATGAACTTTTGCTTGCTAGCAACTGCTTATTTTTTATGTATGAAGATGTAAGCAAAAGCCTAGAAATAGCAATTGCTACTTTTTATGAATTCGGCCCATTGCGTGCAACTTTTGCGTCTCACTGTGAAGTCAGAACCTCAAACAGCGCCCTCATCGAGGTTATGTAAAAGCCCTCTCATTGGTTGATAGTTGTGGGTGACGCGTAACAGAAGCACCTCTCAGCGCGTCGGCAGCTTACGCGCAGGTTCTATCAAAATAAGAACAAGTTGTTTGTGACGTCACATAGGCGGGAATGTTGACTTCTGTTTCCCTGGGTGCACGCGGTCTTAATGTTTACGACCATCTTAAAAAAGAGAAATACAAACATACCACTCACAGGTTTACGTGAAAACACTAGTGCTTTTTGGAGCTTTTCCAGCGATTTGAACTGAGACAAACGATTTGCGAATCAGTCATTATCAAAATCAAGAGACGATTTAGAAGAAGAACCAGAAGTCTTTGGAGTACATTCCCAGTGAGTATTATTTTTATCCGATGTCTCTTTATTATGCTTGTTTGTTCGTTTACTATGCTGAAAAGGTTACTGTACATTGTGCAATACCTAAACATTATCCTACAATGATGATAACAAAGTACAGTTAAAAAGTCCCAACCCGAGGCCCAAATAAATTTAAACAATACAAAACAAATAAAAAACAAAATAGTTAAAACATTCTGACAGATGAAGGAATAGCATATCTTCTAGTTTCTTTCTAGATCTTAGTTGTTGTAATTTCCACATTTTCATTTATGCCGTATAATAAACTTACGTTTTGGTTTTTTGTATTGTACTTATGCAGTATTCATCAATAATGAATGTTATACATAGCAACTTGGACTTTCCAAGGAAGATGGAAAGTTGTGCGGACTGCGGTGGCCAGGTTAGTTGAGCCTCAAGCAACTTGATACAAAAGTTGATGACAATACATAAAAATACTTATTAAACACTGTGTTGATCATAGAGCTCTATGGTTGAGATACACCAAGTGAAAAGACTGGTCTTTGACAATGAGCCAAGGTGTTTTGTGTGTAATGGTGTCAAGCATTTCATCAAGTGTTTGTTGTTGTTGTTTCTCTTAAAGGCAGTGCATGGACACTATTGGTAATTACTCAAAATAATTATTTGTATAAAACCTTTCTTGGTGAAGAGTAATGGGGAGAGGTTGATGGTATAAATCATTGTTAGAAACGGCTCCCTCTGAAATGCCATAGTTTTTGAGAAAGAAGTAATTTTCTACGAATTTGATTTCGAGACCTCAGATTTAGAACTTGAGGTCTCGAAATCAACCATCTAAGTGCACACAACTTCGTGTGACAATGGTGTTTTTTCTTTCATTATTATCTCGCAAGTTCGAAGACCGATTGAGCTCAGATTTTCACAGGTTTGTTATTGTATGAATATGTTGAGATACACCAACTGTGAAGGCTTGTCTTTGACAATTAGCAAAAGTATCCACTGCCTTTAGGCCTTGGCTCAAACTGACAGCCTCATACTCTCTTTATTGGGGTTTACATAGATGACTTATTTTCCCTACGAGTCATCATCTGTGCTTCCTGTAATATTTTGGAGATATTTTAAAGCTTGAGAAGAGTAGTATGAAATAAATGTTGACTTGAATTGAAAGGCACTGGACACAATTGGTGTTCAAGCATCTGAAAGCACACAACTTTATGCGACAAGGGAGATTTTTCTTCGCAACTTCAACGACCAATTGAGACCGAATGTTCACAAGTTTGTTACAATTGTATGCATTAATTATGTTGAGATACACCAAAAGAGAAGACTGGTCTTTGACATAGTGTCAAGGGTGACCTATTTGCCCTTCATCATCTGCGCTTAGTATTTCGCTTATCTGTAATATTTTGTATACATCTTGAGCAGATCAGAGTGTATGCAAAAAATGTTGACTTGAATTAAATTGAAATTAATCCTTTTATTTAGACGCGGGAGGATTTTGAAACAGGGACAGACATTGATTTTATTTATAACTTTCTGAACAAAAATAGGTTTGGAATTTGAGAAGAGAGTCAAGTTTCTTCGGTGTAGAAACTTGTGTGGACTGTGCCGAAATTGCAGGGACATGTCAGGTAAGCTAATCTACAGTATTCCATGGCAACATGAATAAATAAATGCATTTCAGTCAATTGTACACAATTTAACAGGTTATTTAATCGAGTTATTTGTAAAGCGCTGAGAGATAACTTTGTATAGGGGTTCTAAATCGAATATATTAATACTATTATTCTTATTCCCAATCTAACAAAAGTTTTAATCTCCACTGGACATTCCAAACGAAACAAAGATAATGGTTCCTGCTGGTTTGAGTAAAAAAGAAATCATAAAAAGACGCTTAAAACATCTCAGTGGATGGAATGATTGTAGTTTTTTAAGTGAATTTTGCACCGAAGGTGAATTTCTCCCAGAAAGTTTGAAAAAACTGTTCTAGTCATTTTATTCCCAACGACTTGTAGTTAATTTTGAATCATCATTCTAACGTCAGAAAAACTGTTTATGTCTTGTTTTGATCTACAGCACTGGCTTCATCTGTACACGTACCTCGAACCGCATACTATGATGCCCTTATCCCATGGGATGCAGTAAGTACACTCTGTCTTATCACCACATGAAAATGAACAAGTAAACAATTAAATACTTTCATCATGTATGTTTATCATTAAGGGTTGTCGAATAATGGGGTTGTACAGCTTCAAATCATCTTAGTTGAAAAATCCTTCATGAAATAATTTGTTTCTTGATATTTCTTTTATCAGGAGAGCATCCCTCCGTTTCCACCTTGAGCAAAATGCTTCGTTGGAAATACATTCCGACCAGCTACCTCAGACGCCATGGCTTGAAACACCTCTATCGCCATCAGCGGCTGTGAGAAACAAGTTTGGATACAGATGCCAATTTGCTCCCGTGTGGAGTTCAACAAGAGCATCACAACCTTCGATGTACTCAATACTAGAAGGCAAGGTCATCCCGTCCCAAATGGTAACTCAAATACATCAGTTACAGACAGCGCCTTCAATATCCAATTTACAACTGGAGAGTTGTCAGCAGCAGCAATATCCACACCAACTGCAGCAGGAGCAACAGCAAAAACACAAACAGCAGAAACCTCAATCGCTGCAGAGGAAGCTGCAACAAGTTCCCGCCATTAAAGCGACAACAGCTTCACCAGAAACACAACAAGAAGCAAACAGACCAGATGCATCTGAAACAGAAGCAAAATCTGCACCTGTCACAATAGCCTCCATAGTGCCGGTATCGACACCACCCCAAGTAGCAATTGCGACAGGGTCAACTGGTAAAGCAGCTGCAATAGCAGTGCCAACAGCAACTGCTGTGCTAGAAGCAGTTGCACAAGCAGCAGCACTAGAGACAGGATCAACTGGTAAAGAAGCTGCAAAAGCAGCACAAACAGCAACTGCTGTGCAAGAAGCAGTTGTACCAGCAGCAGCAATAGAGACAGGATCAACTGGTAAAGCAGCCACAACAGTGACAGCAACAACAACTGCTGTGCAAGAAGCAGTTGCACCAGCAGCAGCAATAGAGACAGGATCACCCGCTAAAGCAGCTGAAATAGCAGCAGCAACAGCAACAGCTGTGCCAGAAGCAGTTGCACCAGCAGCAGCAATAGAGACAGGATCACCCGATAAAGCAGCTGAAATAGCAGCAGCAACAGCAACAGCTGTGCCAGAAGCAGTTGCACCAGCAGCACCAATAGAGACAGGATCACCCGATAAAGCAGCTGAAATAGCAGCAGCAACAGCAACTGCTGTGCAAGAAGCAGTTGCACCAGCAGCAGCAATAGAGACAGGATCAACTGGTAAAGCAGCAGCAACAGCAACAGCTGTGCCAGAAGCAGTTGCACCAGCAGCACCAACAGAGACCGGATCACCCGATAAAGCAGTTGCACCAGCAGCAGCAATAGAGACAGGGTCAACTGGTAAAGCAGCCACAAAAGTAGCAGCAACATCAACTGCTGTGCCAGAAGCAGTTGCACCAGCAGCAATAGAGACCACATCAACTAGTAAAGCAGCTGCAACAGCAGCACCAGCAGCATCTGATGTGCCAGAAGCAGTTGCACCAGCAGCAATAGAGACCACATCAACTGGTAAAGCAGCTGCAACAGCAGCACCAGCAGCATCTGATGTGCCAGAAGCAGTTGCACCGGCAGCACCAATAGTGACAGTATCAACCGATAAAGCAGCAGAAATATCAGCAGCAACAGCAACTGCTGTGCAAGAAGCAGTTGCACCAGCAGCAGCAATAGAGACAGGATCAACTGGTAAAGCAGCTGCAACAGCAGCAGCACCAACAGCTGCTGTGCCAGAAGCAGTTGCACCGGCAGCACCAACAGTGACAGGATCAATCGATAAAGCGGCTGAAATAACCGCACCAACAACAGCTGCTTTTCAAGAAGTAGTTGCAACAGCAGCAGCAACAGCAACTGCTGTTCTGAGGGTAGTAGCAACACCAAGCCAACAACAATCGACAACCAAAGACAAGACATCCATAGCACAAAGGTCAGCTTTTTCATTGGCACCAAAAAGGTCTACGTTTGCAACAACGTCATTATTTTCAAGACCACCATCTGATGTGACAAAAACTGCAGCCCCAGAGTCGAAATCTGCAGTTCCAGTAGAACACCCAAGGGTAGAGACACCAAAACCACAACCATCTGCAGCAGCATTGCCAGTGGGAGCCACATCAGCCTCATCAACAGCTGCCTCAAGGAGAACTTCATCAGCTCAACAATCAGAGCACACATCACCAAAGCAGCCCAAACAACGGTTCAGTCCTGTTACCCAAGCTTTGGATGATTACCTGCAAGGAATCAATATTCCTTCGATTGAGCAGTCCGATCTTCAGCATCCTCCTCAGGGTCAGGTTGTACTTGGGCAAGGTGCTTATGGAGGTGTCTTAATGATGCTTTATAACAATGAACACGTAGCTGTCAAATGTGTACCAACTGGAGATAAAGACACTGTGGATAGAGAAGTTCGAATCCTATCTGTTCTCTCTGAACACGATAGTTTCCCAAATGTACATGGAACTATAGAGGCTGGTCAGTTTAGGGCAGTTGCTATGCAGTTCATTGGCGATGAAGCATCAGCTAGGTGTCTGACATTAGGTGAAGCTCTTACTGGGTCTAGAAGTTTGACCTTAAACCCGGCCGATTGGAGATCCGTTGCCATGAACGTGGTTGATGGAATCAAACACATGCACTCTGAAGGACTGCTTCACAATGACATCAAGATGGACAATATATTGATGTCCTATGACACCCCGACACATCGCTGGCGTGCATATGTGATTGATGTAGGTGTGGCTACAACAACGAATGCCCCAAGAAACTATGTTCTAACAAGTGACGAAAAGAAAAAATATCGCCGGTTTCACGGCCACATCGCTCCTGAAATGGTCGATAATGCAGAGCACCAGTCCATCCAAAGTGATATTTTCCAACTCGGCTACGTTCTCCATAGCATCGGCCAGTTTGGAGCAGTTCCATTTCTAGAGCAACTTGGTGATATTTGCCAATCACGAGATCCTTCAGAGCGACCTGAGATGACTCATGTGCGGTATTGCATTCAAAATAACATCTTCATTTAGTAAAAATTAACAATTCAAATAAGTATACGGGTTTGTTCATAACACCACTTCGACTATTATTATCGCAAATACTTTTCTAGAAAGAACTAATTTATTGAGACAACTAAGATAATAAAACAGACAACACTTTAAAAAAATATATTAAATGTGCCATGGGGCAGAGAATACCCCATTGTAATACTTTGAATAAAATTTAAAAAATATGTGCCGTGGGGCAGAGAATACCCCATTGTTATACTTAAATAAAATATCAAACGTGCCGTGGGGCAGAGAATACCACATTGTTATACTTTAAATAAAATTTTAAAAATATGTGCCGTGGGGCAGAAGATACCCCATTGTAACACTTGCAATAAAATATAAAAAAATATGTGCCGTGGGGCAGAGAATACCCCATTGTAACATTTTAAATAAAATATAAAAATATGTGCCGTGGGGCAGAGAATACCCCATTGTAACATTTTAAATAAAATATAAAAATATGTGCCTTGGGGCAGAGAATACCCCCATTGTAACACTTTAAACGAAAGGTAAACTGTGCCATGGGGCAGAGAATGCTCAATAGTTACACTTAAATTGACGATGCAGAAGGGCAGAAAATACCCCAGAATGTATTTTAACATTTAAGCACTTTTGTATTTTGGATGTATAATAGAACAGTTACGAATAGTAACAATATTGTTATGTTCTATTAAAAGCAAACCTTAGACTGTTTTACCGGAAATCATTCATGTTTTAATTTTCGCAGTTTGGATATAAGCCGTTATATTTCATACAAAGTAATTTCAGATCTTTCATTGCCTGCTTAATAAATAAAGATGACATTTTTCAGAAATTTGAAATCTCAGACGAGTTTATTCATTTATTTTGTACTATTAAAGTATAGTTTATAAAAAATAATGATACATATCTTTTGAAGTGGTGGACCTCAAAATAAGCTCGGTAACAAACAACGTAAATTCTTATAGCAAATTGACACCCAATACTCTACATTTGTGTCAGTAGTTAACGACAAAAAGGAAAAAGGGAGCTCATTGAAAGATTACTCGCCAGTGTCGAATTAAAAACTGAGATCAAAGACCATTGAGCCAGTAGACTTGATTACCATAACATTAGACCATTTGTAAGGGAGGTTTTACAACCACAGTTACTACAAGTGACATATTTTCATCGACCTAATTTTATTTGGAGGATGCCAGTTTATTCGCAGCTGCATAATTATTATATGCTACAGCACACTTCCAAAATGGCTGTGCGTAATTAGTACAAACCTGTAGATAGTGACAGCACTCGATCACTGAATAGACTAGACCAATAACCACCCTCCTGATAGCATAATGGTTGCAGTGATTTGACAGGGATTATTGAAAGCTAAAGAGCCCATCGACCCGAGACTGAGCATCGACAGTAGTACGTAATAACATAGTTTCAAAGTCTTGTAAAGCGCATGTCTTATAAAGGTACTCAAGGCGCTGAGTAATACAAAATTTCACAAAGATAGGTTATTGCAGTGATGAATTTTGAGACCCAGCTAGTTAGTACCTTATAAGGGTTTACAAGGTGCTACGCACATACAGCAGCCACAGCCAGGAACACAGGGGCGAACCCCTTCTCTTTTCGATAAGGGCACTTGGTTCTTTAACATGCAGTACACAACACATGGGACCAACAGCTTTACTTCCCATCGGAACGACGAAGCAATGGTTAAGTGTCTCGCTTAAGGACACAAGTGTCACGGCTGGGGATTCGAACCCACACTCTGCTGATCAGAAACACCAGAGTTTGAATTCGGTGATCTTTTCCGAGCGTTTAAAACCGCTCAGCCACGACACATCCACTTCGTAATGAAGAAGTAATTACGCTGAGCCTCATAATTTGATCCCTCGGAAGTGTGTTTAAAGATCATAATTGTTGAGCTTCGTTTTTGGAATAAATCAACTAAGAGTGTTCCTCTTGTACTCGGGAGGTGTTGGGGTGGGGCCTTAAGACCAGGTTTACAGTCGGCCGGGCGATGGAAATCTCGAAGCAGGATAAAAAAAGACCACAGTTTTAGGCCTCAGCGATCACTATAAATACTGCGCGCGTCCATATTTACATCGCGCAACAGACTGGCCTTTACGAGGTGTACCTAACCCATCGATGGCCATCCGTACACTAATGCCTTTCATGTGCTCTTGTCAGAGTTGCATCTCACTGTTGCACTCATTATTGAAACTCTTTCCTACAGCACACGTCACATTTACAAACTCATTGTCTGCATTCGGTTAGTTATCAATAAAAACAAAATGGCAACTGGCTGCAACAGGGGAAAATCTCTTCTTCAATCTGGTTTCTCTCGACAAGTTATGATGAGTTATGACTTTCCTCTCAACCGCGACAGATCAACTTTGTCTGTTTCCTGTATTTACAAAGTTCAATGTCAGTGGCCATTCTCATAAAAACATAAAAGAGCCAAACTAGTTTCTTCTTAAAGTCTTCGTAAAGTTTGGTCATGTGAATGGTCCAGGCCTCGAATCACACTCAGGCCATGGAGGCCATGGGCTCCGTTGCCCCTTGTCTTTGCCTTGGTGCCCTTCAGAAGTGCCCCATTGACTTTAAGTTGTTCTAATGCAAGTGCCCTTTGCAAAGTGAAAAATACTGGCCTTGCCCTTTCAACATGTCCAAAGATGAAATGTCAGGCCTGATGTTCTTTCACCTTTCACTCCTTGAACTTCCACTCTTGTCGGCACATGGGGCACTGCTGCTGTACCTGCTGGGAGTTGAGCCACTTCAAGATGCAGTGCATATGAAACACATGGGAACACTGCCCCCATACTGAAAGTGAAAAGAAAAGAAAGATATCTCAAGCTTCAAATGATAGTGTAATAAAGTAAGTTGACAATCTTGTAATAACAAATAATCTCATTGTAAAGGAAGTATCGGTTCTGAGAATACTCAGGTGAAGAAGAAAGATACTTTGTCAGTTTGTTTCAATGAGGCTCATTTTCAAGGTACTTATTTCAAGCATTTAATGTGCAATAAAGTAAGAATGTGAGTGACAATCTTGTATTAACAAATGGTTTTAAATTTAGACTTTTTGAGGTATGATGGAGATTCTCAGCTGTAGGATATTTAACCTCTCAATGTAAGTGGCTGGATACATACATACATATACATGCATACATACAAAAAATGTTTATATACCACCACAGGGGTTTGTGATGAAACAGAGAAACAAATAAACGAAGAAACAAAATACAAGTGAAATCAAACAGCAAAACAATCATTGTGGGAACAGCTGTTGATTTAACAAAGAGTTAGGACTAGTCTTATCTCGAGTTAGGACGAGTAACTCTCCTAACTTAGGATTAATCTTAAGGTCTGCATGCTACAGTGCAGGGTTGGGACTCGTCCTAATTCCTAAGATTAATCTTAAGTTAGGATGAGTTTTGTGAAATCGACGGCTGGTGTGATTTCAGATGCTTCTTGAAAATATGAAGTGAATCAGCAGAGTGCAGAGATGGGGGGAGACTATTCCAAAGTTTAGGGGCGGCAAAAGAGAAGGATTTTTCAGCAGCTGAAGCAAGAGACCTGTGATTTATTTTGTGTTGGACAAGACGGGTAGTGTCGTTTGATGACTGCAAGCCGACTCTTCCCTATGTGTACAAAACCAAGCACGATTTTAAATATTCTGGGCCCAGATCATTAAGGCATTTGTAGACGAAGCACAGGGTGTTATATTGGATACGTTGCTTGACAGGCAGCCAGTGGAGTTGCTACAGAAATGGCGTTGCCTGATCGTATTTGTTAGTGCAGTGAATAAGTTTAGAAGCCCAGTTTTGAAGATGCTGAAGTTTAAGTTTGTCAAAATGTGATTGAACATGGCGGATGTTCACTGGGCCATTTGGAGATACTGTGGACACAATACCATGACACTATTAGGTTGAGTTCAGTTTTATTAGATTTAGAAGTATTGAAAATTTATGCTGGGAAAGAATACCTTTGAATACATTCCTAGTTTTATAGTTTGAAAACATACACACTACACATGTACTTGTTACATATGGAACATCATCAATAAGAAATGGGAAACCAAACTTAGGCCTGGAATTTCAATGTCTAAAGGGCAAGGCCATTTTGATTTTGGAAAGAGCTTTCTTTGTAAAATCTTAAAGGAACACGTTGCCCTGGATCGGTCGAGTTGGTCTTTGAAAAGCGTTTGTAACCGTTTATTATAAAATGCATAATGGTTAGAAAGATGTTTTAAAAGTAGAATACAATGATCCACACAAGTATCATTTGAAATTGCGTGGTGCGACGTAATTTTGAGTAATACCCAGGTGTGGATCATTGTATTCTACTTTTAAAACATCTTTCTAACCAATTTATATGCATTTTACAACAAACAGTTAAAAATGCTTTTCAAAGACCAACTCGTCCGAACCATTGCAACGTGTTCCTTTAAAGTCAATGGGAAACTTTTGTTGAAGGAGCACCAAGGCCAGGACGCCAGGCCAGGACCAGGGGCAGCAGAGGTCTTGGTCTGCCTGTAATTCCAAGCCTGTTAATTTTGGAGGAGTGTGGTCTCACCTAACGGGCAGTCATCACCTGGCATCTTACAGTCTGGACAGCAACTATCAAAAGCCATCCGACATATACCACAGTTATCATCATTGGCTATCCACCTCCATGTCGACACAGCTGTCCAACTAAAAGCACATCAAAAGAAAAGAAAAAATGTTTTAAAAGACAAATCATAAGACAGGAAGTGCTTGAAATTTACACTGAGCCATAATGGCTTAAACATTTGACCGGACAAATCATAATTATTAGAAGATTTGAACCAGCCTCCACAAACAGGCGTGAATCCTGGGTGTGATGGATGGTCAAGAAGTCAAAAGAAATAAAAAGTGCAGGGGTGATGGGTTCAAATACAATGGATTTGTATTCTACTGGTACTGGAGTCAAAAAGATACATACTTGTATTACATGTACATGTAATGCTCATCACACATTGATCAGTGTAAACAACGCTGAGGCCAGTAGTTTTGTTGTCAGGCCACTAAAGTTTTGACCAGACAAGTCTTGTTTTGTTTTTTTTACAATTTTTGTTTTGTTATGCAAGTCGTCAGACACAAGAGGGCGGAAGACCACTTCAAGGTGTGGGCTACAATTAATTTATTCCAGAGGCTGTTGCCACCTACTCCTAGGGCTGAAACAGGGTTACCCCTTTTACAGTCCATACGGATGTAGGCTTGGGTATCATCAGTCTGAAGCCTGACCCATTCAAACACAATACCTAACTGTGTAACATCTTGAGCAAAAAAATGTTTGTTTGAGATTGACTTTAGTCTGATAAAATACATTTCATTCATTTCAACTGAGTAATGACATTTATGCAGACTAACAATGTACATATGTCTACTTGGACCCTCTTACATTGTACCTGTGGTTATTTCTTTTACACCAGAATCCAAAGAAGGAAAAACTTCCTGATCCAGTTTTCAAATTAAAAAAGGATTTACTTGCATCATAGCTACAAACTGGATCAGGAAGTTTTTCCTTCTTTGGATTCTGGTGTAAAAGAATCCCGGTAAAGTAACCAATTTGAGCCACAAAACTGGCCACAAGTTCTGTGGTACTATTGTGGGCTTTCCCCCAATCCAAGCCCTGAATAGACCGATCCATTAAGCTCCGCCCCCATTGCGTATTGACCAATCACAACGCAACGAAGGTCCGTCCGGGTGTGCGTATGCTTGGCGCGCGCGGCAGATTGTGCAGAAAGGCATTGGAGAGGCTCGCGTGTTCTTGCTCACACGTACGTCGTGGGCGGAGCCTAATGGATCGGTCTATTACATTCACGCATGCATAAAGCCACTATTGGTTGGCAAATGATATGTTACAGTACACTGTAATACTGTACAGCGTGAGCAGAGCTACAGTGTAGGAAGAGGCACTGATGCCTGTGGCACACCACCATATCATTTCATTTTCGTTTCAGCTTATTATTTATTCTGGTTGTGAAGCCAAGGATTTTAAATCAAGATATTAGCCAAGAACCCCATGGAGAGATGGCAAGAAAGGAAGTTTCAGTTTTAAATGTGGGAGGCAAACCCCTTAGAATTTTTTTTTGGGGAAAACCCACGCAGTCAGGTACGGACTGAAACCCAAGCCATCACACAGTGTCACAGTTACTTTGTTTGGACTCGAACCAGGGTCCTAGGTACAGTGGAAGGTGAGGCACCACAGCACAGTGCCAACCCAACCACCAATCAACACCAGCCCCATCCATAAAGAAGGTGTGATGTTTTGTTATTGTTCCCTTATTCTGCATCAAAATGTGCACTCGCCAGGTTGATGCCAAAGTTACTACACTGTAGCCCCTTACTCCAATGCGCGGTCAAATCATGGCATGGCGAATTCTATGAGGTTCGCTCCGCTAGTACATGTATTGCTCCACAGGAGACGATAGTGGAACGACCTTTATACCCTGGACTCTGTCACGTTGCCTGCAACAGAGGAGTCCAACCTGGGCTAGCCATTATCATCAAGTATGCATCAATCGATTGTATAACTCGACTCTCAACTATGATTGAGTTATTACATAACTTACTTACAATTTTTACATGAATACGTAGGTACATGTAGGTCCAACAATACAGTAGTGTCAATATTATATAATATTATTTATATCAGGCTTCCAGAGGCAAAAATATATCAGCGTATTGATTGCTTTCGTAAAAAGTACGGATGACAGCAATATTGTTTCAGTAAAAGTTCCCGGAAGGAGCAATATTACTTCAATATTGTCTATCCGGGCATTTTAACAAGTTTCGCTGGTTCACATATAGTCAAGAGCGCGCGCTCACTGTTGTAAACCAGTGAACGAAGCTGCACATAATAATCAACAACAATAGCTGAGCACTTCTACTAGCAGCGCAAGATTCGCTTCCGTTTCCGGTGAGGATTTTGAAGAACTTTTGAAGACCAAAGACGCAGAAAACATGCAGTACATGTACATGTTCTGAGAGCTTACCTGCAGAAACAAAATCTTCCAGCGATTTTGAAACTTGGATGTTTTTTTTGGGGGGGGGGATTATTATTATTTATTATTATTTATTATAAACGTCACGTTAAAAAACATGAAAATTGTTTTCCAGTGTGCATCTTACAATAAAAACACTTAAAGGAGATAAAATGGTAAAAAGAAAGGAAGAACCATAAAAAGATAAACGGTACAAATTACACAGAGAAATTTACAACCATCAAAAAATAAAAAATACAAATAAAAAAATACAAGAATATATTGCACTCGCTATGACAATATTGCACTCGGTCATTCGACTCGTGCAATATTGTCATAGCTTGTGCAATATATTCTTGTATCCCCCTCAAAGCCATCCAATATTATAACAAAAAAATTGTAACCCTCCTCCATGCCTCCTCCTAGCCCCCGACGACAGCGAAGTCGAAGGTTACATGTACATAAACCCAGGTTCGAAACGAACAGGGCGAAATAACCAATTAACATTGAAAAAAAAAAAAGTTTAACATATACAAACCCCTTACAATAAATTTTGCTTTTATTTATTAAACTCACCCTAAATAATTTCAAACGATCAATCCAACAGAGAAGCCAATAGCGCCATCCACGAGGAGATTCATCCAGGAAAGGCAACAAAAATATGAAAATAACAATATCAGAAAAGAAAAATCAGTCCCACTATTACTTATTAGTATTACAACAAAATAAGAAAGACACAACTTCAGGCCATTCGGAAATGGTGACATTTTTAGGAAAATGTTTACTTACTTATTATTTTAACCTTCATTTTGGATCAATCGTGAGTCCAGTTGCAAGCAGCATTTGTGGCTGTGTAGTGTACGTTCGAATGCATGACACAAAACCGCCAAGGGAGTCCGACTATAAAAGCTTTGCGGTTTATCGAATGTTTGTGAAGAATGACAAAGTCGGGTAATAAAGAATCGACTTTATGTTAAGAGTCGATTAACTCACTCGGCAATCGGCATGCCTTTATCAAACAATGAAATAATGAGTTTTAGTTGAACCAGACACGTCCGAAAATGGAGTTTCATGGGCATTATACAACAAGGGAGCTTTACACGACGCCCTGTGTGTTTTTATTTTCACGACAACGAAAATCCCCCCCCCTCAAAAAAATAAATAAAATAATATAAAATAATAATAATATTAATAAAAGTAAAACAAAAAATAAAAAGTAAAATGTACATGACGAAGACCGCTGAGAATGGGCTCGTTATTAATAATTAATAACAACAATTATTGTTGTGTATGTTAGGTACGTGAAATGCGAGTATTGTTTTAATTGACAACCCCCCCCCCCCCCCCCCTCACCGCGCCCTATGTATAAGTGTCCTCTGATTACCCCGTTTCATAGTTTCGGTCGTGGTCTTTCTTATTCAACTTTTTATTTTAGTGTTTTATAATAACAACCTACTCTCCTCAAAGCTAAGCATGTAAACTTGTGTGGCGTTAATGAACATTTTAATTTTAACAAAACAGATGATAAAAGTAGGCCTATGCGAGGCGAGCAGCTCCACCATTCCTATGTTCACCAACACATTGTGTTGTGTTGAATTTTTCTTGTATATTTATTCTTGTGTTTTATTTACATGATGGAAATTTAGAAAATAAAATCATAATTTTATAACGTGAGAATGGAGTGTTCATTCAGCAAGTTGTTGAGAAGTGCGCCCTCAATATATTTTGCTGAGGTGCCATCTCAATTATTAGCATCAAGAGCCCGTGGGTCTATGTTCAGGCTTTTACTGCCTCACTCAAAGACCAGTGTCATATACTGTTTATTATCACAAATAGAAACCAATGTCAATCTCCATGTGGGCTTAGGCCTACTGTGTAACATGAGTTTCCTTTAATTATTCAGTGTATGTAAAGTGCTTATTTTGGGAATGCGTGGGGGGGGGGCAGGGGGGGTGTTCTTTCCGATTACAGCAAAGAGTGAAAAAACACTCGTTTTGTCCGCCATACCACTCTTGCAAGAGCCATAATAAGTGGCGGACAACTCTGTTTTTAATAGAGTGAAAGACGGGTAGGCTACTCATTACTCCAACTCTGTTGTGAAGTTCGCCCAGCCCTATATAATCATAGAGTGATTGTTTCACACCTGCGTTTCCGTAGAGCACGCAGGCGAAGACAATCGTCACCATAGAAGTATAGCGCACGCATCTCCTCATACCAACATGGCGCTCAGTATAATAATATACATTTTGTTAAATAGGTTATTGAAGTTATTAATTCTGAGCCCCATTTTTTTGCGAGTTCATAAAAAATTATTTTGAGCAACAGAGGGCGCACATCCTCAACAGGCGAAAGCGAGATGATTCTAGTCTCGAAAAGAGGGGAGTTAGGATCACGGAGAAAATAATTTCTCTATTTTTTCCTTCCATGATAGGATTTGAATCATGGGTGGGATATATAATTTATAATTTCCATAGTCTCAAGTCTTAAAAAGTGACACCATTAAGTAGAATTCACTGAAAGTTGTCAAGATTAGTGTCTCGCAAAAACAAAGCCTTGGACATGTGAGAACTATTCCTTCATCAAGTCCATGTTAGATGTATTATTAGAGCAACAACAAGTGCCTTCCTCTCATGAGCTCAATGGTTAACCACTACTCACTCATCCCATGGAGGAAAAACTAGATGCTTAATTGTTTAAAATCTAATTTTTCCTCAATGCTCATCCAGTATTTTCCTCTGTCGTCCCGCCCCTAATGTGCGGCATGTTAGATAATGTGGCAGAATATTCTCTATGGGGTCAAGGAAGGTTGTTTTCTACCTTCAAAAGGATGTTACATTAATGACCCAAAGTTTACGTCCCCCTCAAAAAGTCATGTGGACCCCTTATTGCCCCTTGCGGTACCACTCATGGGTCTGTGGCGAGTGGGTTGTGGTATCGATACCCCAGCACTTTCCAATTTCCCGTCTCCAATCATCAATTAACCGATTAACCGAATAACGCCAAACACTCAGTCTGGACCCCAGACGTCACACATACAGCGTATGGATAGCACCTTGACGTGGATTTGGGGATGCCGACTTCAATTCCATTTATAGCGATAGACGATGACATCATCGTAAACCCCTGTTAAAGAAAAAAAATCATAACAGAGAAAAAACAAGAGTGCTCCTCCTTCGACCTCGCGCCTCAGCCGCCCTGCTGCAGCCTGCCGTGCTCTATTTGCTGCATGTTTGATGAGGCACGCACATGGGTTTGGTACTGTCTGTCTGGATTTTGTCTGCTCGAAAACATCGTCTGAGTTAGATTGAATACAATCCGTACAGCCGGACTTCGTCTGATTTCGCCATTTTCTGAGGACCGAAGACAAACTCTAGTTATTGCTTGCAGAAGGATGGATAACGGGCAACAAGATGGGGTTGGTTCGGAGTCGATTGCTCGGTCATTTTCACCCGATATCTCGCATTATTTGCTGATTGTTGTGGGCGAACCACTGAGTGAGGAATATGTGAACCAGTCGCTAGCGGATGTAGAGAAAGGTAAATACGAATTTTGCAAAAAGGTTCCTCGTTTTCCCCCTGTGCTGTAAATAGTGGAAGTGAAATGTTTGTATTGGTTTTGTTTTTTGTCGGCAACATTTTCTGTAGACTTTATTGTGATCATTAAACAATAGTTGTTTGTTTTTATTAAATTAATTTCATTTGTTTTGATTACAAAAATAAAAGGTTGTTTTTAAAACTAGGTTGATTATTGATTGTAATTTCTACCATTGTTTTTTTTTGTAACCTCCTTTTGATAATGGTGCTTTCAAAATTCAATGTCAGATGTATTGATTGTGGAATTATCAAAAACAAATCGCTGTACAATTTGTTTTCTCATGGTACTGTTCTGATCATCAAATGTCATTACTATTTTGAAAGTATTCTGATTTTTGAAGAGCAATCAAAGCAATGGGTAAATTACTAATTAATTTTTGACAGAAAATGAAGTTGTTTGGAACAATGTACTTTTGAAGTTTTATTGTTTCAAAATACTGTGTGTGAGAATAATCATGATTATCATCACTGGAACTGTAGTAACGGTACCCCACTATTAATAATAGTATTTTAAAGTGGAACCAATAACATTCTGTGGCCAAATTAGTTTCGATAACATTAACCTCCTCCCGGACGGCGGAGCCGTCGGGAGGAGGGTTCATTTGCCCAACTATGGCCAAATCAACGCATAGAAGAAATGAAACACATCTAGGGCCTGTATAAATTAAAAGTGTAAGCCTTTTTGAGGTATGGCGGACACGATACCGCGCATCACACGCTGCGACTGATGCCACGCTCACTATGTTGGTGGTCATTAGGTTTAAGTGTAAACGCTGCGTCGCCTAAAATGCGCACTTCACTGAATAACATACAATCTATTTCTATGGTCAATACGCACAAATTTACCACAACTTTACAGTGTTGTAGCATTGTGTCCGCCGTATCTCAAAAAGGCTAAATGAAAATTGCTTTAAAAAAAATAAACAATGGATGTAGGCAGTTAACAATATTGTGTTTTCAGTATGTTTGCCACGTTTTGGTCTACACTACAAAAAGTACAATGCCATGTACCTGTTGCAAGACAAGTCCGTCTTCATTTATCTTGACACAAAAAAAAGCAGTCCTACAAAAATTTTAGGCCTACGTCATAGTAAAGCATCGATCACGTACAGTTGTTGTAGCCAGCATCAGACAGGAAAGTAGAATTTGGCTGACTGCCTGTGGTTAGCTAGAAACTTCCCCCTTACTCAACCGCAAGGGTGTGTGATTGACCGTCTTCTCCAGTGGAGAGCTGTGACATCAGCGGAAAATAAGATTTTCAAGAGTGATGTTGACAAAATCCTACTGCCGCATGCAAAAGCTACATTGTACCAGTTTGTGCAAACATATCATAATTTTGCTACTGTTTCATCCTTTTCGGTACTTCTTGTTTTTTAGAAAACCTATTATAATTTTAAGTTCTAGAGGCAATAGCCTAACTCGGTATTGTCTAATTCGGTCATTTGTGTACTATACTTATCCTAAATACCCAACTCCAGGGCTCATTTTCATAGAGCTGCTTAGCATAAAAATTTGCTTAGCATGAAATTTCTTCCTTGATAAAACAGGAATACCAACCAAATTTCCACGTGATTTTCAGGATAAGCAAACAACAGCTGAGTACCAGTAACAAGCATAAATGCAACAAATGGAAGTTTGGTTGGTAATCCTTTTTTAATCAAGAACGAAATTTCATGCTTAGCAAATTTTTGTGTTTAGCAGCTCTATGACTTGGGCCCGATTGGTATGAGCCTAAATGTTTGGCTCGAAAATTTATATTTGAAATTCAGAACATCTGGGGATTGCACATTGTAGAAACAGTGTTGATGATAACTTTCACTGTGTCAGTTGTTTACCATCCATTGCTTTGGTGGCCACTGGCCAGACAAAATAGCTGTGACAAAGACTTCATTTACAACATTAATGTCAACTACCGTACGTTTTGTTGCTTAACATTTTCTGTGTGTGCACGTGGTCTTTTGTTATCCTACATACATGTACGTACATGTAGGGCTAACCTACACACATGATGTAGAAGCTTACAATGTATGTAAGCCTACTGTACTGAGGCTGTATTTTTTAAGTGAAACAACACATGCCAAAGTGAATGTCAAAACCAGTCAACCGAGCATTAGCTGTGTTGTGCATTGACAAGGCCCATTGTGGAAGAAATACGTACAAGTTAGAATATGCTTATTACGAGTAGTTTGAACTGGGATCGGAAATGTAACACTTTTAGATAAAAAACAACAACAACAACAACAACATGTTTTTGGTATCTGTAGTGCTCAGGAACCTGTTCCAAAAAAAAGTTCCTTTAAAATACCACAGGGGTTAGCATTTCACTTGCCATCAATTTAACATTTGCCTCTTGAAAAGTGGATCCCTTTCAGACGCTTTTTTATAAGCCAGCACAATTTCCCTTCATCCCTGTAATTATCTGTCTACATTCATTTTAATTTCCAACAAACTTTCTGTGAGGCAAACGATTTTGCATGGGGGTGCTCATTGTACCATAGAGCAAGGGCGAGAAATTGTACTGTGTACAACAGTTTTTTCATTTGAAACACACAAATTTGGAATCATAAATTTGAAATGTCACAATTTGGTAAGTTTTTTATTTTTTTTTATTTGCCAGTCAATTTTAATTAATGATGAAATAAAGTACAATACGTACAATGGTACGATTACTCTTAAAAAGACAGCTAAAGATGGAACACTCGCATAAAAAAATATCCACATAATAAAAATATTGCATTAGAATGACAATGGAATGTACAGTTGATGATGTGTTAATTCATAGAAATAGTGAATCATGCACTTTAACCCTACAATGTACAATGTATGTGATCTGGGTACAATGCCTGTCAGTTATGTGTTGTTGTGTCTATGGAGTCCAGGGACATTTGATCCTGCAAAGAATAACATGCCACCCTGCCCTACAAACAATTGATTTGTACACTGTGGTGGCTGTATCCACTGTAAAGATTCATATTTTTATGGGACCCTGGACTACTCCCCCTGATCCTGCAAAGAATAACATGTCACCCTGCCCTACAAACAATTGATTTGTACACTGTGGTGGCTGTATCCACTGTAAAGATTCATATTTTTATGGGACCCTGGACTACTCCCCGACTGAATCATGGAATGTGTGGTTTAAAGACACTAAGACACTGGACACCTTTGGTTACAAGTCAAAGACCAGTCTTCTCACTTGGTGTGCATATAAACTAACAAACCTGTGAAAATTTGAACTCAATTGGTCGTCTAAGTTGCGAGAGATGGGAAGGAAAAAAAAAACCTTGAAGTTGTGTGCTTTGAGATGCTTGATTTTGAGACTTTAGCTAAGATCTAGAAATCAATTCAAAGGTTTTAGTGAGAAATTACTTCTTTCTCAAAATCTACATGTACGTTACTTCAGAGAGAGCCGTTTCTCACTATGTTTTTTACTATCAACAGCTCTCAATTGCTCGTTAATACCAAGTTTTTATGCTAACAATTATTTTATCATTCTCCAGAAGACGTTCAGAGCATACTGATCGAAACGTTGAGTTAATCCAACGGTTCTTTTCAGAACCACCCCAACTCATTTAGAGATAGTTATTACATGGTGTTACCGCAAACTCTTCTATATCTTATTTCCACCATGCAAAGTTTCAAATCCTACTTAACAATTATTTTGAGTAATTACCAATAGTGTCCAGTGCCTTTAAACATGAATGAAGCTTGGTTGATAGACTTTATTCGGACAGTGAATTTTGTTTGCCTTCTCAGTCATGAATCAATTTTTGTGGGAACCCCCGTAATGGTTAGTTCCCAAAGTGTGAAGGCCCTGGATCAGTAACGATTGTAATAGCCAGACTTACATACCCTAGATTGGTACAGATTGAGAAATATTTCTAGACTGGCACAAATAATGAACAAACTCTGTCATCATGTCAGGGCTGGATGGTTAGCGGCAACTAGAATGGGGGTAGAGATGTTCTAGACTTAAATATCAGTCGTTATGTCTTGAGAGAAATTGTTTTATTGGCAGTTGTGCCTTGGACATAAATGTGTAAAGGGATTGAACAACATTGGTAAGAGTGAACATATTTAATGTTCACAGATTTGCACATCTTACATGGTATAAGGATGGTCAATATGATAGAAATATTTTGCTTGAAGTGATACATGTACCGGTACATGTAGGCTTAGTCTTTGAGAAATTATTATAATTTGAGAAATTAATGTATTTGTTTTTCACCTGAAAAGCGATTAGAAATGACGACAGATTATTGCCCAACTCACAGGTTCATATATAATGCACTGATTGGTCTGACAGATTGAAGCGAACGTGGGTACTTTGAAAACACAGTTTGTCAGTTCATTGAATGTTGTCAGTTCATTGAATGTTAGCGTGACGCACATTTAAAAAGCGGTAGCATAAACGTTTGCGCAACTAGAATGCACCCAAAAATTAAATAAAAAATAAATTAAAGTCACCTGGAAATAGAATTGTTTTTCTTTCAAACATAAGAGTATATGCTTACGAACAATAAAACAATTTTTTTTGTAATTGTTTCAGTTTGTCACCATTTATATGTTTAAAAAATATATAAAGTTGTTTGGGGGGCTGACTCCGCCTACCCCTTTTGTGACGTCAATCGAGGCAGACTTTGCCTGCAATGCGCACACGTGCAAAGTACATGTATGCCAAGTCGTGAGTTGGTACATTTCAAAAAGTCTTTTTCTGCATTCAGCAGCAATACACCTGGTCGGCATTGCCGAAAAAAACCAATTTGTTTTTGTTTTTGAAACGTACAAACTCACGACTTGGTCCGTACATGTACTTTGCAATTGTGTTTACTCTACGCATTACAGGCAAAGTCTGCCTCGATTGACATCACGAACAGCGCCCTCTCGGGTCGGGGTCTACTCTTAAATTTGTAAATAACATAAGAACTGATTTTTTAAAACCTTAGTTAACTGTTTATTCACATTCCACTCATCAAAACACATACAATATTAGTGACAAAAGCTTTAGTTTGAAAAAATACCACTTCCAGGCGACTTTAATGATCTATGTCAAGTGAATGGTGTCACATGAACATATTATTGCATGGGGTCTCTGGTACGTAAATTTTCTTTGAAAAACGAAGGTAATACACCATGAACAAGATTATCTTACTCAACTTCTGATTACAATGTAGCTCTGAGACAGTCTGGTGCTCTGTAGCCTACAGTAAACCACGTGGGTTCTTTTGTGCCTGCACACAATTAACCAATCAAGCGTGATATCTAGAGCGTGTCCGCTTCAGTGATGTCATCGTTGGCATGGATTTAAGTCCAAGAAGATATCTCCAGTGCATTATTTATACATAATATTGTGTCTGGTCGGTAATTGAGGGAAATATGAGCAACGGGATGGTGTAGATTACAAGTAATTGCAATGTTAAATTAAGAGATCTCAGGCTAGGGAAATATTTTTTTTTGCTTTCTGAATTATAGAGACAACAGAATATGAAAGAAAATGTTATTGTTGTAGAATTGCAAACATAGAATAATACAACCACAATGGGGAAACGAGTTGGGTGAATTTTGAATGATTTGGGAAGATTGACTAGAGCAGGGATTTGAACCAGCGACCTTCGGATTAATGTTCCGGCACTGTACCAAGTTAGCTACATGTGTATCTATAGCATTTTGTTTATTCAGTAGGCCTACTACTAAACAAACATGAGGTTCTGGTAATGTTGGGGGTTACAAGTCCTGTGGGATCATACTTGATGCTACAAAAACATTACACCATAAAAGGACCATATCATTAATTTCAATTTCTGATCCAACCAGCTTCAGACTAAAACAAATTTACGATGCAAAGTCACAGGCTTCCCACTTACAAGCAACCCCGATGGGAGACTTTTGGACGGTCGTTTTTCACAGTTCTAGCCAGTAGTGCATGTGCTCGGAGCTACGCAAGCAATACTGAGCATTTGTGTGCACGCTCATAGTCGCTAAAAAGGACCTTTATTTTTGCTTCCGCCAGCGTCTCAAAAGTCTCCCATTGAAAGTCATCACCCTTATTTGTAAAGTAAAAAAAAATTCTACTATGTCTCAGCTACTTATTTTTAAGAAGTCCAACAGTTCTAGCAATACTACGTTCTTCGAACTGTACATACTTCCTGTTTGTGCTTGTCCCCTGCACTGCACCTTGCACTCATGTAAACGGTATGTCAATGAGCATTCACACTACAGTCAGTGCACTGCCTTTATGGTAACAGTCTACCCCTAGCTTCACACACCCTGTCAGGCATCATTTTCTTGAATCCTTAAAAGCTATGTTTTAAAACTCATTTGCTTTGACTATAATTTGTTTTTATTCGTTGATGATCTTCTCGGCACTTTGAAACTACATGTATTGTAAAGGTTGCTTTCATTCATTAAATTGTACCAATCACACATATGGGTAGCATGTCTATGAATCAATGTTATTGTTAAGCTTGTAGTAGGAGTCTGTCCTGTGATGAGCAAGACAATTACTGCACTATGCAAACAATGGTTAAAGAGAAACCATCCTTATCTATGTGGATTTGCATTCATCACATACAATACATAATATTAGGCCTAAAGGGTTGGCTAACAACTTAAAGGCAAAGAACACCTACGATGTATTGTTTTGGAGCATAAAACGTATATTTTTGTACTCAACCACACTAATAAACTTTGAAGTAAGCTTTTTCTCAAAATACCTACTTAAAAGTTGCGGTAGGCTTCTAAAGCTTTTATTTGCCATTAATTTTAAGAGTCATTGCCATTTGACGTATCCTTCCCTTTAAAGATACACTGTGAAGATCAAACAGATAAGCCAAAAACATGTTACTGGTACATGTATACCATCTTCATTGATGACCCTTGGCCTTAGGCAAGTCAGGTCATCCCTTGAGGAAACTGTGCATTCTCAAAATAGCTCTCCTCTGACCAATCTAATTGATCTGTGGTGTAAATGAGGACTTGCACCCCTGTCTTTAATATATAAATACGTGTAGTGTAGAGTGCACTGAAAAGGAAAGTGACTAACATTTTGTTGCAATTCACTTTATATTTTGTAACTTCAAAGTGATGTTTGCATAGTACACAACAAATGGCCAGCTCCAAGAAAAAGGCCTCTTGTGGTCCCATCCTTAAAGCCATTGGACACTTTCGGAACAGACAAAAAATTCACATGCATATAACTTACAGGGTTTACAGAAGGTAATGGTGAAAGACTTCTCTTGAAATATTATTCCATGAAATGTTCGATATGAAGAATTATGGCGAAACGTGCGGAAACAAGGGTGGTATTTCCTGTTATTTTCTCCCGACTCTGATGACCGATTGAGCCTAAACTTTCACAGGTTTGTTATTTTATATATGAGTTGTGATACACAAAGTGTGGGCCTTTGGACAATACTGTTTACCGAAAGTGTCCAATGGCTTTAACGTAATTGATAGTTTTAAGCTTTACTAAGTTTAGCAAGAAAAACATGCGACCAGCTTGCAAGTCACCATTGATTTGCATTAGTGTGTCATTTTCATGTCAGTAGGCACCCAAAGGTAAGCATGCCTTTTTGTGTGCCTACAGTAAGCAGCACCATGAAATGGAACCTCATTTAGTAAGCACGAAATCAGATGTTTTAAGCGGCTCCATGAAGTTGGGCTCTGGAACACAAAACTACGTACAATAGGGGCCTAAGTCCATGTTCCAAAACAGCTACATTTAATGTGTCACAAACTCACAAAGCCTTCCTGTTCAAGTCCGTTTCTAGAGCACCATTAAGGAAGGAAAGAACTATTTATTTCATGTTGTTCCTTAATGACCTTTCATAACCTTTTATACACATCTCTGTGGGGAGACCAAGAGGAGTTTTAAAATCTCGCCAAATGTCATTCGAGGAATAATTTACCCCACAATAAACAAGCGTCTCAACATCTGTACATCCGGCTTTGAGAACTAGCCTGCATTTGGAATAAATGTCTGCTTTCGGTTTCACAGTTAATTTGGAATTTCCCATGTCAGTGTCATGAACACCCATTCTGCCGGAAACTAACCCTGTGTAGGCTACATGTATAGGTCAGCTTGTACATGTAGCTAACGGGGAGGGCTTATTTTTCAACAACTGTTTTTTATTCAAATGGAAGTGTTGGCTGGTTGTTTGGTTGCTCTCGTTTGTCATGCGAATGACAGTTGCAGATAATATACGTAGGGCCTATAGTTAAATACAAGACATTTTCATTATATGTGACTGTGATTTGAAGTGTTTACACTTTGATCATTCATGTAATATAGTCCAAGTTACTTGAACATGTAAGACAATTGTGGTACCCTTAAGCCTAGCACATAAATGTAGTTTTACACTACAACATGTGTCTGATGGTATAAAGCAAAGACTTGGACCTTTAATGCTTTGCCTTGCTGATAATTGTGCTCAGTTTGTATCATCCACTTTGCCCATTGACAAAACTGAACCTATCAAACCCCTCCACTGTTCATTAAGATATTACCAAGGCCAGTTGAAACTAATGTTTAGGTCATCATTACTGTCTGCCCTAAATTCCCTGCCCCCACTCCATCCCCACTGTTCTTTGTTTTCAAATTTTTTCAGACAATTCCAAATTTGCAGGCACTAAGTCCACAGTTGCATGCAGTCAAATATTAAATGACTTTGAATCTTGTGAATTATTCTTCAGACATGTTTAGTCTGCTGACTGGGTTTAGGTTTGTGCTGAGTTTCTAGGCCATAGACTCCTTTTCGTCTTTTGCTACACTGAACACTGTACACTGCTTGTTCACCTGTAAGAAGTCTAAATTCTTTGCCAATTTAATAGATCTGTGGGGGTTGAATATTGATGTGTCCGCCACTTGCCCTTTAAATGCGAGGTGCTATAATTGGAGGTTAATACACGGTTTCCTCAATTCGGCATTTCTTGACACACTTTCTTGTTAATCTTTTCAAACCGCAGACGCCATTCAGGGGGCTCTCTGTTAATCCTTTGTTGAGGTTAACATAGTTGTATTTGCAGTTCATGTGAATGCCAATTGTTAAGTGTGACAGAGAAAACGCTAAAGCTTTTGACAGTGAAAGCTTTCTTGTTGTGCAGTACAATGTACATGAAGCTGTCAGGCTTCTGTGGTGTTTCTACACAAACCACCATCCAATCCTATTAGCCAAGGTTCGGATAAACCGAAAGTTATACGCATGTCGTCAAATAAAAAATTACAAAAACGAAATATGTTGGAAAGTAGCTCCATTCTTTTTCTTTGATAAACTGTAAACCGCAACTCTTAGAAAATAATTTTTTTTAAGTGGATGTTTATTTCCAATTAAATTTTGAGAGTGAGTCACCGAAAGTTATTTTTTGACCAAAGTAAAGCGTCTGTAGGTATGTGGGTAAATCGTTGTGCAGGTGTTCGTCTGAAATTTCATAAGTAAACAAAAATTAGCGCTGTCTACATAGTATACCTGCTACCTGTATTGTATTGTTGCAAAACGTCTGTTGAAAGTCGGGGACAAATGGTCATGTTTGCTTTCAAAAGATAAATTGCTTCCTTTTTGTCAATAAGTAACTCAACTGATTTATTCTGGGAAGTGCAAGGCAGTTTTGCTTTAGGAAAATATTTATTTTTTCTGGAACATGTACATTTGGAGACCAACATTTTTTTTTCAAGAATTATTGCTTTTGCAAAAGAGCGAAAAATGCCCCCAAAATAAAATAAATTGCTGAAAAACAATTTATTAAGAGATTTTGTTAAAAAATGTTCTAGTTTTTATTTGATAGAAGGACATTTTTATTTGATGCTTGTAGATGGAAGTTTTGATTTGTATGAAATACACAACTAAGGCAACAATTTAAGGAATTTGTGTGATCAAACAGCCTCCCTACATGTAGTTCATGTTTCTTAAAAATGAAATTGTGAAGCAAGTTGTGACGCACTTTTTCAATTAACTTGGGGGTTGAACAAGTTTAAAATCAAGTGAGGGACACGCTAACATGTATTGTACTGTACCTAAGCGACCATAATATGCTAACATTCATTCAAATTTTTGAAAATTAATCATCTATTAACGTGCATAAAAGCTATGATTTGGCTGCACAGTCTTATTTGGAATGCACACTGCTATAAAACCGAACAGTTATTCATAATTCATTATTTTCACTGCGGCTTTTTTCAAGCTGAAAGAGTTGTTCGCATGGCCTATTCAAGCACAATATTGCAAAAACAAGGTCTGACCGGTTTCTCACTCGGTCATACACCGGACAATACAACACACAATACATTCATGCCTCCCCTGATTTAAAGATATTGCCACGACCTATTTGATTTAATAACCAATAAAATGCTCAAATTATATTTCTGTTGCTCATGACAACAGCATTAATGCCCACTAAAGAAAGGAGATTTCTCCAGGTTTCTCTTCGTTTTAAAGATGCCTGACGGATTTGGAATAACATTTTACAACTTTACATTAATTCCTCTCTAATTTATCATTTCATTTTTGTCTTGGGGATGCTGATCAATGCTTTGATGTCAATTGTAAAAAATTTTTAAAGCATACAAAAGAAGAAATTATGTTTGGTAATTAGTTTCCTGTGTTGTCTTCTTCTAACACAGAAAACAAATGATTGAAAACTACATGTTTACTATGTTTACTATGAGGCGTTTTCTGTATGATGGCATTGTCATATAATATGTGGGCAAAAAAACATGGGTCCAACTGACGTGTTAAATCCACAGCCGTTCATTGGGGAGAATCATTACCAGGTTAAACCTAATCATCCAAAACAAAATATGACTGCGAACTGAGAGAGTGTCCTCATTCTTCAGAAACCATTGGGCATAAAATAATATCACTCTGACCTTCACAATATATGTAGACACTCAAAGGTTTCAGCCAGGATTTGATAAAAGGGTATCAACATTTCCTGGAAATTAAAAAAATGGGAGTCCGCATTGCTCACTTTCGTACCAGACATGTTTTTACAATACAAGCACAAAAGTTATGTAAATGACTAGGAAGCAGGTTGTCAAAATTTTTAAAAGGGTGTCAAAAAGACACCCAGTGACCCCTCTCGCTAACACTACGTACATACATTGTACATGTATGTAGACATACTGTTTTTAAAAAGAAAAGTCAAAACCTGCCCTGAAAAACTCATTTCAATCTCTTTTGATTATGAGTGTTAGCAATGTTTGTTCGCATGATCACAGTGTAATTTTAATGATGAATCCTGAAAAAAAGTGTATTCTAGGAAACCATTGAGTACACCTTTATAAGCACATTGGAGAGATGCCCCAAGCTGATTCAATGCTGTTCGGTCGCGGTGGTGGCCTGCTTGTTGCCTTACCCAGACAGTATGGCGTCATCATGGATGAGTCATCCCTATCACCCCATTAGCATGTACATGGTACAGCGTGCACCACGCATAAAAGCATTAATACACGGGAATGCGCATCAAGTTCTCGCTGAAGATGTGTTAATGTACCGGGGTCCTAAACTGGAGTCATCTAGCATTACATGTAAAGTGTGCAATAAGGCATTCTTTTTAAATCAGAAAATATTGCTGAATTGGGTTTATTTTCTGGGTGGGTAATTAGCAGGAAGGCTACGCAATGTAATTTATACTGTGTGGCATTTGGTCTGGTATTGTTTTCACTGAGGACAGATTTTTTTGTGAGAAAATGTAGGCTACATGCCTCACAATTATCTTGCATTGCGCCAATGCTTTTAGATTTAAACCCTGCAGAAAACGGACTCAGTCTTCTAAATCCATTATACTGTACACTTTTGTGATGAAACTACATAGTGTACGCATAAGTTAAAGGAACACGTTGCCTTGGATCGGTCGAGTTGGTCTTTGAAACCGTTTGTTATAAAATGCATATGGGTAGAAAGAAGTTGCAAAAGTAGAATACAATGATCCACACAAACATGCCTCGAAATTGCACGGTTTTCTTTTTACCTCGTCGACTAACACGGTCGGCCATTAAATGGCCGACCGTGTTAGTTTGCAAAGTCAAAGGAAAACCACGCAATTTCGAGGCAAATTTGTGTGGATCATTGTATTCTACTTTTAAAACATCTTTCCAACCATATGCATTTTATAACAAACGGTTACAAATGCTTTTTATAGACCAACTCGACCGATCCAAGGCAATGTGTTCCTTTAACAGGAGGGAGCCAACTGTCAAATGTCCCTCATCCTCAAAAATCATCTATGACTAAACTTGTGGCAGAACTACCATTTAGGTATAAATCTCTTTTGGGAGGATTGTTGGCTCTGAAAGAGCCCTTGGAAAACCTTTATTTGAAGAGCCTTTATTTGAAGAGCCTGTGTTTGAATAGAGCTGATTTGGAAGGACGTTGAAGGTTAGGGATTTAAGCTACTGTACACATCTGTGCATAATAATGGACTATTGAATAAGTTTCCTAAAAATATTTAGTGGGACAATCAGAAACATTTTACCTTTTTACAAGTGTGTAGTCAATGACAATGTCTAGATGTACAATGTATACACCATGTACATATGTACAATATTTATACACACCTTTTGGAAGGATAATATAATAGGGCTAACACAAAATTTCAAAGAAAAACTTCTGTAGGTTTGTCTGACAATGCTCTTGTTTCGGCATCTATTGTGAGCATGGTGACCGAGTTTCTGTTAACCATCTTGACTTTACAGATAAATTAACACAGATATGAAGTTAATATTAACCATTTCCTGGTTATGGATACAAAGATAACACAGAAACTGGTCACCAGGGTCTCAATTCAATTCAATTCATCAAGCTCGAACCTTTTCAGCTTACAGCCTGATTTCCTTATTTTTGGTACCTCAGCCATGCCATCGAAAATGGAAAACACGTTTTGCTGTCTCGCATTTTCCTCTTGTTTATTCCCTTTTTTTGTGGACAAACTGTAAATGCATGCCTGATTCATGAAGTGTTATTTCAAGACGGCATTCAAAGGCCACTGTACTTTGTAATTCAGGATGGAATATATTGTAGAGCCAAAACAACTTGCATGTATTGTAAAAGAAATTCCAACCTTCTCCAATTTCAAAGCTTGCAAAAGCACTGTTTCTTTTATGGTGATTGGCAAGCTGTATGTTTAACCTGCACTCTAAAGATGTCAAATAGATAGAGATTAACAAACACGCAGGTTCTTCCAAGAAACCTCCTTGTGGGTTTTATTAAGGACACATTTTGTTGAGAGAGTAAGATTTAGGCTGTAAAAATGTAAGTAAGACAAGTTTAACAAATCAAAAAGAAAAATTGTGAACGAGACTTGACCTCTGTTTTTAGTTACTTGTTACTTTCAGCCTGATCCATGAGTTTAGTCCAACTGATGTTCATGCTATTGTTAAACCCAATACAGTGATCGCCCAAATGCAAGCGTGATTGGCAAATTTGATTTTTTTTTTTGTAAGTCATCCTCTTCCCAGTTTGAATGTTTTTACATTTTATCAGTTTTATTTATTTTTATTAAAGAATAGCTTTTGATGTTTTGCTAAATTTCAAGAATTTTGTGTTTTCATAAATATAATAAAAATAGATGATTTGATTTAATAAATCTTTACAGTTTAGCCTTTGTAATTTTTACATACATGTAGGCCTGTGTAAATCCCATGCACTTGAAATATACCATCAATCCAAAGGCAATTTACACACATTGAATCAGACTAATAAACCATAGTTAGTGTACGTATTTGAACTTGTTTTATGTAATCAAACTTTATAAACTTGAAATCATGGCAGCTGTTTTCCACTAGGATACATTTTCCAATCATGAGACTTTACCTGTCTTTGCTTGTTACATTCAATCAATAAAGATGTTTAAAAGACAGGTTCGTGCGAACATACATTCATATATACCTCAGACAGTTTCGCTATTCATATTGGTGGAGAGCGCGTCACGTGGGTGTGTATAAATCTTTGTTTATGACCAGTAAAAAGTGTTGAAACATGGGCGTGACACGCGAGCTTGCACCTGTGCTTATAAGACAGTTTCTTCATTGCCACAACACGCGATACACGGGATGCGCACAGCATTCCCTTACAAGGAGTTGTTTACCCGAGGGCGGCAGAGGGCCTTACCATTTCAAAGCTGGAGGGGTGTTGTGTTGAAATAAATCATTATAATTTTTGCATTTATTTTACTTTTGATCAAAAGTGTTGATGTTTTTTGACCGAAAAGGTATTTATGAATGGGAATCAAAGTGTGTTGAATCGGTTTTCAATGTGTGGTTTAAACCCGCCGAGGCCTGGTTCTTGATAATTTACCTCGACTTCGTCTCGGTAAAATTATCAAGAACCAGGCCTTGTTGGGTCTAAACCACTAGTTGAAAAACTCTTCACCACACATTGATTCCCTTATTTAAGTGATAATGTATTCAATGCAGCTTTGAAACATTGCATGCTCAAAAGGTACAATGTTGTTCCTGTGATGTCATTTTTCTTTTTTGATTGAGAGCCATCAAGAAACAGGTCTTGAATACAAATATCAAGAAACTTTCCTAAAATCATACATTGTTCGTATTTCCAATCCTGACCAAATAAATGGGGTGGACCAAGAAATATTTAATACAATACCTATAGATTTTATTCTTGTTTGTCTGGTTTAGGATTGAGTTTGTACTTAAAAAACTTAAAAGAATAACTAAGAAATTACCATTCTTATTTTAAACTCTGCAGGGACTGATTGAATCATGCATGCTTATTTGTGTACTTTACATGTATACAAAACAAGTAAACATCATGGTTTAAAGCCATTGGACCCTTTCGGTAAACAGTATTGTCCAAGTCCCTCACTTCGTGTATCACAACTTATATATAAAATAACAATCCTGTGGAAATTTAGGCTCAATCGGACATCGGAGTCGGGAGAAAATAACGGGAAAACCCACTCCTGTTTTCGCGCGTTTCGCCGTGTCATGACATGTGTTTATAACAAATCCGTAATTCTCGTTAACGAGAATTTATATTGTTTTACCGTTTTCTCAAAAAGTAAAGCATTTCATGGACTAATATTTCAAGAGAAGTCTTTCACCATTACCTTCTGTAAACCCTGTAAATTATTTGTAAATCTGTGAACTTTTTTTTTTTTTTCGGTACCGAAAGGGTCCAATGGCTTTAAAACCATAAATTTGGAAACCATATCTTTGGCCTAATGCGTATCAATTAAGAATAATTTTAGCATCATAATTGTGGGATGTCCATAGTGAAACCAGATTGTCATTTACAATAATGTACAGAACATTGAGATGGTTAAATAATTACATTGTACAATGTACATAAATGAGACACATTTGAATGGTAATGATGATGTCACCCAAGTATGTTCTTTTTCAATGACAGCGTACAATTACAAATAATCAAACAACAGTGAAACACATTCTCATATAGCAATGATGACATTACCCTTCTCAAATACATTGTATAATTCCATTTATATCATACATAATTGAGACACATTCTCATTGCAATGATGTCACCCATTCCAAGTAATTCTTCCTCAGTAGTGTAATGTTCCTTTAATCAAAGATGTTCAAACAATTTGAACACGGAGGCAGGAGGAGGCTTTTCCTGGATGAAGTCCGATGACAGCTCAGTCAGTATTTGACATGCAATGGATTCTGCTGCATTCATAATGATCAACATACACCAACCTCATGGGTGTTTGAATTAAGGATTTATTCACAAACCTAAGCCTACACCCACTCAAAACTCTTCAGAAAATATGTTTTTATTAAAAATGAGTATACTTTATTCGTTCAATCTCAGACTAAGCTGTATTTGTATGTATTCATTTTAAAATTATGTGAAATATTTAAATTGCTTTTCAAACTGCGTTAATTGTGTTCACCCTATCCTTACCAGGCTTGATTCATTGTAAGGGCAAGGAACTATTTACATGTAAAGGGCACCTAGCTCTATGAAAGAAATTTTAATTTGCACTGGACCATCTACATGTAGGCCTACAGGGGCGGAAAAGCTATGACCAAAAGGGAGTTGCATCCTGTTGAAGTACAGGCCTAGTTTGTCAAATATTTTCTTTTACTTTATTTTGTGCTTTAAGGACAAAAGTTACCCAACCAAGAAAATTTCATCTTGTAACCAGAATTTATTTAAAGCTTACTGAATATGAAGTCTTTCTTTGTGAAATGATTCCCTCTGAAGTAAAGTCATATTCAAGAAAACTGTATCTGAAAATCTAAGAAAATGAAACAGCTGATTTAAAAAAAAAATAGCAATTGCTTTTTCTAGGCCTTACTTACATCTTTATACAGACGTATTCATTTTGTATGAATACGGCACATTGTAAACACAAATTTTGTCTTGCCTTTCACACACATGTACACGCCCAAGTTTGCACAGGTTTTTTTTTTATGTATTATAGGGTTGATCATACAAAACAGTACCAATGTCTGCAGACATTTTATTAGCTGTACCAATCCTGTATAAGCAAATTTTCTGTGCAGACTGGAAGAAGACAATATCTAAGTGCTCTCTTCGCATGCAGTGCAGTTGGTTGCCTTTAAAAACTGTCTGCTGTGACAAAACCCTTTAGAATGGAAATCTGGCTCGTTCAAGTGGGCATTGAGAAATTCTGATGAGCCCCAACTACTTGGTGAAGTTGAACTGTTGCCTCTCCATCTTGCAATGAGTGACCTTTATCATAAGAACCCTTGTTCCCTTGGTCCCATGGAGGAAGGACATGGCGCTCCTCACAAAATCATCCAGGGGGAATTTTGAAGAGACTTTGATTAAAGCAACTGTTTGTGTGTGCTGAATCCTTCACCAAAATTGTACGGTGACATAAAAAATGCTGCCACAGGCATGACAGGAGGCTGCATTTACGGATTTATTAGATAGACATGGTGTCATGTTCTGTAGGCATACATTTAAAAACTGTATGTTTTTTACCAATTTGCAAAAATTGAATTTTTTTTAAACCAATTTTTGAAACTCCAGTTAAATACATCCCAATTTTTTTTTTTTTCAGAACACACAGGCTGTATTATCAATGCATAACAGTACATTAATATTACCTCCCCACGCAAACAGAAATTATTCTCAACCTCCAAACAGGAAATGAAAGATTTCGAGAAGATTTTCTCAAATGTGTTTAAAGAGATAATGGGATGTTAGAAACCAGCAGTTCAAGTTTTTGTTACAATTTTTTGTATTGCTAATAATACATACATGTACCTGCTTCATATGTGTTAATTATTCAAGACTGAAAAATGCATCCAAGAAACTTGAGGCGTCCTACTAATGTAGGTATTAGACATGTACTACATGCGTACCAGTACGCACATATCAGGTGACAATAACAATACATGATGCTCATTATCCTTGGCATTTTGCAAATGTTTTTCCTGTCATATTATCTTGTGAATGAAACTAAAGCCTTCTAAACTCCATGATGTATATACAATGTACTGTCTAAAACCTTTCTGAAGTACATTAGAATAACTGGTACATGTGGTGAAAATAGAATCACAATACGTACCAAAGATTGCCGATATTGCTTTCAATGTACAAAACACACAGGACATGCCAACTTTAATAATGAACTTTAAAGCCATTGGACTCTTTCGGTAAACAGTTATGTCCAAGGCCCACACTTCCTGTATCACAACTTCTATATAAAATAACAAACCTGTGAAAATTTAGACTCAATCGGTCATCGGAGTCGGGAGAACATTTAATGGGAAAACCCACTGTTGTTTCCGCACGTTTCGCCGTGTAATGACATGTGTTTAAAACAAATCCGTAATTCTCGATATCGAGAATTGATATTGTTTTAATGTTTTCTCAAAAAGTAAAGCATTTCATGAATAATATTTCAATAGAAGTCATTCACCGTTACCTTCTGTAAACTCTGTAAATTATTTGTAAATCTGTGAACTTTTTTTTTTCTGTACCGAAAGTGTACACGTATAATGGCTTTGAACGTAATTGATGTTTATAAATGCTTTTTTTTTATAGCCCCATGATGCAATAATATATAAAATACCAAGCTATTAAATATACATCAAAGGTGATATAAGATGCAAACACAATGATGTCCCCATAGCAACCAATGCTAAAAACTGAAATATTCAATCACTTAACATTTAGAAGACTCATCCAGGCCTATTGACACAAACTCAATATTATTTGGTAATTTTTTAACCTTCTACATATGTGTACTTTTGTTTTCTTTTTGTCCTCTGTACCCTTCCCCCCCCCCTAAAAAAAAACCACCAAGAAGGTACACTGTTGTTTGAAAACACATGCTTTTTATAATGAGTATGCAGTATGCCAGTACAGTAGCAAATGACTGCAATCTATTTTCTAGAATTCATTATTACAAGGACGTGAAAATGTGTCAAGTGTAGTGTAAACAACTGCACGTTATTATAGACTATTCATTAGAAATGATCAATTGTACAACCATGGAGGAAAGAATACTGCACACATTAGTCATTTTGTGCGGGATGTGTGCAGGCCCTGTGTCTGTTTTCGTGCACTGAGTTGGGCGGGGGCAGAGGGAACAGTGCTAAGGAAAAGAGTGGGCAACAAAACGTAAACTTCATATTACTTCTTTGGAAAATAATTTTATTTAGTATCAATGATAAACATCCTTCGATTGGTGTAGGCTCTCCTGATTTTGGTGCAGGCTCTCCTGATTATGCTGAAAATATAAAACGTGGGGGAAAAACAGTCCCAAATACGAAATGGGAATGATGGCATTTTGGTTGGCAAACTTACTGAGCCAAGATTTCTTTATAAGTCAAAGACTTTAGATGAAGTGCACCAGACATTGAATTACAAGGGGGCCACCATGACCTCTGTTCCCACTGGTCTTGGCCTTGGTGCTATTTCAAAAGTTTCCCCATAGACTGTAAGCATGCCCTTTTCAAAATGATGGCCTTGCCCTCGTCAAGATAAACTTTCTGGCCTGATAATCATACGTGTACTGTACATGTACCCCTTACATCATTAAGTAAACGCTAACTAGATATTTTAGTATTCCACTAACTTGTACAAATGTATGTCTATCAACCGCATTATCAAGATATTGTTCAGCCAAAGCAATCGCACAACATCGGTAAACAGTATTGTCCAAAGGCCCACACTTCATGTATCACAACTTAAATATCAAATATCAAACCTGTGAAAATTTAGGCTCAATTACGCTCAATCGAGAGAAAATAACGTGAAAACCCACCCTTGTTTCCCCACGTTTCGCCGTTTCATGACATGAGTTTAAAATAAATCTGTTATTCTTGATATCGAGAATTGATAATTGTTTTAATGTTTTCTCAAAAAGTAAAGCATTTCATGGAATAATATTGCAAGGGAAGTCTCTCGCTTTTATGTTATTTGTAAATCTGTGAACTTTTAATTTTTGTTCTGTGTCCAATGGCTTTCATCTACAATTTCATCTTACCATGTAGTACACAATTGCGTTCACATATAAGACAAGACACAGCTCTTCAAGTGCCTCTGATATGTATTTATAGCTCTGGGCACCAGGTGCACTAATTATAACCATCCTTTTTTCCACACTTGTAAATTAAAAAACTTCTCTAAGTGGCAGCTCATGTTTAAATTGCTTCGTCACCTTGAAATTCAGTCACAGTGATTCAATCCAGATAATTGCATGACGTTAGTCGACAGAGTTCAGTTCTTAAAAAATTGGGGGAAAAAAAAGAAATGGATAACTTTCTGTATGGCGCCACCACTTTTTCACTCATATTTACAAAAAGGGATATCTCATTGAGGAAAACGAGATACTACTTTTCATATCGAATGAAAAAGTGGTGGTGCCAAAACTGCGCCATATGGAAACTTTTTCCAAAGAAAATAGGAACGGAAAATAATACTTGGCAGGGATGAGATGTTTTAGACTTTTATCTGAATTCAGACCTTTTTGTATCTGCTCGGTGCAAAAAATGTCGTTATTTTCATCGGATAGAAAACAATTCTGCTCTTTGATCTACTTCACTAGCACTGAAGATACTGTTCCCTGAAGTTCCTTGAAATCTATAACTCCAGGGGTTACAAAAAGGTGGGTCTGCCATAATTTCAATGTTCCTAACAAAATTTAGATCAAAGTTTCAGATCTTTTTGTTAGGAATGGTTTATTGGTTATTTATTTTAAAATGTTATCGCAGCATACTGCTGAATTGCGACATAATTCGCAATCCTTAAAAATAATACAATAGTTAAATTAAAAGCTTTACAATATATTTATAATGAATGAATATGATAAAAACCACCAAACAAAGGCCTGGCAAGTACAAAAAGGAATGACTCTCATCCATTACAATTTAGTGAACTTACATGTTAGAACTAGACACATTCAGTTTATTTCATTGGAAACTGGGTACAAGTGATCTTTGTTATAATTTATTTACCTTCATGACATGCTTGATTTTGTATTTTAAAAACTACTGTTCATTGAATTTGTTGGTTCCAACAACTTACCTTGAAATACTTCCTCTTGTGTTTATTTAGAAATGCTATTGTTGTAAGCAATGCATACCAATTATTGTAGTGTACACAATGACACAATGATTTGAACAAAATATATCCCAACATGGCGACCTGGCTCCTATAGCAGATGTTAAACACTGTATTATTTAAATTGATTCACTTTTAGGGGGTGTGTCTTTTTAGAAAAATTTGAAGTTTGAAAAAGTATGATTGACTGAGTTCACAAAACAATTGTGTGCTTTTCACAACTGTTTTAATTTGGTTGTCTCATGGCATGAACAAAAGACCAAAGAACAGCAGAATGGAGATCCCACAATCTCTGTTACTGTTGCTCAAGAGTATGCTTTGCTAGTCAAGTGAATCCTACATATCATGCTTAAAGACACTGGACATTATTGGTAATTGTCAAAGCACAGTCTTCTTACTTGGTGTATCTCAACATATGCATGAAATAACAAACCTGTGAAAATTTGAAAACAATTGGTCATCAAAGTTGCGAGATAATAAAATAGTGAAAGGAAAAACACCCTTGTCACACGAAGTTGTGTGCTGTCAGATGCTTGATTTCGAGACCTCAAAATCTAATTTTGAGATCTCAAAATCAAATTCTTGGAAGAAAACTACATGTTGTACTTCACTTCAGAGGGAGCCGTTTCTCAAAATGTTTTTTTTACTATCAACCTCTCCCCTTACCAAGTAAGGTTTTTTGAATTACCAATAGTGTCCACTGCCTTTAAGACCAGGTTAAAATACCTCTCAACTACATCAACTGATTGTTGAGAGGACCTTCCAAAATTGACGAGGGATAAACACTCTTGGCATGATGTTATGAATGGAATGACAATGGTGAATTTGGTAGGGGTCATGATTGTTGTTGGGCTTGACATTGTACCCTGTTTCACTGACAAAAGAAGAAACTTGTTTTTGCCGCCCAACCCCCATTATTACTGTCGATACGGGTACGCCTCTCTCGAGTACAGGCTGTGCGAATATATAATGTCAGTTTGTGGTATTAAGATACAATTTGAAAATTCACCTGGCGTCATCAGCAACAATTTTGGTTTGCGCCGTTTTGGATGCCGGATTCCCCAGTGTTACTGTTAAGGGTAGGGTGACATTGGCTTGGTTAGACGCGCGCCATCTTTATGCGATATGACTCCTCGCAAAATGACACACCATAGGCACGCTGTAGCTGTCTGTGAGGTCAGAGCGAGGGGGCAATAGGCAAGGGTAATACTCCACCTAGACTACAAACTGTATTAAATTCTCTTATCAACCGTTATTGATTTACTGTCTGGCAACTTAGGCTTGCCCAGGCTGTGAAGATTACCGGCTAAAGTCAACATGAACTACTTGCATTGAGCTAGACTCCATCATCAGAACTAACACACTTTATAATACTATGGCCCTGAACTGTAACTCTAGCTGTTTGGTCTTGAAGTTTCATTCATTACTGAACCTCACAAAAGGTGTGAACAATTCCTGATCTAAGAATGCAGTATTATTAGGCCATCATGCCACCTGCCAGGACCAAGCTTAGTTCAGACCTTGAGATATTTTCAGATACTCAAATATATTAGGCCCTACATGTTAGTAACAAATTAGGTTAAAGCTGTGAGGTTTGGTAACACTGTTAATAAAGTACAAACTGTGTATTCCAAGGTAATGTTACAAGGTCAACCTTGCCATATGAACAGCTGTAAAATGGGAAAAAGTAGACCAAAGGTTGGCCCTGTTTTTGCCTTAAAGTCTGACGTCACTTGTACATCAGTTTTGTGAAAAGGCGCCAGACTCTGGCCTTTTATTCAGAGAGATTTTTCTTTGACCTTAAATGTTACATGTGCATGATTTGACCAAAAGAAATTAAATATTTGTTCAGGGCTGAAGTTTCATCTCTGAGAACTAGGGCAAGGCTATTTTCATTTTGCAAAGCTCTTCCCTTGGTAAAATTGTAAAGTCTATTGGAATCATTTGAAATGGTGCCAAGGCCAAGATCAGGGCAACAGAGGCCATGCTGCAAGCCTCTCTATCCTCTGTGTAATAGACCGATCCATTAGGCTCCGCCCACGACGCACGTGTGAGCAAGAACACGTGGGGCTCTTCAATGCCTTTCTGCACTACTCTGCCGCGCGCGCCATAATACTCGCACGCATGTCGGACCTTATTTACGCAATGGTCAATACGCAATGGGGCGGAGCTTAGTGGATCAGTCTATTCCGTGTCTGACATTTTTTGTTCTACATGTACATTTAGAGCAAAATCAGTGTGCTATAATAGGCAAAATGATGTGCTTATAATTTCAAAAAGTCTTTATGACAGAACATCAGTGCTAAACAAACATTAAAAGGAAAGAAGCAGTAAACCAGCTGTACACACTTTTTCCTATGTCATGATTTTGCTTAGGTAACCTTTTTTTTGTTTTCCAGTCTGGAAAAAAAAAATTGATGTAAGGGAGGGTATCCTTTGGTAATAACTCCAAAAATTAACTACATGTACCATGAAAATTTACTTGGTTAGCACTACATTGGTGTCTATGGGTACAACCAAAATGAATAAGGACTGCAGCTGTTAGACACTACTATGAGATACGAATGAGTCTATTTAAGGATGTAGACTTAGAGAGAGATGAGATCTCAGAATTTCAATCTAGAAACGGTTCTGTATGAAAAAAAAATCAGTATATTTCAAATCCAATTACAAATTATTTTTCCAGCTGTCAACAGCTCCAGATTTGTTGCTTAAAATTATCTAAAAAATGCGAACAGTATTTGAAATGAAATGTTCACAGTTAAATAGGCTAAAATTATGCACATTTATATTAGGATTTTAAAACAATCAAGCCGTTCCAAAAACCAAAACAACACTTTGCCTCGGTAAACAGTATTGTTTAAAGGCTCACACTTTGTGTATCACAACTTCTATATAAAATAACAAACCTGTGAAAATTTAGGCTTCATCGGTCATCGGAGTCGGGAGAAAATAATGTGAAACCACACCCTTGTTTCAGCACGTTTCGCCATGTCATGACATGTGTTTAAAATAAATCCGTTATTCTCTATATCGAGAATTGATAATTGTTTTAATGTTTTCTCAAAAAGTAAAGCATTTTATGGAATAATATTTCAAGGGAAGTCTCTCACCATTACCTTCTGTAAACCCTGTAAGTTATTTGTAATTCTGTGAACTTTTAATTTTTGTTCTGTTCAGAAAGTGTCCAATGGCTTTTAGCATCTCTATGAACATTGTGTCTCAGCTTCAATTTAATTAAAGACCTACATTTGTTCCCTTTCATTCAAGTGCTACCAGTTAATCCCATAAAATAACTGTCTTCCTAATGATCAGAACAAGCAGGTGCCAACAAACATTTACTTATCAAATTGGATTGTCAAAGTCTAGATGAAAGGGGTATCAACCTTTTGATCTCATCGACATCGACTGAAAGCAGGGATGACATCCTCCTGGTATTGATGTATCTTGCATCGCTTCATGGGTTCTAATCGTTTCCAAACAGATGTCCGTATTTTACGGTGTATTACCTGCGCCGTAAATAGTCATCAGAAAAAATCAATGAGATTAACATACAGCCACTGGAGCTATTAGAGTGCACTAATTAATATCGCTAATTAGCACGGACGAAATATTGGAGCAGTGGATCTCATACCATGAGTTGCAGTGTAGTCTCTGAACTACAATGTTTGTCTGGGTTTTTTCTGTTTTTTTTTCTGGAGTTTCCCTCATAAATGCTTGATTAATCTGGAAATAAAACTTGTCCTCATTTGTATTGCTTGTACATTTAGCCAAGGACTGACTCTTTGGTTTACAGTGTAACTCTTTTTAAAATTTGTTTATTCCAGTATTTAGTTCCTCGTTAAGTGCTGTGGGTTTATTGTTTTGAATGTAGGCGCTATAATCAAGCTTTTTTTATTGTTATTATTATTCTGCTTGGAGCTCAACAGTCACACAAACCATAATGTGGTCAACAAATTTTGAATCCTCAAATGCAAGTTATTGTCCAGAAGATACCCAAGAAATCTTCACATTATTTCTTAGCTACCGATATTACATGATATGTCGGCCTATGTACACAGGTACAGTGTATACTGGTGGATGTGTGAAACAAAGTTTTTAATCCAGAGGCCTACAATTATTTTAATTTAGTTATTTACAGAAAGGAAGTGAACACTTCCACATGGATACAGGATGAGCGGATTATGTGTCTCTTGGTAGACATGGGTAGACCAGTCACACTGTAACTGTTTAACACAAAAAGCCCTAATACAATAGCTTCAACAATTCAAAATAGATATTTTCAGGTACTCTCCATGTCATTTGATGGGTACCCACATTTCTGATTCTTCAAATGAAAATGAACCGTAATTTTGTGTTCATGCACATCTGGGTGCAAACTTTTATCTTGTTTGTAAAAGCTTAGAACGGACAGCTCTTTCTTTGTTGACAAATGGTTGAGGCTGTACAGATGCAGTAGTGTATGGTTTGTCTTTGACCAATGAAATCAGACACTGCCTGGTTTCAAGACTTGTATCCCAGACAGTTTAAACCCATTATGATTGGTCAAGAGGAGATCATGTGATCAGTATTAGAATGATACTAACACAAAGAAGAGTGTTTAAACATATGCATCTAGTTTGTTATCTTTTAGCGTAGAACACAATTTCACCACTTCGCAATTTGTAGTCCAAGGAAGTGACAAGAATTACAAACTTCCAAAAATGTTTTAAAACAGATTGTCAAAAAGGGCATTTATAAATGGGAATAAAACAGTTGTGATTTGTCTTAAACAGCTGTTTTAAAACCTTGCATGTTCATGGCCGTATGACCCCACCTTCAGCTGTTGTTGTCCTTCATCGCACAGTCTGCTGGTTTTAAATAGCCATTAAAAATCTTATCACCACTCTTTTATTCCCCTTACACAACTATTCGTGGCAATTTACGGGGTAGTTATGGTTTCAAAGAGTCCATTAATGGATACCCTACATGTAGTAATTGAGGCTTCTGAGCTTGTCAAAGTTCTGATCATGCTACATACATGTATTAGAAATTGCGTAAGTGAAAAACAGTCTGTCATGTCTGTGTGTGTGTGTGAACAGTTATTGTAAAATTGTGAGACGTGTCATCTTTCTCATGAGCATCTTGGATGTCGCTGGGTTGTGTGCCTTGGAGCATGATTCAGGCAATATTAAATCCAAGTTCCGAGCATACTTCACACACAGTGCGTGACAATTCACCTTGTGCTACCTGTACAACCTTGGGTCTACCTTACATAACTGGAATGCTATTGAATGATCAGTCAAGAGGATTGGGATAGATGTAAAGATTGGTAGCTGAGATTATTATTTACCTTGTCCCCCTCTTTTTCCCCAAATAATTTTGCCCATGTTTTTTGTTCTCAAACTTACCAAGATTGTGAGACACTTTATAAAAGAACATTGGTTAGGCAGAACAAAACAACATTTCAGTCTAAATGATTGGAATGCTATTCCAACTCTTTTGAAATGGTCATCAGACAGATGTACATGTATCAAACCTGATGACACTGTCTCAAGGCGTCCCTTGTTACTACCAACTAAGTATTTGTTTTATTAGTCTTTATCAACTCAAACTATTTCCAGTATAAGCCTGCTTGTCTATTCAGATGTTGAATCAGATATGGGTGATTTCAGGTAATTTAAAAACTGAAAATTCATCCATTAGAAAACTGTTACTGATGGTAGAAAATGAAACACTTTTTAAGTGTTTCCTGTCAAAAGTTTTAACAGTGAGGAAATGTGGATGCCCTGTTTTCAGTTTGTCATCGGTTCGTTGCTCTATGGTATGAACATACTCTGTATACAAAGCTCAAGATTCATGTGGAGCCAGAACATACAGTATGGTGTATAACATCTAACCCAAAAATAGCAAAAATATCATCAATTGCATGACAGCATTCATTAAAAGTTGCCAAAAGGCTGAGATGTGTCAAAATATGTAGATAACTTTCAAAGTTAATGCTATCAACTTCGTTATGGCAACCTTTTATCATGTGACCGATGGCGAAAGACAAGATCCCTTCCCTCCATGATCCCAGGTGTCTCGAGCAATTTGATTAAATCGTATGAAGTGAAAGAGCACATGATGTGACACAACCTCATCCGCAGGGGTATACTGTATCTGTATGACTGAAGCTTTGAGGGTTTTGAAAGGCTGTTTTGTTGGGTTATTACAGTATTTCAAACCCATCTTTCCTAGAGAATTGCATACATTTTATATGAAGGAAAGATCTTACATCGTATGTATGCACATGTTTGTGTAGACTTGATTCAAGTCTGGATCGCGGTTATTCTTCTGCATCTCAGCCACGAAAAACGCCCCCACATTATTAGCTTTCACGCGCCGTAGGCTAAATAACGAAGGTTGTTCACGAGAGGGCGCTGTTTGTAGCGGGTATCAGGACGACTAAAAAGCCACGATCAAAGACTTGGGAACTAAGTCTAATGTGTGTGGTACATGTACATGTACAGCACAAAATCTCTAGTGAAAGTTTCTGTGTCACAGTGATGATCCTTGCCCCTATGGACAAACACCACGTCCCACGTGTACATGTTTGGTGCTCAGGGGCTCAAATATTTGAGGAATATCCACAAAGCCTGTACATGTAGCTCGAAATCTTTACTTGACCAGAATTTATTTAACATATAACCATTATTAAAATGAGTTGAACGAGCACTCCGAGAAGATCTTTTCATTTGTGTTTACTGTAAGGCAGCACTCCGATGCTCTTGAAGAGAATTGAAAGAATATAACCACATTCACAGTCAACACATTATCACAAAGATATGACACAATGAGGCATTTAATTCAAATGAAAAACACTAGACCACGTCCCATTGTGAGATTACTGGCCCTACACTAAAATTACAGGCCTCCGCTCCAGCCTGTGGTCCTGATTAATTTTGACCCCTGAGGTACTCATCAATTATTTGTACATTTAGGTAGGCAAAGATAATTTTACAATACACTAACATCTTGATTTCTTACTGGATGCAATAATGTTCTTGTTCAAAGTTGTAGAAAGTAGATAAATCGCTGAAAAGTTTGCCGAAAGACACTGATGTTGTACTACCTCTTTAAAGGAGATTCTGTGAACACTGATATCAGTAACGTTTGAACTTCGCAAACTGACTACAGCTTAGCCTGTCAAGATGCTATGACCTTACCTTGTCAAGACATACTACATGGGCGTATTAATTCTGACAGTGAGTTTGGTTCGAGTACAACTGAAACGTGTAGGCAGAATTTCCTCGTCATTGGCCTGTGTGTCTCTCCAAATGTCAACTTGATAGTTTGTCATTTAATATTCCTCGTTTCGTATAGACAGTGCAAGTTTCTGCACTTTTGTTTTTTATCATTTCCAGTAGTGTCTGAGTAATTGTTGTTACTGTGTTGATGTGATATTTTCTTGACCCTTTTTTAAGCTGCTTTGAAACCACATACATCATATCACAAGCTAGCAAAATGCTTCAAAGAAATCTTGATGACAAATTTGCACAAGTGATGTACAGTGTATTCTTTGCTTTCTCAAAATCACAACAGTCTTGGATGCCCCATTTTGGAAGTCTATGTCCCTGAGTTACTTTAGTGAAGCAGGGTACATTGTAAGTGTGCTAGTGTTACTGCAATTTTTATGCGCAATTTAGGCTATTTATTTGACTCCCAAATGGCAAGTGTGGCAGGCTTAGTCAGTTGCCACCACTTGTAACAATTGTGTCATTACATGTAGGAAGAGACCACTCATGAAGAATCAATAAGATGTACATGTACATGTGTTATTAACTTCTAGCTCTATTTCTTTTGGAGGGGGGGGGGGGGGGGGTTGAGTGAGGCAAACATTTTCTATATTTAAAGGTTGTTATGAAACTTCTTTTTTTTTGGGGGGGGGGCAAGGAAGGTACATAAGTAGTGATTATTGCAGGGTATTAACCAAGATACATTTTTGTAATCTAGTTGCCTTGTTCACTAACTTTGGGCTTATAACGAAACAGGTTTGTGTTGTTCTTTGTAAATGTAGCTCTTAAACACTGGGCTGTGGAGGAAAGCAACCGTCATTCCGGAACACTAATCAATGCAACATTGTGATCCTGCTTTTTACTCAACGGTATTGGCTAAAGATGAAATACATACAGTTAACAACTATACTTTTCTTGTGATGTTCTTTTGCAGCTCTCCAGTGCTGGGCAGTAGAGGACAGCGCCATCAGTTACGATACCACACTGCAAGCTGCTGCAGCTGCTGATGTCAACAAGGTTGGCCTTGGTATGTACATGGATATCAATTATAGATAATTAGTCATATCTGTGTACTGTGTACATGTACATGTACATGTAGTTGGATTTGATCGAGGAAATTCCTTTCCGATCATCATTAAAGGCACTGAACACTGTTGATAATTACTCTTAAAACAAATCAGAATACTGGTTTTGACAATTTGCCAAAGGTGTCTGAGTGCCTTTAACCTACTGTACTTGTTGTATTTAACAGAAGTTTTAAACTTTCCTGAAAATGACAGAATTCTGCTCATTGTGTATTCTCATTTTCAGCAGCAGAGAATTTATCAGCATTCCGATTTTTTGGCTCATTCTTGCTGTGCCATGGCTCAAAGTTCACACTGGACAGAGGCCAGTGATTTTAGCACAATTAATAAATATCTTTAATTTAACAATAATTTAACAAATATCTTTGAATTTTGTTGAGTGAAAGTTTGACCTACATGTACTTTTATTTCAAAAGATCAATAGACGTCTTCTCCAGTGCCAAATGAAACAGTTTATACTGAAACTCTAAAGAAAGGGGCACCAAGGCCAACTGAAAGGGCACCAATGCCTTTTTCAAACCTATTAGGAGATGTTGATAAGTTTGATGTATTGTTAGTTAAAGAAAGGGGGCACCAAGGCCAACTGAAAGGGCACCAAGGCCATTTTCAAACCTTTATTTGTTGATGACTTATGTTATTACTGCTTTTGGTCCAGTCAAAATGTTGAGTAAAGCTCAGCGGTCTTGTGGATCTTGATCCGCCCAAATTCAAGCTCTGTGTATGAATTATTTTGGTAAATTTCTGTATATTGAACTGTTGTTTTACAAAGCACAAGTTGAAAGAGGCGATGGCCTTCTCTTGGAAAAAGAGAGTCAATATAACGTTTCTTGTAAATTAGACTGGCGTATCAGAATTCAGTAGGAGACATGTCCAAGGATATCCAACACTGAACGTGCAAATATCACTTCTGCCGGCGGCGGTAGAGAAACCCACACACGCCAAATTGCTAATGTGCGGAACAGACTTTTTACGGCTGAACTTACTCATAATAATGCAACATGAATCTAAATTTCAGGGGAGAGTTTAATTTGATACAGTTTCAAATGTGTTTGAAATTTGTATGAATAATCAAGTTTTAGTTCCTTCAACTTGCCCTGGTTTTTTTAAGTACCCCCTTGACTGGAAAAAATCCCAAGACTTTTAAGGAAATTCCTTGTAAACGCACCACTGTGTAAGGCATTGCTTAAACTCACATGTGATACTTTAGATCAACAGTGTTTGAAATTTCTTTTCCCCATGTTTAGTTCGTTTACAAATGGGCTGTTTAGTTTGTCTTGGTTTTTTTAAAGTACATGTCCTTAATATAAAAGGACATTCAGTGAAATTAAACAAACCATTGTAAGGAACAAATATGAAAAAGCTTCCTGAACGAGTTTAAAATGCGTTGTAAGTTAATCCTTTTTTTTCTCAATTTGAACATACGCTACAACATGTAAGAGAAGGTTCACTCCATTTGTTTTTATAGTAGGGTCATATCTTTGGATTCCGTGACCATTTTTTTGCTACCTTTTTTTCTCGATGGATTTGACTTCAGGAACCATTTAAAAGGAAAATTAGCTCCTATGAACCTCTGAAATATGATAGGAACTTTTTTTATTGCGCAATATTCAAAATGGCCGCCGACGCCATCTTGAAAAACATAAATTGTAATAGCTCTGGCACCAGATGACATAGACGGACAAAGGAGATGTCCTTTTCCACTATATCTGGCATGACAAATACACTGGAGTGGTTATTGTAATGTTTGGGGACCATCTTGACCTCTAAATCCAATATGGCCGCCGGACGCCATCTTGAAAACCATAACTTTTATTAGCTCTGGCTCCAGATGACCTACACGGACAAAGGAGATATCCTTTTCCACTATATCTGGCATGGCAAATACACTGGAGTGGTTATTGTAAGGTTTGGAGACCATCTTGACCTCGAAATCCAATATGGCCGCCGGATGGCATCTTGAAAAACATAACTTTCATTATCTATCGCACCAGATGACCTATAGACAGACAAAAGATATGTCATTTTCCACTAAATTTGGCATGGCAAATACACTGGAGTGGTAATAATAAGGGACCATCTTGACCTCGAAATCCAATATGGCCGCCGAACGCCATCTTGAAAATTTGAAATGTGAAAGCTGTGGCACAAAAAGAGCTATTTGAACAAATAGTGTGTCATTTCCCACTATTTCTGGCATTACAAATTAATTTTAAAATGTTTTTTTTATAGTTCTGGAACCATCCTTACCTCTAAATTCAAGATTCACATCATAGCAGCTTCACTATCACAACCTATCTCACTTTTCACTGACGCTGCCGCTATCACTGTTGTCATGTGTCTGCGGGTTTGTTGGTAGGGACATGGATCAGGGAATGGGGGGCTTAGTATAACGGATTGGCAGACACAAGCCATTTGCAAGATGCAACCCATGGCCTATTGGTGAGGGGGCGACTTCTTAACTTAGTTAATATGCACGCTCCAAGTGTGGACAGAGACTGTCCAAGTCAGGCACAAGCCAAATAGTGCTCTTTTTCCTGCACTCTTCAGTTGGCAGCTCGGACTTCTCCCAGGGTCTTGCTTTTACAATCGCCATACACGTATGACAAATTGCTCCAAATTGCTGATATTCTCTTGTGTCACAGGGAGCTGTTTTATACTGCTAGCAGGTCTTGTGCCTCTTTGGACTTTTCAACCCAATTGATCCATAGAAACCAGAGTTATTGTCACACCCAAAGAACATTAAGTGGTATGATGGAAGTGGCCATTGCCACATCTCACTAACACCGGGCACCGATTAGCTGATGTTTGCGTTATACACACACATGAGCCCTGATGTATTCTGAGAAACATATGCCACTTGTACAAAGTTGTCAGTGTTCTCAGTATCAAAAATGACTGCTTCTGAGTAGCCTTCAGAACAAAGCACAATGTAGATGGTGAATATGGCAGTGTCTGCCTCTGCATGGGCACAATATTAAGCTCTGGCATCAGACTGCCTGCGAGATTCTTAGCAGTGCTGCCTACTACACGTAGAAGATCTCAATACTGGTTGACTCTGCTGTTTTTAGGAAAGCTTCTTGGAGGAAAACTTGAAGGCGGATCTTGCCTTGTTCTCAGGTGTGCTCAGGAGAGCATGGAAGTTATCTGATTTCATGAAAACATTGCTGATTGGCAGTTTGTCTTCAGTGGTAGGAATGGTCAAGCGCCATATGAGGCCCATATCGATGATCTATGTGTATACATCAGGCCCTGGAATGGCAGTCGAAGTAAGATTTTTGCTGGAGCTTGCTTTTCTGTGTCTTACGCATGGTTCCATTGACGTTGAAGATTGCAAGGCACAACACGATGCTGCAGGATGTCTTCAAGATTGGGCACCACTCGTTTCGACCAGCCAGAGAACAGAGGGCAAAGCTTTACACTCCATTTCCTCCATCCTTACTGCAATTCTCGAATTGAAAAGTTCTGATGCTTGCTATTTCGAGTGTCTGAAAGGAGTTGCTTTTCATTGTTTGGAATTGCCAGTCATCCAGATTTCAGCTTAGAGCCCTTATTCATTGTTGGCTCTATCCAAATGTCATGGGCGACACATGAATATGGTTTTCCAATCATTGAGTGCGCAAATTCCATATTCCTTGATTGCAGCCTGGTCTTCAGGAAGGGTATCAAGTACTGCCGTAAAATCGGGAGGATGCCGACCATACGTGTCATTGTCATAGATTCACATCCATGGAAGCATGAGGTTGAGTGAAGACTTGAACTCTGTCCAGTTGCTCGTTCTGATGACATGGGTACTTTGAGTCAGAATCTTCACCATTTCCATGAAGGAAATCCAGTATTCTGCTTGTTGGGAACCCTCAAAGTCCTTGAAGAGAGTGTCAACTACAATCATGTAGGTCAATCAGATCAGCATTTTACTTAAGTTCATCATGTGAATCTGAAAGTTCTTGAGCACTAATTGAAAGTCGGAGCTTGGCAAGTAAAGCCTCAATAGCAAATACGCTTCAAGTCATGTGTTTTTGTCCTGGCATGACGGAACAGTCTCGTACTAGAGGCATCGAACCCGCTCTTTTCCCACGAAGGGCCGAATAACAGAACCATCTGCATGACACCCGCTGCAACCAAAACATCTAAGATGCCAGATCCCTTTAAACCTCTTGAATATAGCGTAGATGAGTGACATATTGATGTGGAAAAGTCCCGTGAAAGGTATGATTTTGTGGAAAGTTTACAGGATGGTCACCAACAATTATTGCGAAAGGCATTTTTATCTCTTTGATTGGCTTTACAAGTTTACACATCACATCAAATAAATCGTCTTATCAAGTGGGTTGGGGTATGTCGTATGAAATTGCTCGACTTTCCTCTGGTTTTGACATGTTGGCTGAAGCCCTGAAAACCCTGGCACAGTCTGTTCTTCTGGTTTAGGTCTCACTTGGTCATCTTGACCCTGGGCCAATGCAAGGATTACACAGCGAGTTCTTTGCCCGTATGTATCGAGAGTGATTGAATCAGTTAGAATCAGTTGTAATGCCAGAAATAGTTGAAAATTACACCATATTTGTTTGTACAGCTCTTCTTGTGCCTGAGCTATTACAATTCATAATTTGTAAGATGGCGACAGCGGCCATCTCGGATTTGGGGTTTAGGATGATCCCCACACACTACAATAACCGTTCCAGTAGACTTGTAATGCCAAATTTAGTGGAAAATGACATATCTTTTGTCTGTCTATAGGTCATCTGGTGCGATAGATAATGAAAGTTATGTTTTTCAAGATGCCATCCGGCGGCCATATTGGATTTCGAGGTCAAGATGGTCTCCAAACCTTACAATAACCACTCCAGTGTATTTGCCATGCCAGATATAGTGGAAAAGGATATCTCCTTTGTCCCTGTAGGTCATCTGGAGCCAGAGCTAATAAAAGTTATGGTTTTCAAGATGGCGTCCGGCGGCCATATTGGATTTAGAGGTCAAGATGGTCCCCAAACATTACAATAACCACTCCAGTGTATTTGTCATGCCAGATATAGTGGAAAAGGACATCTCCTTTGTCCGTCTATGTCATCTGGTGCCAGAGCTATTACAATTTATGTTTTTCAAGATGGCGTCGGCGGCCATTTTGAATATTGCGCAATAAAAAAAGTTCCTATCACATTTCAGAGGTTCATAGGAGCTAATTTTCCTTTTAAATGGTTCCTGAAGCCAAATCCATCGAGAAAAAAAGGTAGCAAAAAAATGGTCACGGAATCCAAAGATATGACCCTACTATTATGGGTATGTCATCACTCGATTGATTTGAACTGAACAAAAAGTGTTCAAATATTGACTTTGAGTCTGACGGGCTCAAAGTCAATATTTGAACAAACTCTTTTTTGTTCAAGACTCTACACAGTGAGGTGTTATGCTTCTTGGTATTCAATTTAAAAAATCTTGTCTGGTCAAAAGTTTATCGGCCCGTCACAAAAAACTACTGGAGCGGGGCATGTGGTCCAGTGTGGAAATTCGGGCCCTGTTATCCTTTATACCTGACAAAAATTATGGAATTATTTGTAGATGTTTTGATTATGGCAAGGATATTTATTATTTTTCTTTCTTTCCCTTTTTGTTCTTACAGTGCATAGGAGCTTTTCCCAATGTGGCAGCAATCTTGGTTTAGTGGTCTTAATCAACCCAACATCTACTGAAGTTACCACTGAACTACGCAGTCTTCTCATCCACAATGCGTCCAACAAGCATCTGATCTATGGCGGCCATTGGCTTCAAGGGAACGGTGACTGGATTCTCCATAATGATACTTTCACTCTGAAGGACATTGCTGATGTCTTCAGTGAGCCGGATGTAGATGCTGCTGTCTTAAAAGCCTCCCAGGAAGAGCGTCAGACGCTAGTTGTCTCTGGCTGCCACTGGACGACGGCTTCCGTCACTAAACAGTCATTCACTAAGAGCCTGAATCTGACCATCAACCCACAGGAGGTGAAGAACGACAGTGCTGGTGTATCCCTAATCATGCAAACCATACGCACCAACATGGTCATCCCGTCATCCTTCGAGCTCCTAGAACCACCCACTATGGGTGTTGGGGTCAAGTGTAAAATCACCAAGCCTACTGTGCTCATATTCCCAGCCGGCAAAGGAGACTGTGCCTTCTTTGCCGTCACTGACTTTAGTATTTTTCTTGGTGGAGGCTACTGCACCAAGAGCTGCTTCTGGAAGTTTGCCAAGCACCTGCATAGAATCGATGCCATCATGGCCCCCCACATGCAGCCAGATTCACTGATGGGTTTCAACAGTCTCTTGAAGAGGAAGATCGCAGAGCAACAGCTCGTCGAGCCAGAGAAAGGAACACCAGAGTATGAGGAGTGGTTGATCAAGTGCAACTCACCAGAGGTCGGAGTGGTTTTCCTGAATGCACCAGAGAACAAGAAGTCGCCAGAGAGTCTGGAACTGAGGACCATCAGCGAGGGTAACCTTACACAGCAGCTGCTTCAGGAGCTAGACATCAAACCCTTCTCCTGTTCCGCTAATGTAGGCAAGGTAATTGAACCGGTCACACTGTATCAGAAGGTTGGTATTGGCCGTCTTGATATGTTTATCTTAACACCGGTTCATGATAGCAAAGAATTGAAAGATTTCATGCTGCAATGGAGTGGTAATAAAGCATTCTCAAAAGTTAAAACGGGCATGAAGGTAAATGGGAAGGAAAGTGAATGTCTAAGTTCAAGTGCTGTTTCTATCTGCGCTTTGATTGTCTGGCAGCCAGCCAACCAACACGAAGAAATTGTCAAAGTGTTGTTTCCTGGTAATGCTCCTCAGAGCAAAATTCTTGAGGGTCTTGACAGGCTGAAGCATCTGGAATATCTTAAACATCCTGAAGTCACTGCAGCTAAGCTAAGCAAGGGAGGAGCACAGCTGAAAAAGAAAACAACACGTGCTGCACCAGGAAAGTCTACGGCGAAAGCCAATGGGCCCTTATCTAGTGTAAATTCAAAGGGTGCGGCCAGTTCCAGTAACCAAGCACCCTGTACTGATGGTGTACACTGCAACACGCCCCCTCCTTGCACGGATGGAATACACTGCAACACGCCCCCTCCTTGCACGGATGGAATTCACTGCAACACACCCCCTCCTTGCACAGATGGTATACACTGCAACACACCCCCTCCTTGCACGGATGGAATACACTGCAACACGCCCCCTCCTTGCACGGATGGAATACACTGCAACACGCCCCCTCCTTGCACGGATGGAATACACTGCAACACGCCCCCTCCTTGCACAGATGGTATACACTGCAACACGCCCCCTCCTTGCACGGATGGAATACACTGCAACACGCCCCCTCCTTGCACGGACGGAATACACTGCAACACGCCCCCTCCTTGCACGGACGGAATACACTGCAACACGCCCCCTCCTTGCACGGACGGAATTCACTGCAACACGCCCCCTCCTTGCACGGATGGAATTCACTGCAACACGCCCCCTCCTTGCACGGATGGAATACACTGTGGGACCCCGCCTCCAAATGGCCAGGTAGACTGCATGGATGGAATTCACTGCAACACGCCCCCTCCAGACAATCGTTGTACTGACGGTGAACATTGCGGCACTCCTCCTCCAGAAGACAGCTACGCAGAGGATGCTTGTGGCAACTTCAAACCAATCGAGCCATACAAGTGCACTGATGGTATGAACTGCAACACTCCGCCCCCTGAAGATGGTGACGTGTGTGCGGATGGCTACAACTGTAACACACCACCCCCAGACGAGGAAGGAGCAATGGACACGCAACAATCACCAGTTGATAATGAGCCAATGGCGACAGTACAGGGAGATATTTGTGGAAATCTCATGGATAGAAACTTGCCCGAGAGTCAACAGGACATGAGTGCATTCACTTTTAGTGGCGCTTCGGCTTTCTGCAAGCCTGTAGATTCTTCTGGCTTTGGTGAGGGTGAGCAGAGAAGTTCAAATGGGAGGATGCCATCTGGAGAAATTTCGCCAAGTGATCAAGTTGAGTATGGGGATGACTCTTCTAATAATGGCTCTCCTGTCTTTGCTGTAGACACAGCAACAACAGCACAATCACCCGTGCAAGCAGACTTTGGAGATTATGCAGAGGAAGACCATGGTGCAGCAGCTTCGACACCGGACGACTTGGTACTAGCACAGGAGGATAAAAAGGACCAATATTATGATCATGAATCACCTCTAAGTGACAATCAAGATGTCATACAAGGAGCTTTTGATGATGAGACCCCTTCGCCAAGTGATGGTCCACATCCATGGGAACCACGAATTGAGTTTTCTTCTCCAGATCAAGAGCCTGAAGATAACTACCTGCTTGAGGAATCACGTCCTGAAGCGGAGGCCCATGAAAGCCAGCAAGAGCAAGCATCCTATGATGATATACAGATTCCACCTCCTGTTATCCCAGACGATAACCAGAATGTGGAACAAGGAGTTCAGCTTGAGCAGCATGAAGAAATAGTAGAAGACGATGAGGATACATCAGAAGCATCTCAAGCATCAGAGATAGAAGTCAAACCTAGTCTAGAAGCTCCACAAGAGTTTGAAATGAGATATGACGAGCTTTCACCAGTCCCACAGCCTGATCAAGTGTACAGAGAAGATATTGAAGAGGTAGACCAGCAGGAAGTTCATGATGAGGAGAAGAATGACACAGAAAGTGATATCAGAGATCAAGAAAGTTTGGGAGAGGTTGAAGCAACTCCTGAAGAGGGGTCATCAGATCAAGGATTCCCTGAGGATCCTTACACTCAGGATGTTATACAACCAGGTTCAGAAGAGATGGCCAATCAAGAAGTCCTCATTGATACCAAAGAGGAGCCCCTCGAAGCAGAAATAAGAGGAGGGCCAATGTTTGAAATACCTTCTACTGAAGGGCAGGTTGATGATGTTGAAGAAGAAATGGAAATAGAAAACCAAGAAGATGGTGAGTCTCCAGCACCGGAAGAGGATCAAGTTTTAGATCAAGTTGTGCCAGAACAAGAAGAACAGATCGCCATGGCATTAGAAGAGCCAACAATGGAAGCGTGGAGCCAAGGGGAAAATCAGGAAATTAACCAAAATTTCATGGCATTTGGTGACATTCCGCCGCCCATGGATCAATTTAGCCAAGATCCCGAACAGATGAACCAAGATGATTTCTTTCCTGGACCAGATCAGCCAGAAGCAGACACAAGCATTGTTGTTACTGAAGCAGAACCAGAAGAGATCATTCCTCATGCCGATTTTGATGACGTCAAAGAAGTTAACCCAGATGAGTTCACTTCTGGACAAGAGGAAGTACACGAAGATCAACCAGAAGCATATTCTAACATGGTTGTTACTGAAACAGAAACAGAGGAGGTGATTCGTTATGAAGGTGAACATTTTGAAGAAGGTTTTTCTCAAGAGCAAAGGGTTGAGGATAGCATAAAAGAAGCAGGATACACTGAACAATTCCAAAACCAGCCTGATGTAGTCCAAACCGAAACAACAGAACCAGCAGAGCCAGAGCCTGAAACTCTGGAACCGTCTTCTGTTGCAGCACAAGAATTTTCAGGTTCGTACATACCTGAACCAGTATGGCAGCCAGAAGCTTCTGCCCAGCAATCCCCAGAGCCTGAGATGGTACCTCAGCCTATTCCGGATGTCATCCAAGATGAGGAGCAAGTCCAAGAGCAGACATCACTGTCGGAACCTCTCGTTGATTCACTCTCAGAGCCTCTTTCAGACAGGGAACCAGATTCTCTTTCTGAACCTATCCTTGACGAACCTATGGACCCCATCGTAGAACCAGAACAAGAACCAGAACCAAAACCAGAACCAGAACCAGAATGTGATATGACTCCCAAATCTGAGCCAGAACCAGCTGATTTGATGTTTGAACCTCCAGCACCAGTTGAGGAACCTGCTGAGATAATCTCTGAATTGGCTGCACCTGTCCAGGAGCCTCCTGAGGTGATATTGGAACCTCCAGAATCAGAAGATTCCTCTGAACAACTATTACCTGTTCAAGATTCTCCTGAACCTGTTATTGATTCTTCTTCACCTGTTATTGATTCTCCTTCACCTGTTATTGATTCTCCTTCACCTGTTATTGATTCTCCTTCACCTGTTATTGATTCTCCTTCACCTGTTATTGATTCTCCTTCACCTGTTATTGATTCTCCTTCACCTGTTATTGATTCTCCTGAACCTGTTATTGATTCTCCTGAACCTGTTATTGATTCTCATTCACCTGTTGTTGATCCTGAGCCTGTATTTGAGCCCATGGACCCTGTCATGACAGTCCCTCCACAGCCAAGTCCTGACATTGAATCTAGTCAAGAGCCAACTCAAAGTCCAGTACCAGTAGTTGATATTGTATCTGCTACCCAGGCAACTGTTGCTAGTAAACCAGAGGTCAAGCAGAGTAAAGCTTCAGATGTTTCGGCCAAGGCTGCAACATCTGTTACAACAAAAACGACCACCAAAAAATCAACATCAGCCACGAAGAAGCCAGGAGAGAAGGCCAAGAAGGAAATCAGTAGCACAAAGACCACCACTAAAACAACGAAGGATACCAAGAGCGCTACTAAAGATGCTAAGAGCTCCACAAAGACCAAAGTGAGTACAGTGACAGAGAAGAAACATACTACAAAGACACAAACAACGGCACTGAAAAAACCTGACACTGTGAAGACAACACCCGTTGCCAAGAAGCGGGTGACAAGCACAGAGCAGAAAGCAACTGCAGAGAAGAAAGTTCCTGAGAGAAAACCACTGGAGAAGAAGTCTCCGACCGAGAGGAAGACCATGACTGCGGAGAAGAAGCCAAGCAGATCCCCAACCCCCAAATCATCCACAACACCTACAAGGCCACAAGGTTTGAATGGAGACAAGACTTCTGTCAGACCATGGGAAAGGCAGACTGCTGCCTCTGCATCTAGGAGCAGTAGTAGCAACAGCAGAACCAAAACCAACGGCAGTGTAGATACCAAGCCAGGAGTAACAAAGAAACTATCTCCCACTAAGCTAACCAGTTCCAAGACCACGCCGAAGACTGCTCCTCAACGGCCAACAGGTTCAAAGCCTGCAGGAAACGGCAGCAGGAAACCAGCAGATTCTGCCAAGAAGGAAACGGAGAGATTTTCAAGATCTGCTCCATCTAAGACTGGTGATGGGAAGAAATCAGACAGCAGTAAGAGACCAACTTCTGCTAAGACAACGAGTGCAGCAGCCAAAACACCAGTAATACCAGTTAGTGGACCTCCAGTGTATGTGGATCTCACCTATATTCCAAATCATGCAAGTGAAGATTCAGTTAACCTAGAGTTTTTCAGGCGAATCCGGGCCAAAAATTATGTCATCAGTGCAAATGATAAGGGTCGCAACCAGCCGAGTACGACTGTCCTTGATGCTCTACTGGAAGGCAAAGCTAAATGGGAGGAGCCTGATGCAGAGGTCACCGTCATCCCGACGTACGATATCAATACCCTGCAAGAGTGGGAGCAAAAGAATCTGACCGAGCTGACCAATTCCAAGATCACCATCTCTCAGCCAGCCAGCCGAAGTGTTGTTCAAATGAAAGATGAAAACTTCTTCATGTACAAGGTGGAGTTTTGATGTAACTTCAGCTAAAGAAATACACACTTGATTCAAAGCAGCTTCCCTGAAACTCTTTCATTTGTACAAAAACTAAAGCTTGTAGAATCATAAGTAATCAATTAACTTGATTACGCTAGCATGAAATGTTTCCTTTCTTTGCCTACTTCAACATTAAAGGTAATTTCAAAACTTGAAAGTGTATAAAACCTGTATTTCAGGTTTGCCAATGTTTTTTTTTATATGATGCTGAATCTTCACAAAAAAAGCATATCTAGGTTAAACAAAATTTAAATTAACATTTTACATAAACTACATTGTGTACTTAAATATACCGCGTAGATGTAGTTTCTAGTTCAGTTGTTACTGGTTGTTATTGGAGTGTAAGCTTGGTTTATTCGGTTAATTGTGTTAAAAAGTTAAAGTAATTAATGTATGACAACTCAAAAGTAAATGAATTTAAGATGCAATGTTAACTCAATGAATCACGTACGCTTATAGAATGACTTGCCATAAACTTTACAAAGCTCTTGTTTTATGAGAAGCTTTTTGTTGTTACATAGTACAATTAATAACAACTCTCAAATACCATTTGAAATTATAATAATTTTCGCAAAGAAGTGTGAGTTTTAATCACTTAAAGTGGTTATATGTTTTTGCCTCAGTTTAAGGTAAATCTTAAACCACAGTAAATACTGTTGGACGATTTGAGTTAGATTGTTAAGCTCCCTCGGCTGAAAGTTAAAACCAGGGCCCAATTTCTTAGAGTTTTTTAAGCAGCAAACATTGCATAGAAAAGTTCTACTGAGCAAAAAAGGTTGCAGGATACCAGTCATAACTGGTACATGTGGAATGCTTTTTTTTGCGGCTGGTAACCTTAATTTGGTAAGCATGGTGTGTTCTGATGCAAGTCAATGACCCTGTTTGAGACATGCTACACATGTTGATAAATATTTCAAATGGGTTACATTTCTCTTTTCAAAAGAACCAGGAATTTCCTGTCTTAAGTATTCAACCACATACATTCCTACATAATCGCCACATCGAATTGAAATTTTGTTGTAAAAACAAAGTGAATATGAATTTAGAATGACCTGCAGCCAATGAAGAAAATAAAATAATAATAAATTGGGAAGATGCATGAAAGCCTCTAGAGTGCAACCATAAACACAAAATGCAAATGTGAAACCAGAAAATAAATGTAGCATTGTTTGACAATTTACAGACCAGTGCTTTTTGGCTCTATAATAGAAAATAACCTGCAATTGTAATATTCTAAGCTCATCGTTTTTAGATATATTTTTTTTTATTGTGCAATAACTGTCGCCTGCATATATAATCGCTTGCAAACTGCTTTTAAAATAGAAGAAAGCTTTTCAAATTTCTTCTTCAAAAACAAATGAAAAAAAATTGAAAAAAACAAACAGAAAAATTAAATGTTTAACTATTAATGTAGCGTAATATGCATGCATGTGCTTGATTTTAAGCATCATTGTAGATAGAGTGCTAGTATATAACGTTATGCAATGTCTATTTCATGTGCCTTTTACAAATGTATATGGTATATAATCAGCCCCAGTGATGTTTAATATTTTTTGTTGTGTTTTGAAGGGAAAAAATACTTAAGATACCAAAGTTTGTGTATGATTTTAACATTGTGCAAATATCAAAACAACCATACAGGGTTAAATCTCAAGGTCCAAGGTGACTTGGGGAGAAGTAATTTTATTAAACTTAAATGTCCACATTTATTTATGTTATGAGTATGTGGAATGGAATTTTTGGGTCATTTAAACATGGGTCTGAAGTCAATTGTTTAGTAACCAGAATCATAATAGAAGGTATACACCTGAGTAGTCTAGTTGTCCGATGGAAGTGCAAATGTTAGAGTTTCCCTGTAATTATTTGTCAGTTGTGCATGATTTCTGTTTCAGTACTGTGTAAAGTGTTATTAAAATAAATACCGAATAAAAGGACAGTCGAGAGTAATCAGACAATGGGTGTGCCAAAGAGAAAGTACCCGAACTTTAGCTTTTTATCCAAGTTTAGACTTTTATTCTTGAACTAAAACAAATGAAAAAACATGTGTAGTTTTGGTTTCACAATGTAGGATTATGACAAAAAGTTGTAAACCTTTAAGTTATAAATTGCAATTGTAAAAAAAAAAAAGAAAAAAAAAAAAAAGCAGTACATGTAATAACATGTTGTGGAGTTGTTAAGTAAAATGTATTTGTAGTTATTAGATTTGTGCAGGCTTAGAATCACAACGAGTGAGCCAATGCTTTCCTGAGAAACAAAGCTTCTTTTTAAAGAGGCACCAGGACAACAATGGCTCCTTTGTTGATCTTCTGAGCCTGCCTTTGTATGACAAAGTATACTAGTAGTTTAAGTGCATTGTGTAGTATTGTTAAGTGCATGAGTTGTTTATCTAAAAAGAACAATAGTTGCATAGTTTTAATTATGCATGTAATTTTGTCTAATCAATATATCTTATGGATATACCCTTTCATTACACGGTGAGAAAAAGGTAAAAATCTTTTATGTACATGTGTATAAAAAAAAGTTACCAATACGTAGATAAAAGTTGTCACAAATTCTGTAAGCCATTTGTGATTACAATGTGAAACTCAAATGTTATTACCTAAAGTTAGATCAGAGCCTCGACACGTAGTTTTTTAACTGGTACATTAAAAGGAACACGTTGCCTTGGATCGGACGAGTTGGTCTTTGAAAAGCGTTTGAAACGGTGTGTTATGAAATACATATGGTTAAAAAGATATTTTAAAAGTGGATCAATACTTTAAAATTATCTATCTCGCATTTTCATTTCCTAACAAAGGGTTTTAAACACTTTTCAAAGACCGGTCTTTGAAAAGCCAACTCGACCGGTCCAAGGCAACGTGTTCCTTTAACACAAAGAGTCCACGCCTAAACCTGGTTCAAGTTTACACTTCATTAATACTGGGATTGCTCTGTATTATTGGATGTATGTCGGCGTAGTGTGTAAAGCGCTCATCTCTCACTAATGAAGCCCTGGTTCGATTCCCGCCTAAGGCCATATGCGTTGCTCCTCTCCTTTGCCACGAGCGGAGGTTTTGCTCCATCCAGACACTTTCGATCTGTGGCGGTGCTCCGTGGTCATGGGTCGATGTGGCTGGCTGCCACCCTTGAATGCCTGTGGCTTAAACGCATCGTAGCCGCATCCTTCGCAGTTCAGCTTCTCAGCTGCTTGTAAGGATGATTAGCCTCCCAAATTATTGTTGTTACTATCACCTATTACCAACAAAACGTTTTTACCAAAACTTACTGCAAAGTAGTAACCTAATTGTACACTTGGAAAACCGATCTATGCTTATTTGACAGTTCATCTATATTCAAACTCAGTAAACTTCAGTAACTTAATGGTAACTGCACTAGAAGCCATCCCTAAAATAACGATTTTAAAAATCTGCTGTAAAAAAACTGCACTATAACTTAAAAAATAATTCTGCATAAAGAAATAGATATGAACGACAAGATTTATCGGAAAAAAAATTCCACTAGCAATATCCATACTCACTGGATAAATTACCTAAAAAAGTACAACATTTCCTCGCTTTTAACAACAGTTTAGCAAAAGGTTATGGACAGCGTTGTTTGTTTGAAAAACCCTGAATTCACTTTCTTACAAAACTGAATCATACTGGATGTGGGTTTCCAAGCAGGATGGTTCTAAAGTGTTTTCATACTGTATGAGACTAAGTCTGGGACCCAGCGGGGTCCACCGGGACTCACTGGGATCCACCGGGATCCACCGGGAATGGAGGATCCATGAAGAGGCAGGTTTGCATAATCATGGATCCCTCCCAACATGCCCTATGGGCAGGGGGACGTGGGTATTTAATAATGTGTTTGCCATGTATATTATTAACTGTGGTAAAATGAGCTGTGAAAGTAACACTATACAGCATTCATAAGTCAATGTTATGTACAGTCAGTCAGGGCGGCAATCATTTGGTCATATCAGCATGCCAGCCACTTGGCATCTCATTTGTCTGGTCTGAAGTGACATTCCCAGCATTTGATTAACATAAGCATGCTCATTGGGAAGTAGAATGAACATTCAGGGAAGGTGGATTTGATTTCCTCCTTGGCTTGATGTGTTGTACTGTACACTTAGACTAATTCACCTTTCAAGGGAAACAAAACTATAGGAACCTTTTTAGCAAATTAGAAACTGACGTGGCAGATCTGACAGGTTAACTTATAAGTCTTGTAAATGTTTATCAGTACATACTGCTAGCATCATCTGTAACATTTATTTTGATTAAAAAGGAGCAGAATACGTCTCCTAACAGGTGGCATCGCTTTGTCTCAGCTCGGTTGTCGTATGTGTTCACGGTTGCCATGGTAACTCAGCTGTTTCAATTGACCTGCAGAAACCATGGGGCCCGCACATTTAGATAATACATACATGTACATATAAACAAATATCTTCCAGGTTTAACATGCAGATGTACATAGTGTGCAGCTTTTTGTTGTGACAGTTTAGGCTTTTGTGAAAAAAAAAATATTTTTGCTCACAATCAAAGAGTGTGTTGGTACCTAATGAAGAATCAAAATCACACAATATGCTTAGTAATATGTGTAGTTAAAGTACATGTATTTGTATGCCAAAATAACATACAATGATTGCGGTGTCACTGTTTCTGGTAAACATTACTGTTCAGTCTGTTTGTGACAGTCTAAGGTCTCTTATATACTAGTGAATTGTCTTGTTCAAGCTATTTTTGTGTGACCGTAATAGACAATGAAAACAATTCTTATAAAGAAGAAGAATTGATGATAGATAGATCTATAATATGCAATTGTGAGATATTTCATGATTAGTTTTGAAAGTTTCTCTTGACATATTGAGACTAATTTTCAGAACTGAAACTAGACTAATTATACAGGAAATGAGGGTGAAATGACATGACATGAAATGACATGTTCATAGTCAGGGTTTGGGATAATGGTAAATTGTTTCACACATCAGAATTCAATGAAGAAAATGTGCAAGTTGTACTAACATAGTAGCTTGAATTGAACATTGGTTTGTTCATTATTTGGTATTGAACCCAGCAGGAGAGGGCTTTAATGTACCAAGATGACATTTTCTAGATCATACTTCTGTGACAAACAAAAACAGTTAACTGAGTTGGAAACTTTGCCAAAAAAAAATCAAATTTGCATTCCTGTTTGCATTAGATTTCTTCAACATGTAGAAATGGAAAGACAGCTTTTTGTATGTGTAACCAACATTAGTGAAAGGTTTTGTCATTATTTTAGTCAAACAGATGATGTCTGCACAAAGTTGGAACACAATGCCAAAGACTGTTGTAGGAAACTAGCAACTGAATCTTTTAGATATCTGATAGAATCAAGATACAAGGATAGGGGTAGATCTTTAAGATATCAGAATGAAGATACAAGGATAGGGGTAGATCTTTAAGATATCAGAATGAAGATACAAGGATAGGGGTAGATCTTTAAGATATCTGATAGTATAAGCTATTCAAAGATATAGGGGTAGATCTTATGAGGATGTGATTATAATATGCAATATTTGATAACAGATCAATTTGAGGTATATATTTTTTTCTTGTACTTTTACGATTGTGACAGATAAATTCAACATGGCAGACGTGTTAGGGGTAGATACTATGTAGTCAATACTGCTCTGTATGTGAAGTATTTTGGGATGTATCGCTGGTTTGAAGTCTGGCAAATCATTCCAGTAGACCCGTTTGGTAAATTCTAATTACGTTTGAGGTGAATGTTAATTGATTGTGCTTACAAAGCTGAACTTGGAATGAAGGATGTTCATTTGATTGATTGTTCATTGCAAGGCATAATCATGTTGTGCTAATGTGTAGCTATGTACTAATTACATACATGCATATTGCCCCAAGCAGGATATGCATGTTTTCCTTGCCAAGCTAGACACATGTACATTTATTGGCGCGTCATCAAGATTGGTTCAGGGATGTTTTTGCAGCCTATAGACTCTTGTGGGATAGGCTCGTCTCGTGCACCGCATTTGGTATATGTGAGATTAGCCAGACTGTAATGATTTTTGTAACATTTCAGAGCTTGGCGTTCTACTAGATGTTTGGTCTCAGCACCAACGATAGTAGAACTCCTTTTTAAACAGACACTAGGATTAAGCGTAGAGCTTCTTCTTATCGATAAGAAGAAGAAGCATAGAGTTCTATGGATTAAGTAAAAATTAATCCCCTAGACTGCACAGGGGATTCCCCTCAGTGTGTCAATCTGCTACAGTCTTAGAGCGGCTAAAATTCTGTATGCCTCTCTTTAATGAGCTTCACATTGTACACTGTATGGTCACTTCTTTAAAATCAAGTTTTGGTTTATTAAGCTAACAGTATGAGCCAAAGTTGTACTTCACTCACTTTCTCATTATTTCAGATTTTGTGGTGATATTAGCGTGAATTTAATAAGTTCTGGATGAGTTGCCTTTTGCAGTTTTCTTTTTAGTTGAATTTATGGAACAATGGTAGTTATTATTGTGTTATACTCCTGTATTTGCGATTCTCTTCACTACAGCAAGTTGATAGTTAACTACTTTACAGTATCTTTTAGATTTTTACTCCTTTATGTCTTGCCAGATTAGGTAGAAAGTTCCACACTTCCTCTTATTTTGCTTTGCCAAAAAATTAATTTCCATGCAATAAGTCAAACTTGTACATATTTTGTTCAGATACGGAGAGAAAATTGTTTATAATTTGTTACATTTTTTGTATTGAAGCTTTTATTTATTTTTATTTTTTGCAACTCGTTTAAAAAGTGCAACAACAATTATTTAGTTTTTTCTTGCCATGTTGGAGTGCACAATGCAGAAATATAATTACGAACATTAATAGTTTGTATCCCCAATGATTTCACAGTTGGTGTTAATTTTTATGATGAGTGATGTATGTTGACGGCTTTGTCTGCTGGCCATCTTAAATACATTTAGCAACAGCTCAAATAGATTCTGCTTAAAGGGAGGTTATATACCTTTGGTAATTACTCCAAAAATGAATGACCATAAAATCTTACTTTTTAACTAGCCTTGCAGCTGTTGAGAAACAAGTCCTTTAAAAGGAATGTGATTTTTTTTATAGAGAAAGGGATTCAAAAACATTTCAATCTGAGAAAACGTTTCTGCATGAAACGTTTCTCAGATTGTGTATTCCAAGTCTGGATTGTTCTTCCTGTGTAGACTATAACCACTAATTATAGTTACATTAATCTGTTGAAATGATCATTTCTGAATGCACTCCGAAATTAAATATTTCACAGGTCAATGTTATTGTACAGAACTACAATTATGTAAAATTAAAACAATGAAATGGTTCCAAAACCAAAGGTATCATCTTTGCCTTTAAGGATGTGTAAATGCACTGGCTTAAATCATGTTGCAACACTTCTGACACAGACGGTAACACTTAAAGTGAGGCATAGGCTTCAAACGGTAATTGATGTTCCTGCGTCAAATGTTAATCTCTTCCATTGAGATGGTATTTTCTATCAGGGTAGATCAAATGGTTGATTTTCCCCAGACTGTGGAAATCATGCGCAAGACAGAACAAATATAATGGTTACTATTAATCAGTTTGAGATGAAATTGGTTCTTCATCAGGTTAAGTCGGGAAGAGGACTGGTTCATTAGAAAAAATAATATAACAAACACTGCAGTGTAATCATTTTGTGGGAATAATTGTGATATATTGTTAACATAATTTGCTAAGCAACAGTGCCACTATCTGAAAGTTACCAATTCCAAAATATATGTCTCCTTATCTATGATGTAACCTTATGTTCAACTATAACCTATACCCTTGGTATAGCAAGGGCAATTTAATTTAATTCTGATTAACACTTAAATCTTTCAAGATATTCTTAAAGGTTTGTCGTAAGAAGCAGCTTTTAAAATGCAGATATTTATAATAGCTGTGGTGGCCAATGTCATGGTAGCGTATCCCCCACAGCTTGGCTGTAGACAGAAGCGCTCATTGAAGCAAACAATGACAATTACCCCCTTCTTTGTAATTCCAATTTCTGGTTGTATAATCTTGACCTTGCAATGAGTGGATTGCAATGCGCAGCCGGTTTATTATGTATAATTACATTTTTGTCACATTTATTATCTAGTAAGGCTTGGTTGTTCCCAAAGGCCGACCTTGGTTGTGTGAAGTGAAACTGAAACGCATTTTTCAGTAATTGGTTTGGTACCGGGTTTTGAAGATGCATTCATGAAAACAATCTACTCTCCCATGGTTATAAAACAATTCACACTTATTATCAACATTTGGAAATCAAACAAGTAGGACATGACCTTATTTTCGACCTTGATCATGATGCGGCCATCTTTGTCTTGTTCTCTGACTACATGGTTTACATTTTCTGTTGTTATTCACAGTTTATATGAAAGGAACCAGGCTACACATGTAAGATTGCCTTCCAGTCTTCATTTGGTAAGACTGGATCCGAATTATGGTTACAGCTAGGGCTGGTGAGCTGCACCATCATGCATTACAGAAGACTTCCTTAACAAACCAAGGGGTCGATTTCACAAAGAGTTAGGACTAGTCAAAAGAGATATCAAAAACATACAGCTAGTCCTAAGTTAGGACTAGTAACTCGTCCTAACTCAAGATAAGACTAGTCCTAACTCTTTGTGAAATCCACCCCTGGTCCAATGGTCAGACTGCTGGACTTGCAATTACTAAGTGGTGGGTTTGAATCCCCCAAGCTAAACTACTGATTTCCAGTGACTAGAATAAGTATTGTCACCTATAGTTACTAAATCACAATTTCTTGATTTGTGTAATTCATAATCATGATCATAAACCAATGTTTGTATGAGACAGATTGGCTGTGACAACTTGTCCTTATCCCTTTGTGGGAGTTTGTTGAGTTCCCTTGATGAGAAGATCTTCAAAACAAACAAACAAATAAACAAACAAAGAAAACGACTGCCTTACCAACAGACATAGCCTGAACTGTAATTTCTAATTCTGATAAGGCTTTACAAAAGCAAGATGGCAGAGAACAGTACTTTTGTGAGGTGGAAAACACTGGCAGTTGTGTGGGTGTATTCCTTTGACAGCTGTGTGGGCGTGTCACTTCTCCCAAAACAAAATTAAACAACAAAACGGAAGACCAAGTTAATCTCATCCTTAGTCAGCATGTCATTGCTATAAGAAATACATTTGTTGTTGTTCATGACAGGTGATGCTAATTGTGAGATAGATAGTGGGAATGCCAAAGTAAACAAGCGGCAGTTGTAAAATGTACAAAGGGCATTTCCATTGCTTAGGCCTACATAAATATTGCCTTTCAACAAGGAAGTCAGTATGTTTATGATGGTTAAGTTGGCTGTGTATGCCGGTTTTGCCGATATTTGTTATCTACTAAGGAAATAACTGTTTCACTCTTTGTGTAAAAATCAAATCGGAGGTCATACAAAACCAGTGTTTCCGTGTTTTGTAAACCTTGTCAATGGTATTTAGCGCCATCTTGTTTTTGCCATGCACATTTATCAAACATTGCTTTTAGCTACAATGGATTACATATTATGTGCACTGTTTGATTGCCGAGGAGCAATGGTTAAAATTTACCATTGCGTACAGTCGGGGTAAATTCAAGATGGCGCATATTGCCTTGGAAAGCAGGATTTTAGTTAAGCTAATATCTTGTTCTGTACACTTAATTGTTTTTACATATTGCATCAACACAGCAGATAAAATAAGTTATGTATGAATTCATATCACTCTGTAAGCTGTTTATGGTGCCAAAAAACATCACAGCGAGCACATAAAGGAAAACAATTTGGTCTTCATGGTCCGAAGGCAGAATGAAAAACTGATCAATAAGCAGTTTTACAATCTGACTGGGTGTGCACAATAAACTGAACCAAACAACTACGTGTACATGTATAATTCACAAAAGTGGGCTTGTTGCACTTATTCAGTCGTCATAGGGTACTGTACGCAGCTCAGTGCTCTGTGATTTCTCATTCTTTGTTGGAGACTGTAGTTCTGTTTTTGCAAATACATACAAGCAATCCAGTGGCAACGCTCTTACTCTAAACAACAAAACTGATGTTCTTGCAGAGCACAGGAAAGATGAATCCTGCATTTTAACCCAAACATTTTAGTGTTATGTAAAGACAACTCTTAATTGGTGAAACCTTCGTTAATATAAAGCCCTTTACTTAATTAAGCCTGTATTGTATAATTAAGCCTGTATTGTATAATTAATGGTTTAGTCTAACTTGAATGATTCTTTGTGTGTGCTTATAATTGCTTATGTAGCATGTAAAAGCACATTGCATGGCAGAATAAAGTTTTAAAAATGCAACATTGTACTTGCTTAATTTAGCCACAGTGGAGTGATTTGTTGTGTTTGTTGTCTCAATGTTGTCTGATAATTCTAGGTGAAGGAAATTTCTTTCAGTGGAGTCTCAGAAAGGATCGGAAGGAAAGTTCAGGGGGGGGGGTTGTGTGAGGAAAACCCAAGAGTTTTATTCTTCCCATAGTTTTATTCTTTGCCAACCAAAAATTCATTATGTCTGCCTGTTGGGAAAAAAACCCATTGTTTCTTCATATTATTATATAAATAAATCATTCTTCTTTAGTGATTTCTTCCGCAAGCAGTGATGATATCGCTCACTGAAGTACCTTGAGTTATATAGCTGCAGGGGTAACACAAAGAGGGACATGACATTTCAACAAACCTCCTAAATTTCTAAAGCAGGATGAAATGCTGGCTCTTCAAAGCTTTACTATAGTGTCTGTAGTCTACAACAAAATTAGTGTTTTAGTCTTTGTTTAGAAGGAACGCAACGTTATAAATTACAAATTGGAGCAGCATATTTCTGACAAATTTTTCCATTTTAGATAATTGAATAGACCCCTTTCACGTGATATCTCAAGCTGTATCGGCACGCCCACCGAGGTCAGACGAAGACCCACGTTTGCGTGATGCATACACACAAGCATCATGGCGGATTGAGGTTCCTAAGAGCCATTGTCACACAAGGCAATTTACAGGGAACCAGTTCCAGGTAATCTCCAAGCAGGAAAGGCATTCACATTTGAACCTCCACTTATTTTTCTTGAGGGCTCATTGTTTGAAAAATTGCTCATGTTCTGGTGGTTAAATCATCCGAGTGTGGGTTCGAGTCCTGGTGTAACACACTTGCGCCCTTCACCATTGTGCACTGCAAGATGCGTCTTCTCTTCACCCAGGCCTTTTGAGGGCCATGCCAGCAAAGGGCTTCATTTACTCCTCAGGAAGCCGAGAAAGATTACACAGATGCTTTATAGGCCCAGTGACCTGGGCCCAATTTCATAAAGCCTGTAAAATTTGCTAAGCATGAAACCCAAACTTCCTTTTGTCATGTTTGTTGCATATTGCTTATGACTGGTATTCAGCTGTTGTTTGCTTTTAAAAATCCTAAAAATTATGTGGAAATTTGGTTGGTATTCCTGTTTTTATCAAGGAAGAAATTTCATGCTAAGCAAATTTTCATGCTTACAGGCTTTATGAAACTCATAAGCTCATTGGTAGTTATTGTAAAATGCGCTAATTTTTTCGCAGCAGGGACACTCGAATAAACAAAACCAGACAAAATCTGCAATTTTAGTGCTTCACATTCACTCTGACTTACTTTATTGCTACAAAACAGAAGAAGGGTGAAAAGAACTATCAAAAAGCGGTGAACTAAATCTACACAGCGACTAAAACTACTCATTATCATACAAGAGTTATGTCAAAAATAGAATGCTGCTCTAGCAATATCATTTTGTATAACCTTATATGGGTTGCATTTCGATTGTGCATTATAATGCATAAAACAGATGGGTTATTTTCTTATAGTGGCTACTGGTATAGCAATAACCAATCCAGGGGATGGTTTTTTTTCACAAAACTAGGTTTGCAAACCCTTGAATATTAATCCTGCATCTTTTACTGAATTACTTTGAGAGTTTAGGCGATCATTTCCCATTCTTGCTTCCCTGTCGAATCGACAGCGAAAACCAGCAGCCATAAATTCTGTTTGATTACATGTGTAATTAACATGTAGCAACATGTACATAGTAGAAAGATTTTGGGCTAGTTTATATGTGAAACAGTGTAACAAAAGGTTCCTCCTAAACAAAGAGATTGTGTTATATTTTGTTCAACATACAACAAATGTCAAAGATTAATGAACTTACTAGATAAAGAATAGGCTATATATTATTATAAAGATCGGAACCGAATTTCATGGCTCTGCTTACCAGCGCCTGCGGAATCGGGGAATTCTGTGCTTAAGTCTAGCGTTTTCCACAGGTTAACAGGGAATGTTTGGTTGTGTGCTTTACATACTCCATGTTACCATGTTACCATCTTGGCTTTACACAGCTAGCGCACAAAAACGGCAGTTGCCCTGTAAGTGAAGAATCTGGTCATCGCAAGTGCAACATTTGGCGGCAAGTGGAGCCATGACAATGGACCCAGTATAGAGCTTTAGGTATAAGTAACATGACATGCTTCCGACAGAGGTACAATGTATGAAATCTTGATAACAATCAGATCAGCGTCTATTACACGACCAAGACAGTATATTTTAACAGCCACAATAAACATTTAAGGAGTGTACACAATGCAGTTTTATAACCCCCTAATGCATTTTCCAGAACTGTGAACATTTTAAAGTAATCTGTTTTCAAGCGACACTTTGCAAAAGAATAACACGCAGATCAATGCTAAACTTGAATTTTGTAGCTTATAAATTCAAATAAGAAACAATTGGTCATGATCAGTTTTTCATAGTCTATGTATTAGTTTTTCAGAAAATACCGTAACTAAACTGGGTACACAGTGTATAAAACATAAGCCTTTTTGAAATGCAGAAGAGTACATTACGCAATGGTCTGGGTGTACATGTATATAACAAAGTACAAAGAAAAATGATGGAGTTTAAACTAAACTAAATACACTTCACCACAAGGACTACACAAGTCACACAGTACACATCAAAGGCCAAAAAACATGGATATTCCTTAAACTACATAGACCAACGAAGTCCAGCACATGTTCAAACAATGTGGTGAGCCTTTGCATGGTTCCCTCATACAGTTGTAATACGTGCAAAGGAAACAAATCACACTTGAAATGGGTGTCATAATGTTTAAATACACTCAAGACTAAACACAGCCTAGTATTGCCTCATCCCATAGCCCCTTATAGATTATCTTGAATGGCAGGACGGTTTACCAGAGGGTGATCTGACATTGCTTTATTAATGGAATGGAAAAAAAGAACACTCTGTTCAAATCTGGGCTGTTCCCTTTCCAGTAACTTCCTCTACTGCTTCATGAAATGAAGAAGTGAACTCGACCTTGGAAAATTTGTGACAATCTTTCTATTCCAGCATTGTCCAGTGTACTGTACATTCACTGTGGTTGAGTGTTATAAATATTTAGTTCCTCTATAATGACATTTGAATAGGGATAACACATGTTTTGCTCTTCATCCTGTACATGTATACTGCGCTTGATTGTGAACACTGCTTAAAGGAACACGTTGCCTTGGATCGGACGAGTTGGTCTATGAAAAGCATTTGAAACTGTTTGTTATGAAATGCATATGGTTAGAAAGATGTTTTAAAAGTAGAATATAATGATCCACACAAGTATCACTCAACATTGCACGGGTTTCATTTTACGTCGCCAACTAACACAGTCGTCCATTTATGGGAGTCAAAGTTTTGACTCCCATAAATGGCCGACCGTGTTTGTCGCAAGGTAAAACGAAAACCACGCAATTTTGAGGCATATTTGTGTAGATCATTGTATTCTACTATAACAACATCTTTCTAACCATATCGATTTTATAACAAACGGTTACAAAACGCTTTTCAAAGACCAAGTCGACCGATCCAAGGCAACATGTTCCTTTAATAGTGGTTCTATGAGCTTTGCCTATCAAGACTGATCTGTTATTTCCTGTAGACGTTATACATGTCTTATCTGGGTCAATCGAGGGCTCAATCGCTACACTAATACAGTCTTGCTTTTGGAAAATATTGAGAAAGTTTTAGGTTTGAGTTGTACCCAATGTATGACTCTAGGGGATTTGAAGCTACAAATATATACATGTACGAAGTACAGTATGTAGCCAAAACAAAATTATGTTTTGCTTTCCACATCTGATATACATCAGTGAATGTTGCCGAGTCCCGAGGATCAGTGATAATTATTTAAGACAGAATTTATCTTTTTTGACTAGACACGGTTTGAGTTGAGAGTGCAGACACTCTTTAGATAGCAATATAACCTGCCAGTAGCAAGCTAGGTAAAAAAAGACTTTATATGAGGCATCACACATAAGGAGAAAATCACATATTTTGTGGGTCACCTGACGGCAATATTCAAAGTAAAAAAAAAAATAGAACACAAGACGCAGTTCAAAGCCAAAACCCAAGTTGCCGATATAACCCATACATGGATGCTATCTGCCCCCAGAGGTTACAGGTACATGTTTTGATGGGGTACAGGAGAGGAAGGGTACCAGACATAGGATGAGGCAATATAGGAAGTATTTTTATACTAGGGGCTTTTTCTAAACCACAGAGCTCTTGTTTCCCAAACCACTACCCTCTGTTTTGTCTGGCGGTTAATGCTGCCCGACCCCAAAACAGAAGACACAGATTAGAAAAAAACCCAAGTTAAAGTCAAGATGTAGGTCCTCTCTGTTTTTGCACAATTCAACATTTAACTGAAGCCAACAGTATGATTTGAGGCACGGCACATCTACACATGGTGCTACAGCAAACCAAATAATGTTAAAGGAACACGTTGCCTTGGATCGGACAAGTTGGTCTTTAAAAAGCGTTTGTAACCGTTTGTTATAAAATGCATAGAGTAGAAAGATGTTGTAAAAGTAGAATACAATGATCCACACAAACATGCCTCGAAATTGCACGGTTTTCCTTTTACCTCGTCGACTAACACGGTCGGCCATTTATGGGAGTCAAATTTTTGACTCCCGTCAATGGCCGACCGTGTTAGTTCGCACAGTAAAAGGAAAACCACGCAAATTCGAGGCAAACTTGTGTGGATCATTGTATTCTACATCTTTCCAACCATATGCATTTTATAAAAAGCGGTTACTAACGCTTTTTATAGACCAACTCGTCCGATCCAAGGTAACATGTTCCTTTAACTGCAGCCACTTAACTCTTTCAGCGCCATATTGTACAAGTATGATCTATTTTATGTGTTCTGAAAGTGCCATTTATTATATATTGTACAATCTTTGATACATGTACATGTACAACATAAAAAAAATGTTTCCACAAGTGGGCATTATCACTCAAGAAATATTTTGAATAGACATGATAGGTGTAAAATCTGTATCAGGATAAAAAATATTCATTTTGGGGGCTAAAACCAAAAATGAATTAACACTTTACTTTGAAATGTACCAGGGCAACACAAATCAGCAAGAAACATTTTTGTTTGGCTAGAAGTATTAAACGTTACACAGAATTTCAAAAACTTAAAAAAAGCTTGGCAAACCAGATCCAAAATGGCAACAAAAAGTGGGTACTGAAAGAGTTGAATGTCTGAAGACCACCCCTCAAAATGTCTCCCATTGGTTGATGATATGGTGTCTTATTCTACGTAGTAAACTAGGTGGTTACATGGTTACTTTAAGCAACTTAGGGGGCATTGTGTCCTTAATGATTGTGCAAGTCTTGGGTGTGTCCAGACATTGGGACAAACTGAAATGCATTAATTTTTGTTTTCACAAGTTAAAGCAATGTATGTGGGACTAAAGTGGTCCCAAAAATATTTGACTCCACACAAGACTTGCACAGTCAGTTATGAGGGCTATGTTGTCTGAAATCCATTTGCCGTCATTCCTCCTCCTGTGAATCAAATGAGAATAATTCCAGAATTGTCAGATGTTCAAACAATAAGCAAACAAGGTGCAGCCCCTTTGTTAATACTGCTAGAACCTTCGTTAGTCACTCAGTGCGCCACCGTGAAGAGTGCAGTGTTAACAGCCCACTGGTTAAAGTGTAGGAAGTGCAAGGCTTGGTTGTTGTATAAGGTGACTTGTGATGTTTTGTAGAAGTCCCAAGGGTTAAAACTAGAACTCGCTTGAGTCGCTGGTGAGGTCCACGTCGTTTTGGTCTGAGCCTATCATGTAGTCAAACTCCAGGCCTTCCATCTCAATGTTGGGTAACTACAAAGTAAAGAGGTATTTTACTCGTAAACCAGTGCGTCCTCGCTCTGACCATTTTGATATGAAAACATCGAGTGACTGTGACTATAAAGGATTTGGGTACTTCTTGTAACACAGATTTACATTAAACTTACACTGTTTGAAGATAATGATAATGTAGTAAAAAGCTAACCCTAAAATATTACTTGCTGAGGGGCTGTAGTTTTTGAGGAATGGGTAAAACAAAGTCACAAAAATACGTTTTAAATGCTAAAATAATTTTTGTCTCCTAAGACGAAAACTACTTTTGTGACTTGTTTTGCTTATTTCTCAAAAACTACATGTACATGCAAGCAATTTTTTAAGGGAAGCTTTCTACCAGCATTATCTTCAAACTGTGGTGAGTTTAATGTGAATCTGTGGACAATGTGTTTTTGTGTCCTACAAAAAGTACCCAGACCCTAACTCCAAATGCTTCAGTGTCACATGATTGATTATAAAATGGCTGTCATCAGTCGGTGTGTGACTGAAGTGAGGTGGTAAATTTGATTTCCAGTTGAAGCATGATGCTGAGACAACTACCACTTCTTTAGTCAAGTCATATTCTCTTAATAGATGCTAATTTTGCACCGAGGATACGGAATATAATTTAAGTTTGTTTTACCCTTGCACTTTATATGTATATTCAGCACTATGTATACTATTATTGTTGCGGTAACCTCATGATTCAAACTGCCTCTAGCCACTGGCATCGGTGGTATAGTGGTAAGACATCTGCTCTAGCAATGCAAAGGCCATGGGTTTGAATCTACCTGAGTGATTTGCCAGTGTTTTTTTTTTTTTTTTTTTTTTTCACAGAACTCGGGGAAAGTATACCGAGTTCACATGTTCAGTGCTTGATACACATAGGTTTAAGGGTAAAACAAAGTTTTACGGCGAAACTCTTGAGTATATTGCAATACACTGTGTATGTGTACATGTATATCCTTGGCCTTTTCGGAAACTTATTGGGATTGAGACCAACCATTGTCATTGCCTGACTAGTCTTGGCTCCAAGATCCTTGCATTTGTTTTAAACATCAAATCAGAAAACTGCAGAAGGCACTGAGCATATAAATCATGTCAATACAAAAACTGCCCTCTATCATTGAGTTGTTTTTATGTTGGCTTCTTAATTGTCAAAATAAAGAAAATTTTAATACAAATTGGTGGATGCCAAACTAGTTGCTGGCTCGTTTTGATTGGGTTAGTACAAACAAATGATATTCAAACAGGATTAAAAAGCATCATTTGAGAAGCATCTACATGGTGCACAGTCGGCATATGGAAATATGAAATAACCTATGTTATGTGAAACTGGCCACATTGCATAGCTTTGATAAATCACAAAAAATTATGTGTTATTTAGCAAAGAATTCATTAAATGATTAAGATTAACATATCTTAGAGTTTTCCCTTCACCAACAATCAATTATGCGATGCAATGTTTGTAATAGCAATCATACAATATCAACTTAGATCACACCAGTTTTAAAAGGACAGATTTTCACCCTTATGCCTCATTTAGGACGTACGATGTCCACGTTAAAAGCTTCAGCAGTGGCTGGCCAGAGATTGTAGAAAGCCTTTTTCTCTTACTTAGTTACTGAAGCCTATGGCCTCAGCCATTGCCACAGTGTCTTGATTCCAACCTGTGAATGCTTCATACAAAGCGAATTTAACGTCAACACAACTATTTTTTAATGCGAAAGTTTACAGGAGTTCTGCACATCTCAACTCTTTTGAAATGTTCTTTATGAGTTTATCACTTCAGTATTCAAATCGCATTCAAAGATAGTATGAACCAGGCTTTATACATAGGTTTGAATGAATGATCAACAAGAAAGCTGCATTGTTTATCATCAATTCAAATACATCACATGTTTAGTGGGATGACAAAATTACAAAGGGAATAGTGGCAAGCAGGCCTTATGACTTTACACTACTCGGAAAGCAACACTACATGAAAGCATGCATTACGGACTGAATGAATACAAAGCAGGTGCAATTCTGAAGCCATCTTCATTTCCTTGATGCAATACCAATGACATTTGCGACTTTGAACACTAGGTGGCAGCAGACACTCACCCACTGTATAATCCACTGTTCTCAAAAAATCTAGGCATGACCAAAATGACACGATCAATGGAAATTTACCCAGTGTGTCTGCTGCCAACAAGAGAAACAAAGAATGCCAGTCAATGGCTGTGACTGATTCAAGTTTTGGGGTGTGGCTACTGGCTGCGGCTACTTGCTTAAATACATGTATGAGTAGAATTAGTTTTCTATAGCCATAGTCACAGTATTACAAATGGTCAAATCTGGCCGAGACACACAGTCTTTATTTGAATGATGCTTTGGATAATATTATTCTTATTGTTTACAGATGTGCAATGTTGTTGTGCTTGGCTACTTTTACAATCAAATTTCAGTTTTCAAGCCCAGGAAAATGTTCATCTTCAGGAAAATAGTACCAGCTTTTGATCTTTCAATGTTGATGCAACTAATTTAGTTTTGTTTAATGTGTTAAATGCAGTGGAAATGGTGGACAATATTGGTAATTACTCAAAATAATTTTTAGCATAAAAACTTACTTGGTAACAAGTAATGGGGAGTGGTTGATAGTATAAAACATTGTGAGAAACGGCTCCCTCTGAAGTAGTTTTTGAGAAAGAAGCAACTTTCCACGAATTTGATTTTGAGACCTCAGATTTAGAATTTGAAATCTCGAAATCAAGCATCTGAAAGCACACAACTTCGTGTGACAAGGGTGTTTTTTCTTTCATTATTATCTCGCAACTTCAATGACCGATTGAGCTGAAATTTTCACAGGTTTGTTATTTTATGCACATGTTGAGATACACCAAGTGAGAAGACTATAGTCTTTGACAATTACCAATAGTGTCCAGTGTCTTTAATAACAAGTACCAAATGCTTTACATAATGTCGTGTTAAACTCATGTGAGACACCAAACTAAAGCAAGCTAGCCATGATAAACGTGATGAAGTGTTAGCATGGTTAATATACCGATCCTCCACAGTGAACAAAATAAAAATAAAACACACACAATGGTTCAGAATAGCAAAGGAAACTGAAGAAAATCTCAAAAAGCCTTTAGAGAGACGTGTCTGACACTCCCAAGTCCACCTCATCACCAGAAATTGCATCCCCTTATAACTTGGCAGGGCAGGATAAGGGTAACAATCTACAGAAAGCCTTGAATTACCTCGCTTGGGATCTGTAGAAGGGAAAAGGGAAGATGAAGAAAGGAGAGGCAAGTGTAACTTAAAGTGCCGTATGATTCCCAAGGAAAACTTAAAAGTATGATCATGAAAATAATGTCATTATATTATCTCCTCCTTTGTACGTTATTCAGGCCTGGAATTCCACCTTTGAGAGGGCAAGGCCATTTTCATTTTGCAAAGGGCACATCCATTGGAAAAACTTGTTGACTACTGGGAAAATTTGAAGGGGGCACCAAGGCCAGGTGGCCTCCGTCTAAATCCATTCATGGTTATTTGTACACAACTCGTGTCTCAAAATGCATCAAATTTTTTGTTTTATACAAAAATAGTTGACAAAAACAGTGCGCTATAACAATAAAATAAATAAATCTGAGTTTTCCATTGAACAAACCATCGTCAATTTGAAAGAGGGATAAGCACCATTATTGATTTTTATTTTAAAAAAGGAACAAAACACTGGTTTGTGCTTTTTGCATGACCAAGTGTTATCGCTGCGATTCTGTGCAAAAAAATTTACTGAACATGGCTTGTTAGTGACAACAAGATATTTTGAGATAACAATGGTAGTCAAAATTACTTCATCCATTTAAACATCTAACCCCTCGGAATTGAACTGGAACAATAAATTAGTACTTATGGAAGGAGAGCTGACTTCTTTGGGAGGAGACTAATTCTACGAGCACAAAATGAGGATGATTTCTATCTGCATGTACATGTACAACAGTCTGTGTTTTTGAGCTTAATAATAATAAGATAAAAATTTGTAATGTGCATATATCCACCTTGCTGAGTGTTTAAGGCGCAGTGCACCCATCTTTGTTTTCACATCACTTCAAAACAGGAGGCAATATATGCGATTCCTAACACCAGATGGCAACAAACGAACTACTTCATTTTCTATAGCTATGAAATCTTTTTTTTTCCAAATCTGAATATATTTTTTTGAAAAAATGCTGCATCCAACGAATTCCTGCCTTTATCCTGTAGGTATGACTACTTAATGTGCCAAGAGTGGTCAGATTATTATTAGGGCAAGTACACACACTATTACATGTACATGTACATGTAATATTACACCAACAATCAACAAAACACATTAAGTAAAATGCATAAAAAATAGCTACAATGAAAACTATAAAAACCAGTAACACCAACATGATCATGCAGTGACAAATTTCATGGCTCTGTTGCTTACTGCAAAACTCTGCGCTTACAACCCATAGATTTACATTCTTTACAGAGCACTACATGTACAAGCAAAGAATTCCGCTAGCGACGAAATCGGCCAGAATGGATCCCATGAGCAATTCCAGCATTCATTGCTCACGTTACATTACGAGATGTATCCAAAATCGGATTTCTCAATCCTTTATGTGACTTGATCCTTAATGCATTGATCAAGTGACGGGTAGCCAGGGGTATGTGTGGCACCTGAATGTAACGCGAGTAAAACTAGATTTGCCATTTCATGTCAAATGTAACTTACCTTCATGTATGTAATTATAATAAAAGTTTACCTACTGAACCAGCATTGCCAACAAGCTAGGGATGTGCATTTCATAATTCATTTCATAATTTATTCTCCATTTCTGAGAGCAAAGCTTAGCAGCTGACTTTGCAAGCACACTGAGCCCCCCTTTTTTTGCATTTTAGATTAGCCAGGCTCAATGCAATTACATAGTTTGAAATGACTGTGAATTCTTCATGGAAAATATCAAGTTCATATGCACAAATTTGCGAAAACAAATTCCCCAAAGAACACTATTGGGTGCGTCTGATTAGCTTCCAGGGTTCGCCCAGGTGGATTCACCAACAACAACCATGGATGCTTGGTCTTCTCGTGTCTATTGAATTGACCAATCACAAACAGTGATGCATGGTCTTATAGTGAATTGACCAACCACAACCAGGGATGCTTGGTCTTCTAGGGAATTGACCAATCACAAACAGTGATGCATGGTTTTCTAGTGAATTGACCAATCACAACCAGGGATGCTTGGGTCTTCTATTGAATTGACCAATCACAACCAGGGATGCTTGGGTCTTCTATTGAATTGACCAATCACAACCAGGGATGCGTGGTCTTCTAATGAAATGACCAGTCACAAACAGTGATGCTTGGGTCTTCTAGTTAATTGACCAATCATAACCCGAGATGTATTTGAAAATGCAATCCCAAGTTCTGAAATGCAAACAAGCAGCCGCCTTTTTTGAGCAGAGATGCAAGTGTTAATAGATCAAGGGCGTTGCGTTCTAGGGGATGGGTGGGGCATAATCAATCAATCCTAAATGAGGAGCCCGTTTGTGCCCACTTACCAGCCACTGGAGCGGTGAGGAATTAATGACATAATCTGCCAGTTGGATGGACGCTTGAGACAAATTATTCAGTTGGTCTCTACAGGTTGTCATCAGGCCCGCTGAAACATCGCTGAGAGTCTGGGCCTAACAAAGAGAAAATAGATTGCAAAATTTGGTATGGCAGCTTGATTTTATTTAGTGCTATGTTATGTATGAGTTTGGAGTTTATCGCTCAGTCATGTCAGTGAGAATTGATTATTAATTATTGTTTTGCATTGATGTCATGCAAAAATGAGTAATCAGTTTTTCACTATTTACTTGTGACCCAAAAACTTCTACGGGTTTGTCAGTTTGTGTGCATGTTGGATAGCATAAAGTGCTTACACTACCAGCAATTGTTTTGTTAGAAAAAAAAATGATGTAATGTTCCTTTATAAAGGCAGTGGACACTATTGGTAATTATTCAAAATAACTATCATAAAACCTGTCTTGATTACAAGTAATGGGGAGAGGTTGATAGTATAAAACATTGTGAGAAACAGCTACCTCTAAAGTGACGTAGTTTTCGGGAAAGAAGTAATTTTCCACGAATTTGATTTCAAGACCTCAAGTTTAGAATTTGAGGTCTCAAAATCAACCATCAGAAAGCACACAACTTCGTGTAACAAGGGTGTTTTTCCTTTCATTATCTCGCAACTTCGACGACCGATTGAGCTCAAATTTTCGCAGGTTTGTTATTTTATGCATATGTTGAGATACACCAACTGTGAAGACTAATCTTTGACAATTACCAATAGTGTCCAGGGTCTTTAACAACCCCTTCATGTCCCTGTCTCATTACCTCTTCAAAGGAACGGTGCAAGGAATCAGCCAGGTTCCTAGTCTCCTGGACCTTCTCACGGAATTGCTGCGGGAGGAGAACAACGGAGGATGCGACATTCTCTGTAATACCACGGAGGCGCCTGGCAAGGCTACGAGCAATGGCTAGGGTCTTCTGATCACCCTCCTAGAAAAACAAGGACCAAAAAATGAAAACTTCCATAGAGTACTTTATAGCTTCTTATAAAGCACTTTACATGTACCACATCCCTAGGGGCGTATCCAAAGCGCTCAGTAATTTTCCTGCAAAATATGTGGAAATACAGTTTTGAAGTACAGTGTAAGAGACCAGCAACCGATTTCACGAAACTTTACGCAACTGCGTAAGTCAACTTACGCAATAAACGTTGCGCAAGTGGACTTATGCAGTTGCGTAAAGTTTTGTGAAATCGGCTGCTGTTCCTCTAAAGTACAATGTAATGGTTTTCAAGGTGCTGTGGTTCAAAGTACTTCCAATCAAACCGGTAACACCAGGGTGAGCCCCTTCTCCTTTTGATATGTGCACTGGGTTTTTTCATGTGCGTTACAAAACACATGGGACCAACAGCTTTGTGTCCCATCCGAAGTGTCTTGCTTAAGGACACAATTGTCACGACTGGGACTCGCGCCCACACTCTGCGTATCAGAAACACCAGAGTTTGAGTCCGGTGCTCTCAACAGCTCGGGCGCGACACTTTCATATGGTGAACGCATTCATTCAACACTATTGTGTTTGTGTAAATCTGTCTGTATACACCTAAACCAAACAGTGCACTACTATAGACCATATTGAATAACCCCTTTTTGCTATGAAAAGTCGCCATCTTGTAGGGCAAACCATATGCGCGTCCAAACGCGTACATCATCCAAGCACGCAACATTCCTAGTTTGATTTCCACGGCACATGCACGCACACACGCACGCAAACGCACAGACGCCATCTTGTAGGTCAGATACTTGAGCCACGTGACGTCATATTCAATGCGGTCTATACCTCAAAAATGCTTAATAAAGTTAGTTGTTTGGAGGGTCTTATTACCGTATCTTTGACTTCTTCATCTTCGGCACCTTTGTCTTCTTCTCCTTCGGTGGTCGTCCAATCATTCCAGGTCGTCCAGAGCTTCTCCTTTGCATCTCCAGCTGTAGACACAATGGATTGATTGGCACTGTCGATGCTGGCCTTAGCATAATCAATCTGAAAAGTATCATCAAACATCCGGGTATTAATGTTGAGTATATCAGCCCTAACATCTCGCTAGAATCTTTGGTTTGAGACACCCAAGTATCGATCCTTCAAAAACCTCTCCAGTCTTTAGTGACTCACAACCCATAACATGTATATCTGAGCTCGTATGGAGGGTCATAGTAAGGTATGTTGCTACAACCACACACGCTAAAAATAAAAGAGTGACTGACTAACCCAGACAAAGATATTGACAAAATAGGGAGACCAAAAATATAGGACCAGATAGCTCAGTTTGTAGATTGCAAGCACGTTATTCCGGAGGTCTTTGGTTCAAATCCCGCTCTAGTCAATTTTCTTTGTTCAACCCCTACGTCATGCTTGCCAAAGTCTAACATGCTACATGTACATGTATATATAGATAGTAATTAGTACAATAACGCAAGTTTTTCCTGCAAAATTGTTTTTGTCTAAAGTTGCCCCCATTGACAAGAAATCAATCTGAGGGACTGAGTCATGCATGAATCGCATGAATCATTTCTTAGATTTCTCAGGGTTGGTTCATGTGGCAAGAAATACAGTTGGTACCTGCTGTCGTTAAATGTGGATGGATTCAACGTTCTTGTGTGAAGGAAAAAACTGAGAGTTTGTTGCTGTGTCAAATTTTGACAGCCAAAAATGGCCGCGCATGTTAGTTCACGTCGAACAAGGAACAAGGAATACTTGTGTGGATCATTATATTCCTATTTCAAAGACCAACACGTCCGATCAAAGGCAACATGTTCCTTTAAACAATGTAATAAGAATGGTACACCTGCTCCAATTATGAAATATTTGTGCAGTGGCCTGCAGTGCTGTATCCTACGGAGTTAGACAACATCCCGAGTTTAAAGGATTCCGGACTGTTTGGATTTAGTGTTTCCAATCAATTGGATTCCATTCCAACTACCTGCAGATTGCTGTGTCCAATTGCTACCATTGTAAGAAGGCCATCAAAGGCTTGCGCATTATATGTTTTATTCTTTTCTCTTTTTTTTTAAAGGCTTAATCTTTGATGAAAGTGAATATTGACTGAAAATTGAAAAAACCTCATGGCTATATTTATCTATTGAACAATTACACAGAACCCTTTATCACACCAAGAGTTTCAGTCTTGAAGGGGCAAAGACATACATGCATAATGTGCACGTACGTCCTGAATAATAAAACTAACCTTATTTGTATAGCGCTTTTTACAAAATTGATAGGGATTTTGAAAAGGGCACCAAGGTCAAAAGAAGGCCCAAACTCGCTGTTCTAAAATTTAGGCCAGAGAGAAAATCCTTGAAAGTCTCTTTCGTAAAAGAATTTTTTGAGACAAGCGATTGTAATCATGAAGAGCATGGACCGAGGTTTTGATTGGCTGGCAAGCAAGAGGTTTTGACTTCCAAAATCCATGTATGTACGATCTTTCTAAGTGACTTGTTTTATCAGCAGGACATTGACAAGAACCGTCTGGCGCCCAGACTCACCAAGTCTACAGTGAAGTGCAGTTTCTCAATGGTCTCCTGGCTACGTTTCTGGGCAAAGCGGATGTTTAACAGCGCCTTCTTGTGGATGCGGTGACGCAGCTTGTTGGTGAGGATCTCAACGCGCTTCACAGCAGTAGGAGCCTCCTTCTCCATGACCTCATCGTCTTCCATCTCATCCTCAAATTCAATCTTTTTCTCACCCGTTTCCTCTGCAAGGGATAACAAAAAAATAAAATTAGTAGATTGGAAGCGCCCTCTCGTGACCAGGCATGATTGATGGCCAAAAAGCGGGGGTGATGGATTTGATTTCAGTTCGAGTATCCAGTAGATTTGTTATCCTACACAGTTTGAAAGCTCCAAGTAAACAGTACTTATCACACATGAAAAGATAAAACCAAAACAAAGGATAATAATTCTGTCTACCCCTCCAGACACAAGCCGTGAGACTGTGAAATATTATATTTCAAAGAGGTCCGACTTTCCTGATAAGAGTGGTATTTAGAAACATGCTAGAAACATCAAAGTACATACATGTAGGTATACATTGTACATGGTATACCGCCAATAGGAGACTTTCCAACGCTAGGCGGCAGCAGACATACCGGGTAAATTTCCATTGTTTACGTAGTTCTGAACATGCGCATAATTCTGAGAACAATGGATTTACCCGGTAAGTCTGCTGCCCTCTATCGTCCCAGAAAGTCTCCCACTACAAGGCTTGCATGCGTTGTTATTATCATGACCATTTGGGCTGGCAGAAAAGGTAAACAGTCAACGTCATTCCAAGGGATGAATTGATGTATTCAAATAGCACACTTTAATGTGGCCTGTGGCTGATTGACTCTACACGCACGCTCAAGTATGGTTATGCGCAAATGAGTCATGTACATGTACATCTTATTGAAACCCTTCCAACCAAACTTGACACAAAACTGGGGATCTTTATTTTAAATTGAAGGGACAATAGCCTTACAGACAATTGCCCATGTCACATGTACAGCTCCTCATTGTACATGTCAGGCATGCAAATGTAACTTCACACACAAAAAATGAAAATATTACAAAATTTCAATGATTTTGTGTATATTTTTCAATCTTGAATGGTAAAACTGAGATTAAACAAGAGGAAATCAGCTGATCCGAGGAAAAGTGGCATGCCCAACATGTACAGTCCATGTTCATATTTATGCAACAGAGAACAAAGTGACACAAATAATAGATTTTATTTTGGGTTAATGCCAAAAATGGTGATGTTCGGTCAGCCAGTTGTCAGCTATACAAAACTTGGGAGCAACCCAAGTTTTCAACTTGTCACATCATGTGACTAGGCCTACACCTCAACCTTTGTTGGTTCAATGATAATGACTCATACAAATCCAATCAACTTATGACATCATGTATGATAATACACATTCACACTATGACATGACAGTTCACAATCACCATAGTCTATAAAGCTGTTTCATACTTCATGTGAATGCAAAGCAAATTTGACGTGAATTTGACGTCACAACTATCCATTTGCAGCGATATTCGCAAGTGAGTTGAGCAGAGCTGAACTGCTGCATACATTTGTTGTGAATTTTGTGATGTCAACTTTCACTTCGCATTCGCAGGAAGTATGAACCAGGCTTTATGGTGCAAGCTACCTGCATGATCTGCATCCCACTTTACGTCGTTCAAATTATTCTGATTCACCCAATCTTTATCTTTTTATTTAATTTGTTACTTTTAGCACGAGTTCAATAAAATACCAGGCAACTCTCTTTAAAATTCTTTTGCTGTTACTTTGATCAACAGTTGACTGAGTCATAGATTTTGGGGATGACACTATCACCAAATACATATTTGGAAAACCAATCATTAACCAGACAGATAAGAGAAAACTATACACTATAATTTGTCATAACTCCAAGGAAGGAAATTGTTACACAATGTATCTATCGTGGCAGAGTTCCTGACTGCAGTGCCCTTACTTTATATCTTATCTACATTTACCTTTGCTCTACACCCCGAGGGTACTTGAAACACAGGGCAAAAATTTCAATACAGGGCAAATATTTCATCATCCATAGAGATTACCATACAAGGAGATGGCATAAAACCAAGGTGCCTGTGGGTAAATGTTATATTCGCTGGTATTTGCTCTGCCACTTTTCAGTTAGACTTTGTTACTTTTGTTATCTCAACAAAATGGCCATGGGGACATTCTTTTGTTCAAACTTATTGTTTCATAAAAGAAAACCGCATAAAAAATGAGGAATAGTATACATTACAGAAACAAAAAGTGAACATGGTGAAGAATGAGTCACCACTGGTACTGTACATTTGTACATTCTTTATTCGGCAAAATCACATTACCATCACCAATGACGTTCATGTCAGACCACTTGAGCCAAAGTTTCTAAAAAGCTTCGACCAAGAAAACAAAGTACTCCACAAATCTAACTAACAATAATGAAGTAAATCATTGACAAATGCATTCTTTTCCTCAAATTGTAATTTCGTGGAACTCTAATGACCAATTGAGCCCCAATTTTCATAGATTTGTTTTTTATGCATGTTGGGAGACACCGAGAGAGGATAATGGGCCCAATTTCAATGCTTTGCTTGTGGACGCAGGGAACTCTGTGGTTAAGTCAAGCATATTTCATGGGTTAGCGGGAAAATTTGGGTTTTCCCGAGTGCGTACTCCAAGCTATTAAGCGACTTTGTTTACACAGCTAACGCAGAAATTCAGCGCTTGCACATTTCAACCTAAAATTGCAATTTGTAAGCACAGAATTACAATCTGACAATCTCTGCCCTTTAAGCCGCAAATGGAAAATGTCAACCAGAATGATTGGTCTTTTGGTTGTTTTAACTAGACAGTTGACTAATTAATTAAAACATGGTCCTAATAACAATGTCAAGGTCATTTGTTGCCAAAGAATCGCCACAACAACAAAAATCTAAAACGGCAAACTGTTTTAGAACAAAACTGTTTTAAAATATCTTACCAGTCTCATCGGCTGGCAGGCAATACTCCACAGCGTACTCAGAGACAGCCAGAGCGGTATCGATGCCCATGGTGACAGCTTTGCCTACTGGAGTACCCATGAACCGGTTCACTCCATCAACACCCTTCTGCTTGGTGTTGTCATACACTGCCTTAGTGCCATCTTGGAGGTTAGTCAACAACTACGAGACGAGAACAAAATAACAACAATTGAGCAAACTGTTTTATGATGTCTTACCAGTCTCATCAGCTGGCAGGCTGAAAACTCTAGTGTTGCTGATCAGCAGAGTGTGAGTTTGAATCCCCCAGTCGTGACACTTGTGTCCTTTAAAACAAGACACTTGACCATTGATTCGTCCTTTGGATGGGACGTAAAGCCGTTGGTACCGTGTGTTGTGTAACACACCTAGAACCCAGTGAGCTTATCGAAAAGAGAAGGGGTTTTGCCCCCGGTGTTCCTGGTTCGATTGGCAGCATATTGTGCCACAGCACCTTGTAAACCATTACATGATGCTATGGACTAGTTCTAATACTTCAAATGCAGTCCGAAATACATTGCAGGAAAATACTGAATGTTGAAGTGCCTTGAGCGTCACTGAGTGACGAAAATACATGTAAATGCTTTATAAGAAGCCACTATGAATCATGACTTCTGAGAGCCAAGCGTTCCAGCGCATGGGATTCAAGTTCTGATGGCATACATGCAGTCATCGGAGTGTGGTTTAGAACCTTGATCAAGAAACTTGTGTCCTTGAGCAAGACACTCAAATATAAATTGCGACTGTTTAGGCATACCTCTTCAGTTGGCGTGTTGATCATTGGTACCTTCTCTTCCAGCTTGTCCAGTGTGTGACAAGCGAAATCATTCACCATTGTAACTAGACAAGATAAAGACAAATCATTTCATTAGTGGTGTTCAGAACTGTACAAGATATGTTTTGCACCATTTAGATTTTAGTGAATGGGGTTCACTTTTCATGTTTGTGGTTTTGAACAAAACCATGTTGCAGGGTTCTTACCAGGGTAACACTAGGCATGCTGGGATACAGTTTTGCCAAAGAATACTGAATAGACCTTTTCCATGAAATATGTAAATTGCACGTAGCGCGTGAACACCAGAACACTAACGTTTTGGTTGGCAAAATGAGGGAACATTGCGCTGTTTTGTACACGGCTAATGGGTGCATGACGCAGACGCGATTGCGCGTCTGCTTAGTGCACAACTCTATGGCGTTTGCCAACCAACAGGGTCTGTACGTGAATGTAATTAGCTTATTTCATGGGAAGGGTCCATTGAAATTAGGTCTTCAATATGTTTCCAACTTTGTTTTGAATGAACCAAAAATGTGCATTCTAGAGCATGATAAATGGTTTATTTGGGTATTTTTTGTGAAATGACATGTACTTATTAAAAATGTGCGTGTATTGACACAACATCTCAACATCAAGTGCCGCCCAAAGTCTCCCATAAACTGCATTCACAACCTTGACTTGTTTTTATCTACATTTTTGAAATTCATGCTTTTATTTTCTGTATTTTTGTAACATGTATGTTTTTTGTTTGAGGGGTCTGGGAGGGCATATCGCTTTGATGACAGTTTTTAAAACTTTTGCCTTACCCTGGACGGCCCCTGCCAATAAAGAATTATGTCCGAAAATTTAAAATAAAATAAACAAAAATCCTGTTGAGGTACTTACTTGGCTTGTCCAGAGCGCTTACAACTGGCTGAGCAGTGGATGCTGCCATGGATACAGACTTCTCGGCGTATCCAAGGGCAGTGTTGGCAAATTGGCTGCTCTCTTTGGTCCAGGTGTACATATTAGACACCTGTTCAAATAAGGGAGGAAAATAAATGTTATTATAAGGTTGCTTTAAAAGGGAAGGTATACATTTGGTAATCACTTTAAAAATTGATGACAGTCAAAACTTTTGGTTTTAAGCCTGTATCAGCTTTCGATAGTAATACATCATTTTGAAAAACATTTCAGTTCAGTCCCAGCAATGGCTTTGCGGCGAGCATTTATGGATTGGTCTATGCAAAGATCACTACTTTACTTATGTAGGCTTTGGTTGTGCAGTCACATCTTTTGTAAAGACATCCAACTTGGCAAATACCATGATCTTGTGCACGTAAGTTGCAATTAATGTGTTTTCTCTTAAAGGAAAAACTCTCAAACACAACAAGAATTAAAGCGATGACGAAATTGGCGTAGTGGGATGGAGTTGAACAGTGTTACATGCAAATATGTAGTTCTCAACTCAAGTTGCGTTTAAGGTCTGTATGCTTTTGAAAGGGCAAGGGCACCAAGGCATTTTCTCCTTGGTAAAGGGCATCCAAGCAGGAAATTTTAAACTTTTACTGTCACGGGTAATGACCAGGGGGCATGGAGGCAATCATTGCCTCTGTGAAGAATCAATCCTGATGTGTTTGTTACACAATCACGTCATTACATTATTACCTGTCCGAGGGTGGAGCTGACAACAGGGATGCTGGTGACACGGGTGATGATGCCAGCACTGTCAGCATTACTTCCATCACAAACAACAACATTCCCTGGACCAGATCCAACGGGCTCCATGATTACTTCACTCATGTTAGTCTTTGTCTCAATCTCAATCTCAGGCTCGAAATTTTCTTCTTCTTCCGCTTGGATTTCGTCCGGCTGTGAAGTTTCTCCTACCTCTGGGAACTCTTCCAGCTGTATGTTTTCTTCTAAAGCAAAAGCTTCTTCAAGTTCGACTTGCAGGCTTTCTAGGGAAGACATTGAACAAATAGGATTCCTTATAAATCGTCATTACATTTAAAACTTGACATGGTAGAGATGACAATTTACATGTAGTTGTGTAGTCTTGAATGTTTGCACTCACACCGTGTACAGCCAATGCTCATGAATATCTCTTTGAGTTGTGGTTCTGATTTGGATTTGTATGAAACAAAATCGGAAATTAGACTGATGCAAAAGACCATGCAATCACAATCAACATTGAAAGGGGGCAGGGGGCCCAACTAGATATGGCTGGGATTGTAGGTCCAAGTCTGTTTTTTCAGTCTTGGCTTAATCCTTGGACTATACACGACATGCTCAACAAAACCATATTCAAACTTCTCTTTGTTTACCCTTTACCAACAGCTGGTGTTTTACACTTAGCACACATGGTACTTCGCATAGGAAAGGCTAATAACAGTGTTGCTTGTTATTAAATTTATAAACAGGTAACGATTATACACCACCTGTGAACTCTATCCACTGACAATAGTCTCTATTCATACCCCCACCCCCCCCCCCTCATAGACCTGACTTGACTATACAGCACACACAGGTCCTAGCTCTACGGGTTAAGCAATGGCATCTTTCATCTGTTCTTCTGTTGTGTGATTTTACTTGCACCATGCTTGCACCCTGCCATGGACAAAAGCAAGATGCCACTGCCATGCATAATCAAACAGTTATTCACATTTAATCTACAATACTTTGAGCACACACATTTAGAAACAGGGGCCAATGGGTCCAAACCACAATTTGTACTAGATACCGGTTGCCAAAACCTAAGGCTAAATAAAAGGGGGAAAAACAAGTTTAAGCCTCCTGCCCTTATGAAAAAAGGAAGGAGGAGGGCCTTTTAAAAAAAAATGGTCGGCCGACACATTTTTAAAGAAGATCGGCTGGTCTTTTTTCCCCGTTAGTATTGTTTGGTTTTTGGTTTGTTAAAATAAAAAATGACACGCCTATTAAAAGGAACGGATGGGGACACTAAACATTTCTGTTTTGTTTTTTTGGCCTATTTGGACTGGCCAGTAGTTTTCACTAGTCAGACCAGAGGAGCAAGGAAAAACATTTGAAGACAAATTCTGATTGATTGAGAAGGAATATAAAGGCCCAGACAGAGAGCCTTGAGTTATTCAAACTGAGCCTTGAAAACCACAGTCACTCAGACCAGACTGCCACGACGGACTGACCAAGTGGAAAATACAATGTGTAGGGTACTGAAAGAAGCATTAGACATAACACACCTTGCAAGGCTTGACCCATTGGACTTGCTTGCCATATTAGGAAAGTACAATAAGACAAGACATGTACTTATAGGCTACTGTCAACAGTAAGAAGCTCTATTGTTAAAATTAAATCAATATGTCTCGTCTGTATGCATGATACGCAATGTTAAGAAACTTGATCATTTCAAACCAGACTTTCAAGACATTTTTAAGGCTGCTGAGAAGGAAACAACTAACATGAAGCACAGACAAGAAACTCAAGCTCCGAAGAACCATTTGGATGGGGACTAACTTAAATCAAACGTAGAGTCTGAAGACAAATTCACTGCAAAATTCTTTCGGTCATAGAGAACATTTTTAGCACAATGGATAGTGTATCTTTAAAACAAGTATTGGACACTTCCTGCCATCCCTGCCATGTGAAAACTGTATAAAATTTGTTTTAAATCTAAACCTTATGTCGATTGTCTGTGACATAATTATTGAAATTAACCTGGGCATAATGAACATTGGACATGATGATTGGTGTATTTAATATTATTACTTTTCCACAACCGAACCAACATTCAATAAACCTTAGAATCTTTGCTAGTAATCAATGATTGAAATGCCCTTGGTCTATTGGTCCGATAATATCCTTGAGACGAGAGAGCTCATATAATTACAAAGAACTATTGAGTATTGATTACTATTGATCTCTGATGGATTGACATTTTAACCTATTCAGTCATCTTTTAAGATTAAATGATGTGAAAACCAAGCTGAGTCATCACTTGACTCCTTCAAATCCCTCCTCAGTCGCAGTCCTCTCTCCTGCAAATAAACCTACAAGTCCTCCCTCTCTCTCACACGTTGCTTTTATGCCAGTTTTGGTCTCTGCGATCTGCACATACAGAAGCCAGCAAAATACAAATGAGGAGATAACACTTTCTCTTTAACATACAACAGGTACTTTGTACAAACAGAAAGTCATTTGTATGCTAATGATTAATTTAATATAATATACGCCAAACTTATTCAGACATCAGGTGACACTGACTGACCATGGAGGTGGATAGACCTGTTCCTTGCTCTATGGATAGACTAACAAGAGAGTCTCTTGCCACAAATTAGAATCAATAGGGCAAGATTGAATAACCTTATATTTTCAAATGTATAATTATAAGGCGCTGGACACTAGTAATTACTCAGAATAATTGTTATAAATGTTACTGCAAAGCATAAAAACTAGTTCAAAATCAAAGTATTATCTTTTTGACCAACTGTATGGCAACATGGAGGTAGAATCTGTCGGAATCTACAGGTTCCATGAGGGCGACAACTTTCAATAAATCACTGACCAATGTCCTCATTCTGAGGATGACTAGTGATACTAGTCGAAACGTAAACAAAAATTACACGAGTATTGGCTGTGTTTTGTAGAAGATTCATATAATAATAAGATCACTGACCAAGTTTGGATCATCCGCACCATTATCATTGTTGGAGTTTTGCTCACCTTGTCACAAGGTTTGTGCCTGCTGCACAACTTGCCACAAGCCTTGCCTAAACAAGTTGCTTTTTAAAAATGTTTAAAGTTTATTGTTAATCAAGATAGGAAAATAAAACAAACAGTTAGTTAGTGTTTGGTTGGAAAAGTTTCCGTATCCGTGGTCATGATGGTGCCACAACTTTTGCATTCGATATGAAATACAGTATCTATTCTAATCTACCTCAATAATGAAATAATATTATTAGCCTAATATTAATGATATTTTTAAGATATCCCTTGCTTTAGCCTTTCTTTTTTGTAAAAATGAGTGAAAAAGTGGTGTCGCATACGGAAAGTTATCCGTCTGGTAGACAATCAGTTTGGTTGCACAGTTCAATCCAAAAATTAAGTTCAGTTTACAACTTACTTACTCTGCCACTGTCCTGTTTGTATATTTCTTTTGGTTTACACTGTCGTTGCTCTCTATTTTTTACAATATCTCCGAAACTATTCATCCGATTTCAAATATTTTTGAAATGTAAGCACGAGGAGAGAATGCTCCTGCCTGCTGTCAAGTCTCATAGTTTTGAGTTGTACAAAATGTGAGTTATGATTTAATATATTTCGTTCTTTTTTTTGGGGGGGGGCTGTGTGTGTGTGTGTTTTGGTACATGTGAAATCAACTTGATGGAACTGCCTAATGTGATTGTGTCCATGTATCGTGTGGATCGTGTAGGTAGTATTCCATTCTAAAAATTGTTGTTTCTACTTCACTTCCATTCCCAAATTAGTATCAACTTTTGTCACATTTCAGAATATCATCCGACATCTTTTTACAAGAGAACGAAACACACAATTACAATAATTCAATAGATATGCTTCACAATACCTGTATTTCTGTCGTCGACTTCTGGTGTAATTCTTTCTGCAGAAGGTTGTGGAGAAATGGCTTGTCCAGTGATAGCAAACATCTGAATAACATTGACCGCACTTATTTTTGTGTTAGCAAGAATCTCTGTTTCCTGTTTTGCAATCCGTACGACGTGTGTGTGTGTGCGGCGTGGACTTTGACCGACAGACCGTTGCGAAATCTACGAGTACTACGTGCGTGTTACCGTTCCCTCTGCTGCTGTTTTTTATCTGTTGGATCGGCGTGCTAGACGTCTGGGTACAGTGCTGGGGAAGGAAAGCCCCCCATGAACCGACTTGCGTCAGTCCTTCGTGTGTGCACGTGCTTGGTTCGTGATCGGAATGAAGTCAATAGTCGCGATCACGCGTGTTAATCATTGTCTAACTAGCTATTGTTAAAGATGATTCGGTGGAGAGATGGAAAAAACAATCATTTTAATTCCCTACTTTGTCCTCAAAACCAGGGGTGAGCCAGCCATGCCTTATTAGGGCATAACGCATGAGTCTTGTGTGTATTTCAAGTGGTAGGCCTACGTGATAGGGCCAATACTTGAGTCTCAGGGGGGCTCGTTTAATTTTGAAGCCTAGTTCTCAAAACGCCGGTAGGCCTTTAATGATAGCATACGCAATGTCAAATTTGCAAAGTGGTTACACTTATAATAGCAAAGTACCTTGTTTTTTGGGAAAGCATGGTAGCGCCGGACACGCACTATGGAATAAATTACATCACAGACCCTGGAGGTAGAACAAACCGAGAATCACCAACGAAGTATTCCCTATGGAAGTGTCGTGGCCGAGCGGTTAAGATCACCGAATTCAAACTATGGTGTTTCTGATCAGCAGAGTGTGGGTTCGAGTGCCCAGCCGTGACAATAAGCAGAAGACACTCGACCATTACTTCGTCCATCGGATGGGACGTAAAGCCGTTGGTAAACGCATGTAAAAGAACCCAGTGCACTTATCAAAAAGAGAAGGGGTCCGTCCGGTGTTCCTAGCTGTGGCTGCTTAAAGGAACACGTTGCCTTGGATCGGTCGAGTTAGTCTTTGAAAAGCGTTTGTAACCGTTTGTTATAAAAATACATATGGGTGGAAAGATGTTGTTAAAGTAGAATACAATGATCTATACAAATATATGCCTTGAATATGCACGGTTTTAATTTTACCTCGTCGACTAACACGGTCGGCCATTTATGGGAGTCAAATTTTTGACTCCCTAAATGGCCGACCGTGTTAGTTCGCAAAATAAAACGAAAACCGCGCAATTTCGGGGCAAATTTGTGTGGATCATTGTATTCTACTTTTAAAACATCTTTCTATCCGTATGCATTTTAAAACAAACGGTTACAAACGCTTTGTATAGACCAACTCGTCTGATCCAAGGCAACGTGTTCCTTTAATGCGCCGTCACCTTGTAAACCCTTATAAGGTGCTAACTAATTTGGTCTTAGAATTCATCACTGCAATAACCTATCTTTCTGAAAGTTTAAATAATACTCAGCGCCTTGAGTACCTTGTTTGGTAGATACGTGCGCTATATTATAAGACTTCAATATTATTATTACAGTTATTATTATTATTATTAAAGTACCCGTGTCTAAATGTTGGGGCCCAGTACAAAGTCAATCTTATTTCAGCATCCATTTTTTTCTTCTTTTCATAATCACATTGGATACGCTGCTGCCTTCGTAAAGTTTCGTTTTGGAAGGTCACTATCACCCCAAACCGGGAGCGAATTATTATACGCACGCGCAGCTAGCTAATAGAAGAAATTTATCTGACAGAATCCCTTAACAATTTGGGTGCCTTGTATATCTTTTTACGCAAACATTAGGCCTACTCAAATTTAAATGTTTCTCAGGAGCTCATGAAACTGATGTAGGCTTCTAAATAACTTTAAGGGACACTCTTTTAGTAATATTTACTCAAAATAATTGACATATTACTTGGTAACGTAATGGGGAGCTGTTGATATAGTATAAAACATTGTGATAAACGGCTCCCTCTAAAGTAACGTAGTTTTCGAGAAAGAAGAAATTTTTCAAGGGGGCTTTAAGTTCTTTCATTGTTTTTTATTTCGCAACTTCGACGACCAATATTATTGAGCCCAAATGTTCACAGACCTGAAGTAGGTTTTGAGGTCTCGAAATACTAAGCATCTGGAAGAACTTCGTGTGACAATCTTGCAACTGGCGTCCGTTGGGTTCAAAGTTTTCACATGTTTGTTATTTTGTGCATTGGATGCAACAAGTGAGAAGACTTTTTTTTTTCTTTTTTTTTTGACAAATATTATGAAAAGGGTTCAAATGTCGTAGTTAATCCAATTTTTTTTTAAGTACAAAAAGCTTGTATCTGATGCAAAAGATGGTCAAAGATTAGTGCCGATCTTCAAACTTTGGGGAATGGAAACCGAGGTGTTAAAGAAATGGCCTATGGGCCGCTTGTATGATGACAGCATACTCCATGCATATACTAATTTGTATAGAAAACACAGTGCTCGTCCGTCCATCCATGGAGGTTAGTCAACATTTTCTTCATCCACGTTCGTCCGTCCATACATGGAGGTTAGTCAAAATGTTCTTCCTCCATAGTCCACCTATGGAAATCTGTCTTCGAAGATTCTATGACTGAATGGGGTTGATTCCAAAGAGGGCGCTATAACAGTTCGATAGAATCTCCTTTTCGCAAATAATAATGCGCAAGCGCAGACTGTTGAACGAGGTGCATTGTGGGATAGATATGGATCTAATTTGGATACCAGCTAGACCACAATGCACCTAATTCAAAGCTTTACTCGCCCGCCCCAGTATTTGCGAAAAGGTCTATGGGGACAGAATCCGGCCTCGTTGTAACCTCGTTGACACCTCGAAAAGCCATGCTTTCGACCCCACTATAGTATCCAGTATACACCTCTAGCTCTCTCAATATGCATAAGGTACGTCAAAATGCTAATCCAAAACGAGGCGATGGGCGTAGCCACTGCAAGTGACGGGGAACGTGCGCCCATAGCCTAATTTGGGGTATGTAGAGAATTATGACATCAGGCATTTAATGTTAAGAGAGGCGTATAGTTATGTACCGTGTGATGGTCACCATGGTATTTATGCAGTTCGTGAATTCAGAGCAGGCCGGTGCTTGCGTAGAGCCTTGGACAAGGCTACACGCGGAGAGTAGCCTTGCCAAGGCAGTCGCATTATTCGCTCCGAAAAGACGCCGCTGTAAACCCACCCGTATACCCTGTGCGTGGTGCGTGCGATCACAGCGCATGACCCACCCGTATACACACTGTCACATCGTACGAATACTGTGCACACAAGTCATCCGCACTCGCACCACTAACCGCATGCGGAGGCCGTCAGGTTTCGGCCTAACGGCCTCCGCATGCGGATAGTGTACGGGGGCATCGTGTCGTGCGATGTTACGCACAGTGAATACGGGTGGGTTTTTATACAGCGGCGGTCTTTTTTCGGAGTGAATAATTCGACTGCCTTGAGCAAGGCTACGCGGAGAGGGGCATCGCGAATGTTGAGCTGATGTGATAATGAATAACAACGTCTCAATTCAACACCGGCCCTGAAAAGACCTTCTTCGAAATCTAAAATCTAAAACGCTGTCTGTAAAGATGACTGTCAGCAAAGGCGGTTTACAAGACATGATATAAGTTTCAAGGTGAGAATTCAGAGTAGCCAATCCGTGATTAGACGGTCAATCTGTTGCCTTTGGTCCCAGGGAACTCTGTCCGCCGCCGGAGATTCGGTCCCCATTCGGTAGATTATTAACGTGGGTTTAAGTATTGAGGGGGATGGTTCAAAAGAGGGCACTATCAAATAAAGTTTGTACACGCTTTGCCATAGTATTGGGGGGGGGTGGGGGACCGAATCGGCCGGGGGGGGGTGGAGACAGCATCTCCTGCCACAGTACACCTCCTCGCGATGGAACGTCACTGTGATACTGGCTTGCCTTGAAAGTGCGGCTCTTTCCAATGCCTGTTTTCTGAAAACCCGCAGCAGGTCCGCACAAGATGCGTTTGCCCATCCGTCTGGGCTACATTTCCTTCATGCTCCAAGCCTGCTTTTCCGTCATAAAATTATTTACGTCACACATTTTTTTCTGCAACAACCTGGGTTGGCTATAGAGCGTAGAACTTCAAGTTTCAGCGAATCAAACTTCACCTTCAAACTTCAGAAGTCATCGGGGTAAGTCGTTTGTAGGCACTTGACATCATTTTACTCAAAATAATTGTTAGCATAATACAAACTTACTTGGTATAGAGCAATGGAAAGCTGATGATTACAAAAACCCGGCTTCCACTAAAGTAACGTGTTTTTGAGAGAGAGTTATTTTCTCACTCAAAGACTTCAGGCCTGAAACCTTTTAAGGCATCTGAAAGCACACAATTTGTTCAACAAGGTAGTTTTCAAAGGTTGGTGCTAATACTGGCAGGCCTGTATGCTTCGTTTTTGAAAGGGTAAGGGCACCAAGGCATTTTCTCTTTGGCAAAGGGCACCCTATGAGGGAATTGTACATTTCTACTGGAGCATTTCAAGGGCACTAAGGCAATGACAAGGGGTAACGGAGGCAATCGCCTTCGTTTCCTCCGTGGAGTATCAGGCCTGTACTGTATACTGGTCATATAGACAATTGCCAAAAATGTGTCCAGTGCCTTTAAAGACACCTGGAAACAGATTTGTTTTCCTTTCAAACATAAGAGTATATGCTTACGAACAATAAAACAATTTTTTTAGTAATTGTTTGTCACGATTTATATTAATTTTTTTTTTTTTTGTCACGATTTATATGTTTAAAATATATATAAAGTTGTTTTGGGGGCTGACTCCGCCTACCCCTTTTGTGACGTCAATCCAGGCAGACTTTGCCTGCAATGCGTATAGTAAACACACGTGCAAAGTACATGTACGTCCATGTCGTGAGATGGTATATTTCAAAAAGTGTTTTTCTGCATTCAGCAGCAATACACCTGGTCGGCATTTTTTTTTTAAACGTACAAACTCACGACTTGGTCCGTACATGTACTTTGCAATTGTGTTTACTCTACGCATTACAAACAAAGTCTGCCTCGATTGACGTCACGAACAGCGCCCTCTCGGGTCGGGGTCTACTCTTAAGTTTGTAAATAACATAAGAACTGATTTTTTAAAACCTTAGTTAACTGTTTATTCACATTCCACTCATCAAAACACATATATTAGTGACAAAAGCTTTATTTTGAAAAAATACCACTTCCAGGTGACTTTAAATTATGTATTAAGCAGGTCACGCAATAGGCGTTTTGTGATTTTGGTTAATGCAGCGACAAAATTGGTTTACTTTTGACTGACTGGTTTTTTTCTTCGGAATTTTCTATTTCATTTTGACTGAATGTTGTAACCAGTGATCCTTCTAAGCCGCTAATGTGAGCCCTCCATGCGGGTGTTGTCGCAGTGGAGAACAACACGGGGGCGATTTGGGGTGCTGTTTCATTGTACATTTTTGTTTCAACGACTATTGTTTGGCTATGAATGACGCGTAAAGCCCCTTTCTTCAGGTGAGGTTTACGGTTGTAGGATAGCACCATGTGTAAATCTCTTTTGAAATAGAGCCTACCGGTATATCGTATTGGTTCTGAAAAGAACCGATGGTACAGCTCATTCCAGCAGTGTAGCTTCTGCGAAAAGATTTGCTGGTGCAACCGCAAACCTCGACTGGTACTCACACCGTCAAAAGTTTCGAATCCTACTAATAACTACGCCCTTCTTCGGGGTGATGACGTCATACCGAGATCTGCACTCCAAAACCTGTTCAGGTTTCATCCAAGAGCAAGTTCGAGTGAGGCACTGTAGTCGACTATAGTCGACCATTGGTTGATTTTGCCTGGTACCCAGGTGTATTTAATGCATAGGTAACCATGGAACATTGACCAGTGGTTGATTAATGGTCGCCACCCGAACTTGCTCCAGGTCTCATGTGGCTTGACCCATTTCTGCGTCAGGCTGACCCGTAAACTGGTTGAGAAATTTAACTTTGACCCGGATGTCATTTGACTATAGGTATTTTTGACGAGTTTCAAGTCATGCTGGGACAACATGGTGCAGGTCCCATGGGATCCTCTCACCCGCTAGTTAGAGTGTGTTGTTGACATCTGACATAATGAAATTAATAGGATGACGTAAATCTGCGTTGAAAAGCAATGGGCGATTGTGAAAAGAAAAAAAAAGTAATTTTCCACGAATTTGATTTTTATACCTCATCAGATTTAGATCTCGAAATGAAGCATCTGAAAGCAAAAACTTCGCGTGGCAGGGGCCGTTTTTCTTCCATTATTATCTCGCAACTTCCTCGACCAATATGGAGCTCAAATTTTCACAGGTTTGTTATTTTATGCATGTTGAGATACACCAACTGTGATGACTTGTCTTTGATAGCATCCGTTGCATTGGAATAAGGTCCTGTTTACATTGTAAGATATTTTTTCTTGGTGCAGGTTCACATTATTCTGTGTTCAGAATATGAGAGTTTACTTGTATCCTGGGTGACATTTCTTTTGAAAATAAAATGGAAAGTTACGTCTCTGTTGTATTTCTTTATACCGGCTCCGTATATGGAGACAATACTCAAATTGGCGACTGGCTTAAACACTATACCAACCACTATAATCAATGGTATAATTAGAACTTAGATAGTTCCAACCCATCTTTATAAACTATTTTTTTATAAAGGCATTATTGACCGTTTGGGAAGTTTCCTGAATCATCATTCCCACTTTTCATAACATTGAATATTAATTTTGTGTTTGTGTTCAAGGCATTCCGTTTATAAGCTTCGGCTTCCTTAAATGCCTCCACGTACTATTAATTGTATCAATTGTTTTGTTTTTTTCTTTAAGTGATTATCCTTGGTGGAAATAAATGTTGATGAATTGAAATTCAATTGAAAATGAATAACATTGCTGAAAGAAACCTAATAACTGTTTATTTGCCAGCCCCCACAGAGTTGTGAATGAAAATCATTGATACGACTGCAAAATGCTCAAACGGGGTGACAGATATTTCAATGAGCTTACTTTATAAATCCAGGCTCAATTCGCACCCCAACCCTTTCTGCCACACTGGCCGGTGTGAATGCAGCTGCAGTGTATTTACTCGGCAAGTAAAATTCCCATTGTGCAGTATTAAAGGCTAAAGTTTGTAATTGAAATCATTCCTGGGTCACGTTTCCTTCATGCTACATGCCTGCTTTTCCGTCATATTCACGGCACACCTTTCTCTACAACAAACCCGGGTTGGTAGCTAGAGCGTAGAAACTCAAATTTCAGCGAATCAAACTTTCCTTGAACTTCATAAGTAGTTGGGGTAAGTTGTTTTTAAGACTACTTAAAGGCACTTGACACTAGTAGTAATTACTCAAATAATTGTTAGCATACAAACTTGCTTGGTAACGAGGTATGGATAGCTGATGGTATAAAACAGCCCTTCTAAAATAACGTATAGAGATGTCTTTCTCACTCAAAGACGTCAGGCCTGTAACCTTTTAGGGCTGAACGTAACACATTATTGTGCAACTATAGCCTCACTGTAAAAAGTATCCGTATTTTAACGGACTCCGTAAAGTGAATTATTCCGTAAATTTCGCCGTTATTTTACGGGTTTTCCGTATATGTAAATATTAATTATGCTAATTAGCGTAATTACAACCAACCACGTTTGCCCAAACACCTACACATAATAAAGTGCATGTAAGTACATATTTAGTTTCAGCCACAACCGTGTACACATGTACAAACCCACGTTAAGGGATTTTATATTTTACGGAATGAAAAACTTTGTCCGTGTAATTTTGCTGCAGGAATACGGATTTTTTTTTTTCCGGCAGCAAAATTACCGGAACTTTTTTTTCAATTCAGTAAAATATAAAATCCCTTAACGTGGGTTTGTACATGTGTACAATGGGACGTTTTCACTCCTTATGATTTAGGGTAATGTAGTTTATTTTCGGAATTTCTTATTTCATTTTGGCTGAATGTTGTAACCAGTGATCCTTCTAAGCCGTTAATGTGAGCCCTCCATTCGGGTGTTGTCGCAGTGGAGAACAACCCATTTTCATTTGGGATAGGCAAGCCGCAGCGGGGCAATTTGGGGGTGCTGTTTCATAGTACATTTGGTTCAACCATGGAGGAATAAATTATCCCTCCTTGTGATTTAGGGTAATGTAGTTTATTTTCGGAATTTCCTATTTCATTTTGGCTGAATGTTGTAACCAGTGATCCTTTTAAGCCGTTAATGTGAGCCCTCCATTCGGGTGTTGTCGCAGTGGAGAACAACACATTTTCATTTGGGAGAGGCAAGCGGGGCAATTTGGGGGTGCTTTTGTTCAACCATGGAGGAATACATTATCCCTCCTTGTGATTTAGGGTAATGTAGTTTATTTTCGGAATTTCCTATTTCATTTTGGCTGAATTTTGTAACCAGTGATCCTTCTAAGCCGTTAATGTGAGCCCTCCATTCGGGTGTTGTCGCAGTGGAGAACAACACATTTTCATTTGGGAGAGGCAAGCGGGGCAATTTGGGGATGCTGTTTCATAGTACATTTGGTTCAACCATGGAGAATTAAATTATCCCCTATGGTTCGGCTATAAATGACGCGTAAAGGCCTTTTTAATGTGAGGTTTACGGTCGCATACAGCACCATGTGTACATCTTCTTTTGAGATAGAGCCTATAGGATTGGGACAGCTTTTTTGAGGTAGTGTAGTTTCTGCGAAAACCGACACTATTGAGATTTGCTGGCTGGTGCTACCGCAAATCTCGCGCGGTAGGCTAATAACTGATAACTACGCCTTTCTTCAGGGTGATGACGTCAAACCGAGATAATAATCCCAGTTTCGTGGCTCTGCTTAGCGATGCAGAGATATACCTGCTTCCGTAAGTGCCAATTCTGTGTTTAAGGTTAGCAGAGCCATGAACGTAGACTTGGTTCCAAGTCTTTGATCGTGGCTTTTTAGTCGTCCTGATAGCAGCTACAAACAGCGCCCTCTTGTGATCTTTCTTCGTTAAGTTAGGGCACGTGATAGCTAATATTGTGGGGGCGTTTTTCTTGAATCAAGTCTACCATGAACGGGGCCCTGCACTCAAAAAAAAAATGGTCAGGTTTCATCCAGGTCCCGTATGGCTTGACCCATCTCTGCGTCAGGTTGACCTGGGAACTGGTTGAGAAATTGAACCGAGCCGGATATCATTTTGACTAACTAGGTATTTTTGACAAGTTTCAAGTCATGCTGGCCCAGACATGGTGCATGTCCCATGGGATCCTCTCACCCGCTAGTTAGAGTGTGTTGTAGACATCTGATATTTTGAAAGGATGACGTAAAGCTTCGTTGAAATGCAATAAACGATCGTGAAGCGTGCACGTCTGAATTACATGTTAAGCAGAGTTAAGAACCCCCACAGAATTTAGTGTAAGATTGTGCAGAACTTCTGTACCAAGGGTTTGTTGACTTTAAACTTGTTGCATTTTTGGTCATTGGGTCCTTAAAAAAAATGTCAGGTGTAGAGAATTATTTTTCAAGATTGGTGTTCGGACGTTTTATTGGTGTTCGGATGTTTTATTGGTGTTCGGACGTTTTATTGGTGTTCGGACGTTTTATTGGTGTTCGGACGTTTTATTGGTGTTCGGACGTTTTATTTGGAAAAAAATACACTGGTGGTGTAGGGGTGTTTTGGCTCGGAGGGGGGATTACTCGACGGACAGCCTATATTAAATTGAACAGAGAATTTAAGTTCAAGAGTCAATGAATGGTTTTCCCTTTACTGTAAAAAAAAAAACCCAAAACTATGAAAAGTATTTTTCGTGGCATATTTTTAATATTTAGCATTGCTGCACTGTATGCTATATAAAGGGGTATACCCTTTTATTCTATGTGTACAGCATTGTACGAAGCCGGCCTGACACTCCCAGCTACGATAGTTCAAAATACATGTATACACATGCATTAAATAGGCATATACTTCTAACGAGTCAAGCTTTAACCAGGTATACACACTGCTTGCAATTATCAGAGATTAGTATCCCCACTTGGTGTATCCCAACATTATGAACACAATTTAAAGAAGCAGTGAAAATTTTGTCTCAGTTTTGGTCATCAAAGTTTAAAGAAAAAACAACCATTTTACACAGAATAATGTGCTTTCACATGCTTGGTGTCACCTTGCCTGAAGCCTTTCTCGGATTCAAATTCTATAGGGTTTAATTTGTTTACCCCATTTCTTTACTTCTAATGGACTACTTTCTTACAATGTGTTGTACAAATTAATGGGTCTTCATTGCTCCCTCCATTACGAAAATAAGTTTAATGGTTACTTACTTTTGAAATAATCACAAAATATACACCCTGTGGGCCTTTGAAGACGACGGAAGGACAGCTCTGTGCTAGAACCGAGGACATCGACTCAAAAACAAGGATGTCTTCATGGTGCAGCTGCAACCACCGACAGCTCATGGGCAAAACAGATCTTAAGATGACAAATCTTAATAGTTTATATCACCCTTGTGGAAACAGCATAATTATTATTCAGTAACCGTGTGGTCAGCAAGTCTCATGAGCTCTTGTGGCAGGAACGTTTTGTGGGCAATTTATGTAGGGTTTTGAAGGTACCATTAAATATTGTTTGAAAATGACTGAAAAACGAATTTCAGTTTTTAAATTCAACATTTTAGATAGGCCCCAATGGTAATGAATAGTTGAAGTTTTGTTTGGCATTTTCCTATTCTGTTTTAATCACAAAGTTGCATTTTGTTTATGTAGTTCATTTAAAGACAACGGACACTATTGGTAATTGTCAAAGACTAAAGTCTGCTCACTTGGTGTATCTCAACATAATATGCATTAAATGACAAACCTGTGAAAATTTTAGCTCGATTGGTCGTCGAAGTTGCAAGATAAATACGAAAGAAAAAACACCCTTGTCACACGAAGTTGTGTGCTTCAATGCTTGATTTCGAGACCTCAAATTCTAAACTTGAGGTCTCGAAATCAAATTCGTGGAAAATTACTTCTTTCTCGAACTACAGTTGCTCCGCAAGGTCGCGAGCCACATGTTCGTTTTTTGGCTCCACAAGCCCAAATTTGAAGTCGCTTTTTTTGTCTCTATTGCTCACCCCAATCCCCAGATGTTCCACGAACCCTGGGCCCAATTTCACAGTGAGCTACTTTATGGCACTGGGCACCTTGTGTAATTGTCAAAGACCAGTATTCTCACCTGGTGTGTCCCAAGTTATGCAGAAAATAACAAACCTGTGAAAACTTGGACTCAACTGGTCGTAAGTTGCGAGAGAATGGAAGAAAAAAAGACCGTTTAAACGTTATTGTTCAAAAGGATTTGAGGCACCTGTGTGAAAATTTATGAAAGGTTTCTCGAAAAATCACACAATGCTTACGGTCAATAAATCATCACTGTTGTTTATTTAGATGAGATTTGTGATTGATTTATGACTTCGCGTCAAATTTTTACACATTTTGAATAATGCCCAAGGGAGGGGGAGTCATCCAGGGTCAATATTAGATCAACAGTAATAACTCAAACTGGCCTTATACAAAAAACGATTGCGTGCAGAAATTAATCCCAATGGAATGCAAGTGTTGAAGGACACAGCACCTCCCCAAACCCAAAATCATTCTGTGGGATTGCTAAGTGTGCAGTGGTCCGTACACATTATTACATGTGAACTTGTGCCCTTTTCTTTCATCTTATGGCATAATGCAAATCTGTGCCATTGTAGATCATGTGAATGAAATTCGTTCAGATCGGATCGCAACAACAACGACAACGACAACGACCATGAAAACGACAACGACCACGACAACGACAACGACAACGACAACGACAACGACATTGACAACGACAATGACAACGACATTGACAACGACAACGACAACGACAACGTCAACGACACTGACAACGACAACGACAACGACAACTGCAACGACAACGACAACGTCAACAACAACAAAAACAACGCCCACTGTAACAACAGCAACAACATCAACAACGACAACAACAACATCAACAACAACACCCATGGTGTCAGTTAAAAATGTGCAGAGTGTCCAGAGAGAGCGGTGCTTCGGGAGCGCGGTCCCATCCTACGTTGTTTTCATGCACTGTCTCCATCCACCTACAATTTGCCACATTCCAACCTCATGTTTTACCTGATAGTCTTGGCACAAACCAGTCACAACGTGTGTATGTATTGACTGTATTTAAGCCTTCTGGTTTCATAGTTTTACTAACTCAACATTAAAAGAGCGTCTAACACCAAGTAAAACCCGATTGACAAAAATGGATAACCCAAACCATTGCACACACAATGCAGATGTGCACATTCATTTTATTGTAACCCTGCTCAAGAACAACGGTCGTGTTAGTCTGTCTTTTCAGCAGTACAAAATTACATTACCGATTTCTATTTGCCCCCCCCCCCCCCTCCACCTGGATTGAAATTGTCTCTCCCAAACGCCATATTAACAAGTCTGGTGCTCTCCTCCATTCTAAGAACACAATGATGTCACAGTTTGTAGGAAGGGCACCAGCTCACGTGTCGAGCACCAAAATTAATGCACTTTTTGACATCTACAACCAGACATTAAAAAAAACGTGGTCATGGCCTCTTATTGCACAGATTATAAAAGGTTACGGATCGTTGCTACTGCCTATCATTCTGATTGAACATTCCTCAGCAGTCGACCTGCCTGGATATTATTCAAACGGACGTTTTTTTGTGACGATCAGATGCTATTTTCCCATCTACTTTTTTCCATAGCATGGAGATCACAAACAAATCATTCAGTACCTTGACATGTCCTTTCAAGTCAATACCGATGGGACTAACGTAATTCACGCTTTGCGCATTGTATAGCCCCTCGACAGAAGAAAACAAATTCCACGAATCTATTGAACACAAAAAAATGAAGTTTCGTTGGTTATGTACTTTTCAATCTAGCAATGGTTTTGTCATTTTAAAGAGAACTTACTTGTTAGTTTTTACTTTGATTCTACTATCCACACAATTCTTAATTATAACATAAGCGCTGCATTCTCAATTATCAAATAATGCAGCTGTTGGTGAAACCGTTTGAGCTCTTTCATTGTTATTATGTTTATGGTAACAAAAAATGTTGTAATCGATATCTAATCGATAATCTCATACAGCTGCTTAAAGGCACTGGACAATATTGGTAATCTCTCAAAATAGTTGTCAGCATAAAAACTTATTTAATAGTAACGAGCAATTGAGAGCAGATGATAGATAACACATTGTAGTAACAAACGTCTTCGTCTGTAGTTTTTGAGAAAGAGGTAATTTAACACTTTCTATGCATTTGGAAGCACACAAATTAATTTTTGCAATGATGATGTTTTTTCTTTCATATTCTTTTGCACTTTCAATGACCAATTCAGTGTACGTTTTCGCAGATGTGTGTTTTATGCAGGTTTTGATACACAGTGAGAATATCGGTCTTTGACAATAATTACCAAAAGTGGCTAATGACTTACAGCACACAAAGCTATAGCGTGTCTTTAGAACAAGCCGTTTGTAGTTCATCAGACCCAAGCTGCGCTGTTGTCAGCAGCAAATTGTGGGTTCGAATCCCGGTAATGACAACTTGTGCCCTTGAGCAAAGCACGTTACAATAACTGTTTCGTAAAAGGTTAAGAGGTATACATTAGAACTCACCAACTACTAATGAATGATACCCAATGCCTACATCCTCTTGGATACTGCGAAAGGGGTAACCCTGTTTCCGCCCCGTGCTCCAGGGGTGGATTTCACAAAGGTAGTCCTAACTTATAGGACTAGTCCTAGGCAATGCTAAGAGATAGGACTGGTCCTAAGTTAGGACGTCCTAACTTAGGACCGGTCCTATCTCTTAGCATTGCCTAGGACTAGTCCTTAATTAGGACTACCTTTGTGAAATCCACCCCAGGAGTGGTGGCAATGTTCCCCTAAGACAGATCTGGGGTCGATTTCACAAAGAGTTAGGACTAGTCCTAACTTAGGACTAGTCCTATAAGATATACAAATTGCATGGATAGTCCTAAGTTAGGACGAGTAGCTGGTCCTAACTCGAGATAAGACGAGTCCTAACTCTTTGTGAAATCCACCCCTGGTTCGACAGCCAAAATCAGTTATAGTGTAGCACTTTAGCTAAGCACAACACCATTATGCGAACAGCCAAAATACCACATCACATTCACAATCTTTGTACGGTATCTTGCAAATAATTGCGTAAGCTTTAGCCACTTACAGGCAGTTCTAAGAGGTTAGGCCAAGGCCCCTGTCAAACATTTCAACAATCATTTGCTGTGGAGCCTTGTAATTTGTATGCATAGGTTCACAACTTTAGATTGTTTGCATAACACAGTTTTGACACTATCAACTTGAACTGCAATTGGCCCTTTAATCACACAGAACGGACCAGCGGAAACCCACTCGGTCTGCTATGCGTTAAAATCACTGCTCGATCCCCCATAGAGCACACACTGGTCTGGCTTGCCTTTGCACCAGACGTAGAAAGATCTTGCTGTTCAGACAGAGTTTCCTGTGCAGTGAGGGCACTACACCACTCATTGGACCACTTGTGGTAAAGTAAGTCGTAGTATAGGCCTAAAGTTTTCCTGAAGCACTCGTATGTTTGAGATGTTCGAAGTGAGTTATAGATTAGACAGACAGAAAGACAGACAAACAGAGAGATATTACAACTTTATTGCACACTCACTGTGGGAAAATAAACACGGCCATGACAATGATTTGTTTACGCTGCGACAATATGAACGATCGGTAACAAAATGATACAAATTTAAAAATTGCATCACAATAAAACAAAATTGTTCTCATTTGTATATCATTGCACATCAAATTAAAGGCAGTGGACACTATTGGTAATTACTCAAAATAATTATTAGCATAAAACCTTACTTGGTAACGAGCAATGGGGAGCTGTTGATAGTATAACACATTGTGAGGAACGGCTCCCTCTGAAGTAACGTAGTTTTCGAGAAAGAAGTAATTTTCAACGAATTTGATTTCGAGACCTCAGATTTAAATTTTAGGCCTCGAAATCAAGCATCAGAAAGCACATAACTTCGTGTGATACAAGGGTGTTTTTTCTCTTTCATTATTATCTCGCAACTTCGACGACCAATTGAGTTCAAATTTGCACAGGTTTGTAATTGTATGCATATGTTGAGATACACCAATAGAGAAGACTAGTCTTTGACAACTATCAAAGGTGTCCATGTCTTTAATACAATTTCGGATTCCTCGCTTAAAAATTGTTGAGATGTTTCATTTTGGTTTTCATTAGCTTTAGGCCTTCACGAATCGCACCACATTGCTTTAAGGTGGTCATTTTGAGTGTAGGTGCTCGTCGGAAACCGTTTGATGGCATTGAAACCACCGGATGGCCGAGTTAGCATCAGTGGTATCTTTCCTCGCCTTCAACCTCTAGGGCCCTGGTTCGAACCCCAACGGTGCACGATCTGGATTCTGTTTTCAGTCCCTGTATGATTGCCCGCGTTTTCTTTGGAATTAAATCTTCGGGGAATTTCCGCCAACATCTAAAACAGAAACTTCCTTCCTTGTTTTCTCTACATTTAGGTTCTTGATATCTCGGAAAAGCCAACTTAATCATACTATGATTAAGTTTTGCTTTTCCGAGAGTCCTTAGCTTCCCAACGAGAACATATGAAACGAAATGAAACACCTTAATTACAACTTGATAATCCACACTGTTGTGCAAACATTGCAATCATAAAACAATGAATGATACAAAAACCAATAAATCAAAGTTCGTTCCTATCGGGGAGGAAGTTTTTCTACAGCTTTGTTTTTTTTGACGGTCTAACACTCGCAGGTTGTGAACAATATTAGTAACAATGCAAATATTTAACACTTAATGATCACATTTTCCCCATAATACGTAATAAGGGATTCGAGCCAGCCAAACGACAGCCCATGGCTGGAATTGCTCATTGTATTTGATAGCTGCATGAACAGTGAGCCGTGCTCTTTCTCTGCAAAAATAAAACACCCTGGTTACTTCTGGAGTTGGTCCGGAATTTGCCGAGTTACATGTTGTGTATGGTTGGTGTCAGAAAGAATAGATTTAATTGTATTGCACAATCACATAAATGCTTTATAAAGTGCCTTTGGAGACTCTTGTTGGAGGCCAAATACTTAATAGAATGTCACCTTCGACGGTTTGGTGTGTGAAGATTCAAATGGATCATAAAAGATTTAAACATTTTGAATGTTGGGAAGGTATCGCAAACATCGTCAGATCTTCCATTAGCCAACCAGGGAAAGAATAACCAACGTAGGCCTTCTGGCAAAGCAAACCAGTGATTTCATTGGATACAATGATGTCTTGGATAAACATGCAGTGACGTTCATTTACATATGTGTATTTTAATTGGTCCAGGGTGATGTGAGTGCAGCTGACAAACATTACATCGGATCAATCAAAGCACAGCTTAAGATCGGTCGTCTGCTTGCTTCACTGCATTTAACGTTAATTATGTAGGATTCGACTGTGTGTGAAATGAATGTGTGTGAAAGGTAATTATAGATGGGGATTGACCTATAATAATAGAGGCCACTCCTACTAGCCTCGAAGCGTGACGTCGAAGTGTGACATTTTATTTAAAATCACTGAATGCGATATACTACCTTTTGTGAGGGACTCTGTACATATTCAAAATAATATAGGTTTTCTCGGTCAAACTCGGCAAATGAGCAGTCAACTTCATTTTCATACGTTCAAACTAAAGCTATTTTGCCTCTCCAGTTGTTGCTGCGTTTCAAAGTAATGGGAGAGGTTGATGGTTTAAAACATTGTGAGAAACGGCTCCCTCGGAAGTGACATAGTTTTCGAGAAAGAAGTAATTTTCCACGAATTTGATTTCGAGACCTCAAGTTTTGAACTGGAGGTCTCGAAATCAAGCATCTAAAAGCACACGACTTCGTGTGACAAGGGTGTTTTTTCTTTCATAGTTATCTCGCAACTCCGATGACCAATCGAGCTCAAATTTTCACATATTTGTTATTTAAAGCATAACTATGTTGAGATACACCAAGTGTATACCAATATTGTCCATTGTCTTTAAAACCTGGCAGAGTCGTGGCCGTGTGATAAACGCTCTCGACCCTGCCGGTTTTCAACGGCCGTTTAAGAACTCGTCTCTACCCTTTTCATCCCTTAATTATTGAGGTCATTGTAAGTGTGCCGCAGTTAGTAATCAATGTGAATTCAACGTGCGCTTCTGACCTTCAAAATTTCAATGGAACTTTTCAAGCTGAAAGAGTAATGATTTCGTTGTCGCTGTTGTTGCCATGGTGTTGCTGAAGAAAAAAAACCTCACATTCTAGGAGATGGAAATGGTATAAGGCTAACTCTTGTTAGTTTCAGATCATTAAAATCACATCAGGTCCCCATCACCGCTCTGGGCCCAATTTCATGGCTCTGCTTACCGTAAGCATGGAACCGGCGCTAACGGGAGCAGGGAATTCTGTGCTTACGGCAAGCGTATTTCACGGGTTAGCGGTGAATTTGGGCTTCTGCGCGTGCGTACTCCACTTTACTCGGCATTCTACGCTTACAAGGCTAGCGCAGAAATTCGGCGGTTAGTGGGGAATCGTGATCGTAAGCGCAGAATTCGGCGGTAAGTGGGGAATCGTGATCGTAAGCGCAGAATTCGGCGGTAAGCAGAGCCATGAAATTGGGCCCTGCTCACTACCGAACTCTGCACTTTTGTAATTCTCTGCTTACTTTGCAAGCGCCGAATTTCTGCACTAGCTATGTGAATAAAGAATGCCCAGTAGGTGGAGTACGCAAACGCACCAGAACAAAAGTCCCTGCTAAGTCGTAGAACACGGTTGTCGTTTCAAGCACAGAATTCCCGATTCTTTGCTAATATGTAAGCAGAGCCATAAAATGTTTCCCATATAAAAGTTACATCCAAATGCATACATAGGCCTACAGACTAAAAATATAAAGATGTAGGATACCAACTACATACAAAAGCGGGATAAAATTGCTTAAGCGAATTTTTTTTAAGCCGAAACCCACACCCCAAATGGGGGGGGGGGAATAATTTAAAATGTTACAATTTAAAATAAACAAAACATTGACTCTATATGTACTCTCTCCACTGATACCAGAACTCCACACAGTCCCGAATGGAATTGGTCACGTTCCATGCACCATTATTAGGCCCTTTAGCGAAACCAAACTCATCATTGGTATACCTTTATGCCACTGATTGCTTACACACTGCCGGGTACTACCAAGTAGTACATCGCCCATCAGCCCAGCCTGAAGACCAGTCTAGAGCCCAAAGCATAGCACAATTCTCAGTGCGGCCTTTACCAGCAGGCTGCCCATCCATCCAATTCCTGAAGTCAACATCAGTTGTTCCATCCTTGCACACCCAGGTGCCTTTAAAGATAAGGTAGACATAAAATTGGAATCAATTCATTAATTTCAATATAACCTCTCTTTATGTATGTACATACTAAGCGCATTGATTAAACGTGCGCTATAAAGACATCATAATTCGATATTTTTATATTATCAAAGGAGCTATGGTATAAATGCAAATAAATAAAAACGACCCAAACAGTCTTTCTCGAAGGCTAATTAAAGCGGAAATCTCAATATTAAAATCATCAAAGATTTGAAACATTAGTCATTCAGAGAGGTTTTGGGGATAATAATGTTAAATCCAGCGATTAAGTTTGTCCCTCTTTTTAGATTTTAGTGTTTTTCCGAGAATGTTTATTGTACGCGGTATCCCAAGATCAAGCAAGATCAGGGTTGTTGGAATACACACTGCGGTTGAATAATGTGAAGTTAAAAAAAAAAAAAAAAAATGAAGCTTCGATAGTCTCTAGACGGCATGTAACTCCCGTTGTGGTAGTACTTTATGCCTTGCCTGCTTATGCATTGCCTGAACATGTACCATCATTAGGGAGGTTTCGCACGCGAACGGATACGCATACGCATACGCTTAGATATCCGTAACGTGTAACAAGGGACGGTTTCGCATTTGAACGGATACGGTTAGTGCGACGGAAACGTCATCATTATGACGTCATAGACTACTCGCTATCCGCTCTAGTACATACGACACTGATATGGAGGTTTCGCACACAAACATATACACAAGAGTATGTTACGCATTGCTAAACGTATACGTATGTGTATCTGCTCGCGTGCGAAACCTCCCATTGTGTCGTCTGTACGTTTAGCGGATAGCGAGTAGTTTATGACGTCATAATGATGACGTATCCGTCGCACTAACCGTATCCGTTCGCATGCTAAACCTGCATAATATCTGATAATATGTCGAGACACTTAAATTAATCAAATCAATATCATTGCAGTCTATCCAAATAGTAGATGCAAGACTCAAGAGGTGTGACTGCTCCTCCAGAGTATTTGGGGTGGCCATCACGCCCCCTATCTCAATGCATTTATCTTTTGCATGAACCCATTCAAGGGCCTCATCAGTAACCTTGTAGCAGTGATTTGTCCACTTGCTCCATCCTGCGGGACAAGTTCCTTTTATAGCTCCGCGGAGACATCTCCCGTTAGTTTTGTAATATCCAGGTATGAGATAAACAAAGATGATTAAAAGCTTCACCATGTTCAAGTTCAACCACGCCATGGCTTCGTTGGACACAAGAATGTGAAAGAAACTGTAACTTGTCCGTTTTCTTCAGATTTGTCCTTAAAGGTTTTGGTTAATATGTACCAGTGTACTGCCCAGGGTTATTTTGATGCCTTCTCCAACTTGACGATCAATATGCAACACGGTATGTGCACTAGAGACACTGTGTACCTCAGGGTGCGCGCACATAAATTAAGTAATTAGTCATTAACTGTTCCAAAGCAGTACGCTGGAACAGGTATTATTTTCGTTGAAGGTTTTTCACCTCTCGTTTTAGCTGTTGGGTCAAAAGTCAAACACCAAACAATGTTGGCCTGCCCTCCATTCAAAAAGAAACACAGTTTTGCATAAAGTTATGATATTGCAAATAACTTACCTTTTTATTACAGGCCTTTACAACTCAACAACTCGGCCAGGGTTTTTACACAATGGGTGTTGCTTTGGTACCAAACAGTGTTCGTCGCCGAATCACAACAAAGAATGAAATCCTTCGTGGAATTTTGGCTGAAATGGCGGGAATATTCGTTCTGGTGGTGAGTATTTTTTTCTCTTTGGTTAAAATTAACAAAAACGTAGCGCGAATTGTCGTTATCGTGAGTAATAAACAAAAACATGCATTATTTCGTCTTGAAGGCACTGGACTCTATTGGTAATTACTCGAATTAATTGTTAGCATAAAATTAAAGGCTACTTGGTAACAAGAGAGAGCTGTTAATAGTATAAAACATTGTGAGAAACGGCTCCCTCTGAAGTAACGTAGTTTTCGAGAAAAAGGTAATTTCTCACTAAATTGTTGAATAAGAGGCCCCAACTGAGGTCTTGAATTCAAGGCATCAGAAAGTGTTTTTTCTTCCATAGTTCTCTCGCAACATTACTTTGACAACCAATTGGGTAAACATTTTCACAATTTGCTCAATCGGTCGTCGAAGCTGCGAGATAATAATGAAAGAAAAAACACCTTTGTCACACGAAGTTGTGTGCGTTCAGATGCTTACTTTCGAGACCTCAAATTCTAAATCTGAGGTCTCGAAATCAAATTCGTGAAAAATGTCTTCTTTCTCGAAAACTAATCCACTTCAGAGGGAGCCGTTTATCACAATGTTTTATACTACCAACCTCTCCCCATTACTCATAAACCAGGTAAGGTGTTGACATTTTGCATTAATTTTTGAAGTGTAATCAAGTAGGTTTACGGCACCAAGTAGGTTTACGGTGTAAAACTATTTTGAGAGTGTTGGTTCGGAAAAGAACCACCCAGCAACTCGAGGTTTCGATCAGTATGCTCTGATCGTGATTATCCTAGACTTGTGGACAAGTCGTTAAATGTCTGTCGCGGTGGGTCGCGGTGATTGCGTTCCGACTCTATTCTGAATCTCCCCGGATTCCCGTGGGTTTCTCGGTTCTTTTCGGAACCATCTCTACTCAGTAGAAGAGGTTTACACATGGTGCTGCCGAAAAAAACCTCACATGATTACTACAGAACTTCTGAAGTTGCGGTAAATACCCAACTAATATTTGTGTGTACATAGACAAGTAGTTGTAAACATTGAGTCCTGACTTTTTGTATCATTGCAAACATTGCTTGTGTTGTCATGCGTACACACAAATAAAATATATTTTGAATGGGCTAACCGGGGGATGCGAATCTTAAAGTGACGCCACTTGGCAGGTGCGATATACCACAGATTCAAAAGTCCACAAGGAAGTTTGAATGTAGCACAGTGGAGTCAAATGAGCTTAAGGACAGCGACCCCAGTCAATTCCTGGCTGGTGCCTCTATAAACAAGCAGAGAAAATAGATAAAGGAAGAGCGAGGGTGGGAGCGAGTAAAGAGTTTCATTGTGGACACAAAATACAATCACTTTTTATAGTCTTTTCTACTGGATTTTTCTGGCAGAAAATATTGAAACCCGTATGGGGGTAAACACCAAGCATGTTATTGAAAATAAAACTAAATGACCTTATGACCCACTAATCTCTTGACAATAGCAGAAAACACCCGTCAAGTTCATACACATTCTTTATTATTGTGGCGGGGAAATGAAAGAGAGGAAAAACTGAGAGTTAAATAATCGTGTCAATATTCGGCGGCTATCCTGCTAAGAAGTCAATGGTCTATCGGTCCCTAGCCCTGCATGAATCGAGCAGCCATGTACACATCAGCTAACAATTTGACGTTCTCACAACTATGGTATAACGTCAGACGTTGGTGTAACAGCGAAATTTATAGTCGACTCCCCTTTATATAAACACAATCCGTACGTGACTCAATGTTAACAGCAGCGGTGTTTGCACGTAAAATGACAACTGATATAAACATTGAGACAACGTTACCTGAGCGTTTCTTGCGGTGTTGTTTTATCGCACCCCTGAGGTTTAACGTCGCTCAAAGAAACATAAGCGAGAGTAGATGCACGTTACGCGAACAAATAAAAATGTTTTGTTTCTAGATGACGTCACCACTTAGGGCTCAATTCATGCTCACGTATGATGTCTGCATGTACGTACCTGAGGGGAAAAATGGTAACTTCACGTATGCTAAAATCGTGAGCTCTTAACAACACAAGTTGCTGACGTTTACGTTCACGAATTTGTTCGCGTGCGTGCAGGTATCCTCCCTTTTGTCGACGACCATTATACGACTACCGAATACGTCAGTAGAACGAAGATGCGATGAAATAGCTACGTTTTTCGCATAGAGATTGATGACCCCAAAAAACAAACTTTAGTTAAATTTATTAGGAAATATCCCACAAAAAACGTCAAGTAGGAAACCGCAGTACCATTCGTGCGATTTTTATTTGTACAAAAGAGAGTGACCATGTACATTCCACCAGGGACTAGCAGCCAATATTACATTGGTCTTCAGGGGAAATTTTCAATTTTTGTCATAATATCCACAATTCAAAAGTTCTAAAAAATAACAATTTGTTACTTGTATAACTTTCCAGTTGCGGCCCCATTCGTCAAACGAAAAGGGTTTGGGGTCAATCCGCTAAACCCCTCCATAATCCCTGTGGGTGCATAACACTAAATAAACTCCCATGGAAATGAGTGAAAAAATGCTTAGTATTCACCAACACAACAAAAATATTCACACAGCATTTTACAGTAAAGGGGTATTTATCATTATTTTTTTGACTATTGAAATTGTATCTTTTGCTCAATTTGATATGGGGAGTCCCATGGCCTGGCGAATTATACCCCCTCTAAATAAAAAGTTCCCGCGAATATGAATACGATTGCAATACGAATTTTGACGTCACAAATTCGCATAATATTGACACACAACAGCTGAACTGTGCTAGTTTCCTGCAAAATATTCGCTGCGAAAACAGCCATGTGACGTTAAAAATCACTTAGCATTCACAGGAAGTATGACCAGGGGCCAATTTCAAAGAGCTGCGTAAGCAAAAAAAATAGCTTGCTTAATTTACACATGCTACCGGCCAAAATTTCATGCCATATACATTGCTTGTAACTGGTATTTAGCTGTTGTTTACTTAGCATAACAATTGAGTGGGGTCTTGGCCGGTAATCTGAATTTACTAAGCATGATTTTTTTTGCTTAAGCAACATTTTGTGTTTAAGCAGCTCTATGAAATTGGGCCCAGGGCTTTACTACGGTGTCATTGCCCAATGCAATACTTCCCCATACCCCCTGGCAAACAGGACCATTTATTTCATGGATGTCATCAAAAATACTTGAACATTTTTAATACCCCTGCCACATGTTGTGATCGGTTATTTGATTTAAATGTTGTTCATGTTCGTTAAAGGCAGTGGACACTATTTGTAATAAATTACTCAAAATAATTATTAGCTTAAAATCTTACTTAGTGACGAGTAATAGGACGAGGTTGATAGTATAAAACATTGTGGGAAACGGCTCCCTCTGTGAAGTGCCAAAATAGTTGTCGAGAAAGAAGTCACTTTCCACGAATTTGATTTCGAGACCTCAAATTTAGAATTTGAGGTCTCGAAATCACAACTTCGTGTGACAAGGGTGTTTTATTCCATTATTATCTCACAACTTCGACAGGTTTGTTATTTTATGCATATGTTGGGATACACCAAGTGAGAGACTGATCCTTTGACAATTACCAATAGTGCCCAGTGTCTTTAATGTGTCGATGAAACGATAAATGTTAGCACATGCAGCTTGCACCATTTCAGTTGCGTGAGAATGTTGCGCCAAATATGGGCATATCAACAATTATTGGCCAGCAACACAAACAGGGATTCAATAAGTGCAAAGGCTATCAGTTTCTCAACAAAGACTCTATATTTTGACATTATATGTTTTCATCCTGCTGTGCTTGGAGCTCGGGAAGTGTCACGTGACCAATTGGTGTCCTGGGGATTTTAATTTCACGAATTCTTGAGATGGAAATAATGTTTACTTCCGAGATATTTGCATCCAAACCCGGCATAGGTTAAGGGTTTCAAATTTAATTTTAAAGGGATACGTTGCCTTGGATCGGATGAGTTGGTCTATACAAAGCGTTTGCAACCGTTTGTTATGAAATGCATATGATTAGAAAGATATTTTAAAAGTAGAATATAATGATCCACACAAGTATCACTCAATATTGCACAGTTTTCCTTTTACGTCGAGAACTAACACGGTCGGCCTGATATGGGAGTCAAAAAGATGACTCCCATAAATGGCCAACCGTGTTAATCGACGAGGTAAAAAGAAAACCACGCAATTTCGAGGCATATTTGTGTAGATCATTGTATTCTACTTTTACAACATCTTTCTAACCATAATATGCATTTGATAACAAACGGTTACAGAACGCTTTTCAAAGAACAACTCGACCGATCCAAGGCAACGTGTTCCTTTAATCTGAACATGTTATTCTTGAGCTTTTATTCTAACCGGCCTCCGTTGCAAACAAAAGTAAACATTTGTCTTCGTCGAGCTGAACTGCACAATACACTGGTTTTGTTTTACCCGTAGCTTTTTTTGAACACTGCACCCGATCGCAATTTTGTTCTGATTGTATCAATATTTAACTATATAAGGTCCCTGAAAAGAACTGCTTACCGGGGCAGCTTTTACCACGGGTAACCTTTTGCTTGACGTTGGGTCAAACGGTTTCAATTGTTTATGATTTTCCTCTTCTCAATAATAATTTCCACTGAAATCGAGTGCTAGTGATGTGTCACTTGATGATATTAAATGGATTATGGGAAATTAGGCGGCCATTTTAATTTTTGTTTCAGAACGAGCTGACATGGTTTCATACCATGTCAAAATGTTTATTAATGGAATATTTTTAACATACTAATTTTCACCTTTCGATCATCATGAAAATCTTAGAACCATCAATCATGGCTCAACATTTCTCATTAATCCCCAAGAGTTGCCGAGATTGTCGGCTTTTATGTTGAAAATAACAACAAAAACGAAACTTTCCCCTGTAAATAATAATGCCAAGTTGAATAGCGTGTGAGCAAAACGACCAAAATGCCCTGTTAGAAATGTATTTGTCGTTGTGCCATTTACATAACTTGTTAGTAAGTTTCATAAAAGTCGCTTTTTACTTGGAAAAAAGAAGGGACAGACGTGCACTATGTGCCCATTGTCCTTCTGCCCCCGCACACCCCACCCCCACCCCCAGAAAAAAAAATTGCCTTCAGGATCGGAACACAACAATACTTGATTCGATGTGTGTTTCTATGTTTGATATGCTGGGGACGTTGTTATACACATGTATATAGATCACCACAATCAGATAAGTGGGATTCAGAACAAGATCCTTCAAAATTGAAATTGAATTAGGCCCATAAATATTATATCACTATAAACAATAATAACTAAAGCAGTGTTTTTGGCTTCTATCCTGACAGCTTTTTGTTGACGGCGGCCTAGCCGGTGGTATAGTGAGCGGCTGGGTGTCAGGTACACCCGTCTCTACGGCCTTCACCTCCGGTATGGGAGTCGCATTTGGTATCTACACAGGAGTAGCTGTGTCAGGTAGGAAACTAGGAGATAAAAGGTTTTCAAATGCACTATTATTTTAGGGTGCTGCATGTTTGTCAGCCAATAATAAAAGTCAATGTTAGTTTTACCATGTGCCATTTTATGGTTCCATAATATAAACAAGTTCCGTTATAGATAGATATGGATGTTTATTTATCATGCTCTAGCGACTACCGTTTATAAATAATGTTGTTTATTATTAAGGGATTTGTTGCCTTTGGATTTGGAGCTTCTCGGCTTTAAAACTTTGTGAGAAATTAATAAGGTTTGGAAAGATGTTTAACAGTACATGGAGAATATTAAGATTCACTCAAATTGTATATCAAAATGTTCATTCTTACTTCGTGAACAACGTGGTCTGCCATTTTGTGCAGTAAAAAAATGTGGTTCTACGAAGTTCACGAAGTATTCAAGGGGAATACACAATTTCGATGTACTTTTTGTGTGATCATTCATCTACTTTTAGAACATCTTTCAAACATCATAGCGAACGGTTTTTATAGCCCAAATCGCCCAATATTAAGGCACCGTGTGCCTTTAAAAAATATTGATTGCATAATAATTGATTTGCATCGGGGACAATAATGATACTAAACCAAACATGTTTTAGTTTTACCATACACCGATTTATGTGTGCACACTCAGTCTTATCCGAATCCTACGAGAACAAAATTCCCACTAATTCTACTCGGGTTGGACTCGAACCCGCGTGTGCTGGGTGACAAGAGGCCAGTGCCAATCATCATATAGATAGCAAACAGTGGTCAACGATTTATGTTAATCATTTTTGTTAATGTTGGCCTGTTGGCACTTTGATAAGACGCCCTCGTTTGTCGGTGCGCATAAGCACACTTATCTTTCTCTCCGCTGCGTTGGTTTGCATGTGTTCAATTTCAAGGTTTTGTGGTGTGGAATAAATTAGAAACACCAACAGAGGGCGCCTTTCATTAAACCATTATTGTTGCTTTTAGGTGGTCATGTCAACCCAGCGATAACTATTGGTCTAGCTTCGGTCGGCAAGTTTCCATGGCGACGTGTTCCTTTGTGGATTATGGCTCAGTTAGTAGGTGCTTTCTGCGGTGCCTCCGTCGTCTTCGGGCTATATTACCGTAAGTAGTAAATAACAACAGAACATCAAAACCCAAACATTCCAACAACCCAAACAAACTCACACCCAAACAAATTAAACAAAACTCACACCCAAACAAATTAAAGACAGTGGACACTGTTGGTAATTGTCAAAGACCAGTCTTCTCACTTGGTGTATCTCAACATATGCATAAAATAACAAACCTGTGAAAATTTGAGCTCAATCGGTTGTCGAAGTTGCGAGATATTAATGAAAGAAAAAACACCCTGGTCACACACACTGTGTGCTTTCAGATGCTTGATTTCGAGACCTCGAATTCTAAACTTGAGGTCTCGAAATCAAAATCGTGGAAAATTACTTCTTCCTCGAAAACTACGTCATTTCAGAGGGAGCTGTTTCTCACAATGTGTTATACTATCAACCTCTCCCTATTTCTCGTAATCAAGAAAGGTTTTATGATAATAATTATTTTGAGTAATTACCAATAGTGTCCACTGCCTTTAACAAGAATAAGTACGGAAGGAGAACCAATGGGTTTTCAGAAAGAAGGAATATTTCTTCACCATGTCCCTTAGACAGCTTCGTAGAAAACACCAAAAAGACATTCTGTCACAGAATATTGAGTATGGTACAGAGCTGACTTAAAGTAGCACACGCAGACATTGTTTATGTTTTGTTAAAAAGGTACCACCGTTCACAACATTCAAGCCGTGTAAATTAAGATGTTGTCTCTGACAAACAACCTAAATCAGCTGGGGTTTTGGAATTTTTAAAAGTTTTTCACATACAGTTTTCTCAAATATGACTTCAAATACAAGGGGAATAATTTAAAGGCAGTGTGGACACTATTGGTAGTTGTCAAAGACCAGTCTTCTCACTTGGTGTATCTCAGCATAATATATGCATAAAATAACAAACCTATGAAAATTTGAACTCGATTGGTCTTCGGAGTTGCGAGATAACTATGAAAGAACAAAACACCCTTGTCACACAAAGTTGTGTGCTTTCAGATGCTTGATTTTGGGACCTCAAATTCTAAACTTGAGGTCTCGAAATCAAATTCGTAGAAAATTGCTTCTTTCAACAGAAATTATTTTTACATTATTTATTGTTCAAGATTTCAGACTAGATTGTATGAGCACTGTCATCTACCAGTCATTCATGATTTTTTTTTTTTTTTTTTTATGACGTTGTTAATATTCTAATCGAGGGGGGGGGGCTCCTTACTTCTGACAAAGAAATAACGCGTAATTAATAAATTAGATGTTGTTATTTGTTGATAGCGGCCATTGAACATTTTGACGGGGGAAATAGGACGGTATTTGGGCCTACTGGTACCGGTGGAATCTTCTGTACTTACCCACAGCCGTACTTTGGTGTAGGGGTCGGTACCGTGGAGCAGGTGAGCAAACCATCAATTAGCCAGTCATGATGGATAATTAACTAAGAATTTATGGTAGACAGTATAAGTAGCCAGAGTAATTAAATAAAAGATCTATTTAGAAAGTTTGAAGTAGTTTGCCAGCTGTCAACATTTCTCAACTTAGAATCGAAATGAATCATAGTAAATCATTTGACCATGGTATTTTCTTATGTATGTTGATACTGATTCACGTAGCCTATAATACAATTTTCTTTGAGGCGACTGGTCGAGAAAACTACAAGTAAAATGGGGGGGGGGGGGGGTAAAAACATAAACATCTTTACCTACCGGTGTGGCAGGAGATTCTGCGTAACCCTCCCCCAATACTGTGTACATAGACATTTTCTGATAACGCCCTCTGTTGAACCATCCGCCTCCAGCCCATGAAAGTTGCCGGTGTCATAGGGAAGTCTGTTCCCGGAGACTTTGTCCGAGCTCAGTATGGGAATATGACACAGGCAATTGACAAAATGTCGCACCATTTAATTTATTGACATCGATGTAAAATGCACCACAATAACCATGCTAATGTAGCGCCAGTGTAGCTTCGTCTCTTCACGTTGGTAATATTATTGTGCCGAAACGTGTTTCGGTGGTGATATTTTCTCCACGCTCTGGGAACATGCTTTTGGTTTTGTTCCTTGGGGTTATTAAAAAAAAAAAAAAAAAAAAAACCGGGGGCCATTATTTGACCCCCCAAAAAGAAGACAAAATACCTAGCTGGGCAAAATCGTCGATTATAAAAGTTCATTTTGCTGACACTGGTCTTTCACCGTTACATCTTGCAGATTGTCAACACTGGGTTGCTGCTTTATTGCACCCTCGTCTTCTTCGATGAGAAAAACGGCAAACCGACGAAAGGAATGGAGCCTTTTTTCGTGGGTCTGGCCGTGGCAATGATCATCCTGGCTTGGGGTCATAATGCCGGCTCGCCCATGAACCCAGCTCGGGACTTTGCCGGTAGGCTCTTGACGTGGATTGCTGGTTATGGGAATGAAGTGTGGATGTAAGTATAGCGGCACGTTATTTGTTTGTGCCAAGCAATGATAAATAGAGGGTGCGTTCGTTTAGCTTCCCTGGTCTGCCCCGGTACGTTCGAATAGAGGTGACGGGGCTGACCCGGGTCAGCCCCCAGTGCCCTGCTTGTGGAGTGGGTCACTTTGGGGTGACCTGAGGTGCATGCCGTCACCACGAGAGGGCGAGTGTGATCGTTCGATTTAGCTCTTGTCAGGTTCTCACCCGAGTGAGCACCGCAGGGTCGACCCAGTGAAGCTAAACGAACGCACCCAATAAGGCAGTGCTAGACTTGTGGACAAGTCGTACAATTTTCTGTTTCACGGTGATAGCGAAACGGCTCTCTCGAAACTACTGCGCGATTACGGGTTTTAAAACATCAGTCCCAACTCTGACGTTACACGAATCTATCCGAATAATGATGACGTCATATATGACCTTCCGCGGAAATCAGCGAAAAGAAATGTTGAGTTGTGGTCCAAACCATTTATTTGGGGGTATTTTGTGCAAAATTAGGATGTGCTCTGTATGTCCAAATCAATTGAGCAAATATGATTTTCAGCAAATACATTGCCCACGTTCAGTTAGAACCTAGCTCAATATGGATTGGGTTTTCAGGCCTTAGTATCTGACCGCAATGGGTTTCCCCCAGAATAATTTTCTTGAGTTTTTCCGACATCTAACACTGAAACCTCCTTCCTTATCTTCACTCCATCGAAGTTCACTTTTCTACACACAACCAGATTAATGAAAGACCAGCCTTCTCACTTGGTGTATCTCAACATATGAATGAAAAACAAACCTGTGAAAAGTTGAACTCAATTTGTCGTCGAAGTTGCGAGATAATTGTGTATTTTCAGATGCTTGATTTCGAGCCCTTCAAAATCTAATTCTGAGGTCTCGAAGTCAAATTCGTAGAAAATTCTTTCTCAAAAAACTACGTTACTTCAGAGGGAGCCGTTTCTCACAATGTTTTGTATTATCAACAGCTCTCCATTGCTTGTTACCAAGTAAGTGTCATGAATTGCTAACAATTATTTTTACGTAATTATACCAATGTTTTCAGTGCCTAAGTTTATATCGTTGAGAACAGTATCGCTCTTGGATAAATTGACCATCGTATTGATATAACAGGAATTGCCCAAGAGTTCGTTGTCATTCACTAGGGTTAACGTGTTTCATCTGAGTTTTTTTTAGGCCAAGAGGAGTTCACTGGTGGTGGATACCTCTGTTTATTCCACCCATTGGAGGCATCGTTGGTGCCAACTTCTACTGCCTCATGGTTGAGATGCATCACCCTACAGGCGACGAAGACATCGATTTAGATGATATCAAATACATCAAGAAAAGTGAGACAGACCAAAATCAGAATGATGATATCAAGTTGGTAGGTCAGTAAATAAAACCTTCTGAGCTTTGAACATTTTCCGGGTGGTGGGGGATTTGACTCTGTGCTTTGTTAGATCTACTACACTTGAAGTAGTCTTGGTGCAAAGCGATGTTCACTCAACTCAATTACTCAACTATCGCAAGAAGCCATTTGCGAGTTAGATTTGAATAATGTCTGGTACAATGACTTGTTTTGTCACATTTTACCGCTTAAGTTTGAATTCCGCAGACTTTAGAGACTATATTGGGTGCGTTAGTTTAGCTTCCCTGGGTCGACCCGGCGTGTGGCGTTTTGTTTTTCCAGGACGAACGTGACGTGCAGATAATTACCCACGTTCGTCCTGGGAAAAAATAGGGAAGCTAAACGAACGCACCCGTTATTACACATGATTCGGGCCGGACAAGCTTTTGTTTAGCAACCTCCAGATGAGCAATAACCCTGGTATTAGTGTGCCATACACATTCATTCAGAATGATATGGGCATTCGCCGTCTCCTAACTACGCAAAAGCTCGCCGAACCAATTGACATAACAACTGTCTCTGGAGTCTGCGGAATTCAACTGTAAGCGGTAATTTGGGACCAAGCAAGTCATTGCACCAGACATTATTCAAATCTCACTCGCAATTGGCTTATTCACGCTCCGCACCGCAACATTAATATGGGAAAAAAAAACACTAGCGGGCGCTGTTGGGGAAAAGAAATCCAGATCTCAACCCAAACAAAAGTGTCGCAACGTGTGTAAAGTTATGCCCTATGATGTTATGGTTTTACAAACTCAATAAGATCTTCCTGCACCAATAATACAATTGAAGTGGCAGTTTATTAAATACCATGTTGAATATAACGTGAGTAGGCTTGCACAGAACCGTCTTGTGATGCAACTTACACCAGCTAGTGTTATTAGTGTACAGACAATTTTGCGAACTTGTGAGAATTTGTGGCTGTCTGGTATCACAAACATACAAGTGACCGCTGTACTCATAAAGAGCTAAATCATAAAGCTGCTGTAATAAAAAAGTAACGGACATAAAGAATGATGTAACACCCGCAATTCAGTTTGACGTCACGGTCAGGTATACACCCTGAACAAATATGTGCGACGTCACAACTGTGTTTACATAACTGCACCTTTGAATCTCGTCTGACAATGCTTCAAAATTTATGACAGGAAGTTATGTTCAGGTCTTTAATCTGTCACTTCATCTATTGTTGACCAGTGTGTCGCAACACTAGTGTGTGACGCGCAGTTATGGTTTAGTAGTCCTTCGGAACATATTTTGATTAATTCGGGGTTAAGCAAAGAACAATATTGTAAGACTCGAACACACGGCCTCCGGATTAATGTGCCGGCTCTTTACCAACTGAGCTATTTAGCCAAATGTTGGCGGTCTCCCTATTTGTCAACTTACCAACTTGCTTATATTCCCTTATTTAGTTAAATATGCTATGGCAGATTTTTGGCCGATTTGACCCAAAATTTTTGATTTAAAATTCAATAGGTATTTTCATGGGGGTCGAGAAAGTTACAAGCTTTCATTTGAGCCATTGCTTGAAAAAGTCCGCCAATTATTAGTAGCAGTGAAATAAAGTGCTCAATTTTTGCCGACAATATATCACGTGACCAATTCTTATGTGTTATATAAGAAGCGTTTTAAAAAAAATTCATGGTTCCTGACCATTAATATAGGTTTTCTCGGTCAAATTCGGCAATTTCATTTTCATGCGTTCGAATTAAAGCTGTTTGCCTCTTCAGTTGTTACTGCGTTTTAAATTCAGAATTCGGCCATTCAGTTTCGTTTTGCATGTTTTGAGTCGAGTCAAATTCCTTTGTTAGCACTCTGTTCACTTTAGCGTATCAGCATTCTTTCTCGTGACACACACGCTTCAAGAAGCGTCTTTTTTTCGTTAGAGCGGGTGATACTCTTTGAAATACCATTCACTCGAAAAGAAAAAATATTTTTTAATGTTTGGGGCCAAAAATCTGACATAGACTCTTTAACCAACTCTTGCAATATTTTCGGTGACATTTCATTATTAATTTGGTGTTGGTTTATTTGAATATGTTGGTTAATAATTTGATTTCCTTCTTCTTTTTGTTGTCCTCACTGTTTACCTCAGGGGTCAAAGACGGAACAAGATCCATTCTTGAATAAGGCCCGCTTGTAGTAAAAGAAAATTATGCCAACGGACGCAAGATATTCAGGGATGCTTGATGCAGCTATCTTCCAATTGCATTGTAAAAACACAAGTAGGGTCTTCAGTAATTTAAAAACAAAAACAGTTTAGTTTCAATGTTTATTTACCAGGTCGTCATACTCTCTCAAAATTAAAGAGTGAACAATCAATCACAATTTGTCCATGTGCCTCCAAACCACTCTTCCAAAGAGGCGACTGCTCTATACTCCGACATCTCTATGTTCCGACACCCCTATGTCGACACCCCTATGTTCCGACACCCCTATGTTCCGACACCCCTATGTTCCGACACCCCTATATTCCGACCACTCAACCTATATTCCGACACCCCTGTATACCACCATATGGTGGACAACTCTTTACAGAGTGAAAGACTGATTCTTTCAACTCGATTTAGAGTCACTCTTCATCGAGTGTGAAGTTCATACACACTCACTCAAAGAGAGTGACACAAATAGGAGACTTTCCAACGCTAGGTGGCAGCAGACATACCGGGTAAATTTCCATTGTTTACGTAGTTCTGAACATGCGCATAATTCTGAGAACAATGGATTTACCCGGTAAGTCTGCTGCCCTCTATCGTCCCAGAAAGTCTCCCATTGACTTTCGTTTTCACCAGAGCGAATCTGACACCACTCGGACAAGAATGTAAATTGTTCACTTTTTTACATTGAGAGAGTTCTACAACTTCAAGATGAGCTCATTCTTTATTCTAATTTCCAACAAAATATATAAAACAGTCGATGAGTCCACTGTCGTTTGAACATGTAGATTACCTCTTTATAACGGGGACAGTTTATAAGGACAGCAAAACAAACAAACACAGGGTAACTGTAGGATATTAAATATTTATTTTAATATCATTTAGGCCGATAACTAATCAAACATTATACAAATAAACATGTGTGATTTCAGAATTTATTCTTTATGAGCAGAACCCCTTTAAAACCGTGCTTTTTATTACGAGTGTTGACTGATGGAATAATTAACAGCACGGGTCGATAGTTTCGGTCAAAGTTTGAAAATGTCATTCCGCAATTTTGGATGTGAACCCACTCAGGCAAAATGTTCCAAAAATCCATACACTGTGTTTCTAAAAAGCGATCACATCTCTGTTACAACTTGGAAGACCTAAAAGGCAGTGGACACTATTGGTAATTAATCAAAATAATTATTATCATAAAACCTCACTTGGTAACGAGTAATGGGAAGAGGTTGATATTATAAAACATTGTCAGAAACGGCTCCCTCTGAAGTCACATATATAGTTGTCGAGAAAAAGCACTTTCCATGAATTTCATTTCGAGACCTCAGATTTAGAACTTGAGGTCTCGAAATCTAGCATCTGAAAGCACACAACTTTTTCTGACAAGGGTGTTTTTTCTTCTATTGTTATCTCGCAACTTCGACTACCAATTGAGCTCAAATTTTCACAGGTTTGTCATTTTATGCATACGTTGAGATACACCAAGTGAGAAGACTTGTCTTTGACAATTATTACCAATAGTGTCCAGTGTCTGTAATGTTTTTTTTTCTTTTCACACGGTAATTGTTTCGTTGATCCGCTGCTTTTGTGAAGATTTTTTCTAAGCACCTCAGATCAAACAAAAATGCCAACTTGCCTGTCCATTGCCATATAAAACACAACATTAGAGTAATTGTTCAATGTATATTTTTATATCATTTACAGCTGTTTTCGTAAAATACGAATTTAAAATAAAAACTTGTCAATTTGTTTTGACCTTCATGAATTCGTATTAAAAAGTGATTTTGCCTTTTAAGTTTAAACAACAAACAGTCATTGTATTTCGTTGAGTTTGGGGCTTATAATGTTACTGTAGGCATTTTCATGCGAACTCGTCAATCAGTCTAGCAAAGCTAAGTAGTTGCAACTAAAGATTGGATTGAATATTTGCCAATGTGAATGCTTTAGAGCCTTTGATTCTTTTTTTCATTTTCAAACGAACAGCGCAAAAAAAAATACAATATTGTTTTATACAATAAATGAAAATTAACAGAATAACGTAACTAAAATTGACGTCATATTTGCCGAAAAGAAAAGGAAACCAATATTAACGAAGTAATTGTTTTACCGACAAAAATAGGCCCATTGTTCAAACGTCCGAAGTACAATATCGTTACATGGAAGATCAAATTACAAGTTGGGTCGAGGTTGAAGGTGAATTTTGCCTAATGAAAGCTTCACTGCGGTACCCGTGTCATATTCTTGTCTCGCTTCATAATTATTTTTCTTTCTTAGAACTAGTATTTAAAAAATTATATTATGTAGGATTTGAAACTTTGCATTGTGGAAGGGAGGTTTGCGGTAATACTATGAGAAAATCTCTTTGGAACACTAGGCGGCAGCAGCCTACTTACTAGGTAAATTGCCAATGGGTGCGTTTCGTTTAGCTTCCCTAGGTGACCCCGGTGTGTGGTGGGGTTTTTTTCCAGGACGAACGTGGGTTATTATCTGCACACGTCAGTCCTGGAAAAAAAATCCGGGGTCGACCTGGGAAAGCTAAACGAAAGTACCCATTATTTAAGTAGTTCTGAGCATGCGCACATTCCCGAGAACAAATGATTATACCAGCCTGGTAAGTCTGCTGCCACAAAGCGTCCCAAAAGTCACTCATTGTGTTCATCCCTGTCGTGCATGTGGAGACATCTTTTGTAAATTCATTTGTCCCTGTAACTAACAACCTCCCATAGGCCTAGACTTTGTTCACACAGTTCCTTGTGGAGCAGACCAATGTCTTTAGAATTGCGTAGAAATGTCATGAGAACTTTCATTTCCGTATTAACGAATAGTCTAAGACAACCTTTGCGGATTATGCTTTGGGGGTCATGCCAATAATTTCTCCAATTATTTCTGAAGAAAAAAAATCCTCTGTGAGGTCGAATCAAAGGTGAACAAAGGAAAATTGTGTGGAGTCTTGGCCTATTGTTCCATTTTGTAAAAGACTCCTCTAAGTCCTGTCCTTAAGAACGTAATTGTGGGATCCTTTCATGAATTCAATCTTTACCTCCCTGCATTGCATTATATTAGTAGTTTTTGTATTCTCACAGACACACGAAATGTATAAACATTATTTTTTGTAACGAAAGATTTATTAACCAAGTTTACTACTTTTTATAATCGTTTTTATGTATTGTTTAGTTATAGTCCGTATACGTATTTAGTGGTTCATGTCAAAGTAAAAGAATAAAGTACCTTTTTTACATTATTGTGACTGTCCAGTTTTCGTGCCGTAAATTACTGCAGCTGGCGTTTTGATTTATTCCTAATGCCCAATCATACAGTTGGAAAACAAGATAGCTAGCTTCATTGCCCCTCAACCAGACATGTAGTAATTGGAATGCACATGACTATTGCATGGCGGTATAGTGAATGGCAGTGAACACTATTGGTAATTACTCAAAAATAATAATTAGCATACAACCTAGCTTGGTTACGAGTAATGGGGAGAGGTTGATATAATAATATAAAACATTGTGAGAAACAGCTCGCTCTGAAGTGAAGTATTTTCGAGAAAGAAGTAATTTTCGAGAAAGAAGTAATTTTCCACGAATTTGATTTAGAGACCTCAGACTTAGAATTTGAGGTCTCGAAATCAAGCAGAACAAATTTGTTGTGCTTACCATTGTCACACGTACAATTTGTGACTGGTATCCTGCTCATTTATGCTAAGCAGAAGACTCTTAAGCAATGGTTTCTGTTTACGAGCAGCTCTATGAATATTGGCCCAGTCTGCACCATGATCACACGTAACCCAGTATTTAAAGAAAAAGCTCCCATGGTTTGGGTGAACCAACGATTCGTTCAGCCATGGTTTATCAGCAAACACTCATTACAACAAATTGTTCCTTCTGTAAATATGAATTGCGTGCTTAAAACGCCATAAAGATAACAAGTGCTCAACCTCAATGTGTATTTGCAGATTCCATGGGTCGGCTGGTCGTCCAAACCGCTCATAACAATATTACTATAAAAACTGTTATATGCTGCATGCGGAGTTTGTGAAGTTGCGTTGCCCAAAATACGTGCTTGGGTGGGGTGGTATTTCAGGACAATAGTGACCCACTTTTTATAAAAATGATTTTAAATTGGTCATTTTGAAAAAAAACACATTCACTGGAGTGGGACTTGAAACGACCTCCGGATTAACGTACCGGCGCTTTACTACTATAAGCTATCCAGCCCTATGTTGGCGGGGTCTCCAGCTTTATGTGGTGGCGAGGCGTCTGTTGATTTATAAAGGGTTTTCCTCACAGTTACTGCTAATATTCGTTAGTTTTGCAACAGAGTACATTCATTCAAAGCACTGCTTATTGGAAGTGCTTGAATCGAACTGCCGATACAGCTACCCGGGCAATATCGCTGGTCTATATTTTGGTTTGACACTGCTCTAGAAATGCAACGGTCTGGGGCTCGAATCCCGCCCGATGATGTGCCTGTGATATTTGTTTTCACAAAACTCGAAAAGTACTGAGGATTCTGTGCTAACACACATCGTTGAAATATGGGTAAAACCAAAGTGAAAATTCTGTAAACATTTTCCATAATATCGCAAATGGGTATTGATTTGTTTAATTAAGGTCACAATTTCGATGAAATACAATGTGACTTCAATGAAGTTTGTATTTACCACAATAATTACCCTAACCACAGCGTAAGGAACATGGAGCTCTATGCCCTAACCATACTTGTTTGGAAATGCATAGAGTTTCATTTTTTGTATGATTTTTGATGACTTTCTAAAAAGTACTGCATTAGGGCCTTGAAGAATGTTATTTTAATTTAATTAAATTGTTTGTTTCGGGGGGAGGCGGACGGTAAATTCAAAAACATACAAAGGAACAGGAAGCAGAACCGTTATTAATACTCCCTTGCAAAAAAATCAAACTTGCTCTCAAGCTTTACATCAGCAGTTTTTCACAACAAGTCAATTAAGGTGCAGCGTTAACCACTGTTTGAACAGAGATAAGACATGTGGGCAACGCCCTTATAATAACTACATTGTACAATTATTTCGTCAATGCTCGGCCGTGAGCTTATTTCAACATCTCCAGCAATCACTCTCTCGGCGCGTGTACCCATTCAGAGCCGTCTTTGAGGACAAGGCCCCAAACGAGCCCCTCCAGTGTCAAGCAGTTACGTAATCACCTTTGAGCACCAAAGACTTTCGGTTGGAGCGCTTTTGTAATTCAAATTTAGTTCTATGGGGGAAGTCTTTTCTTTTTATAGCCCGTATAAAAGCAGATTTCTGAAGACGTTTTGTGTTCATTCTGTCCGAGAAGCACTCAGTCGTTCACCGTGTTGTATGTGGTGGGTACATGCCGTCTGCTGCGACTTCTGCACTCGTAGACCATCACAACGCGCACAACGGTGTGAAGACTGAGAAAAGGACGGAGAGAGTGTGACGATGTTCGTATTTTTACGGCAATACTACTAGTCCATAAATCTCATCTTTGAAGGAGTATTTTCAACTCAGCAGCAGTCATCATGTTGAATCTGTTGCAGGGAACGGCGACGAAAATCGCGGCACTCGTGACGCTGCTCTTCCTCGTCTTCATGTGCGGCTGGCTTCCCGGTAAACTGATAACCTACCTCCACCGTGGACTCGATAACTCCCTAGATCTGCACCGTCTTCAGCAGATTCTGACCGGTATGAACTGCTTCGCCGGAGGGGTGTTTCTAGCAACCTGCTTACTGGACCTCTTCCCAGACTTCCGAAGACTTGTTGCAAGAGTGAATAAGGAGCTGGAGAGTGCCAAAATGCTGAATACGGAGCTGGAGGGTGACACCATGAATACGAAGCTGAGGAAGGAGGGTACCAACATGAATAACAGTACCAACATAATGAACAACAACATCGAAAAAGTGCCACCAACAGACTCCAGGGTTTATGCTTATCGTCAGAGGACTCTCGTCCTGCCCAAACTGTCCCAAACTAAAGACACTGAAGTCCAGCCGACTTCCTTTGAAGGCGAGAGACAGTTTGTTCACGACACTCCATTGAACCGTCTCCGGCGACACTCGTCATTGAAAGCAAGTTCTCGTTCCAATGGTTACATCACCGAGACCGAAGATCCACCACAAACTGAACAGAAATCGCGGTCGCTGGAGCCAAGTGTCATCGCTTTGCTCCTGATTCTATCCGTCCATTGCATATTTGACGGTCTTACTGTTGGACTTGAGCCTCAACCACCGACCCAAGCCCTTGAGGTCACGGTAGCTGTCGCCATCCACAAATGCGTCTTTGCCTTCAGTCTGGGAGTCCAGTATGCCCAACGCAGCCAGATGGGCGAAGAGGGACTTAACCGTAGCGTGCTCTGCTACACGGCAGCTTCTCCCGTCGGCATCTTCATGGCGCTCGTCTTTGAGATCATTGCTACGAACTTGGTGAACTTACAGGCCATGCTCGGCAGTGTTCTACCAGCGATCGCAACGGGAACTCTAGCGTTCAAAACATTCCTTGATATTACTCCCGCAACTTGCCAAAAAACATAACTACAGTGGATGAAACAAACTATAGACAATTTGAATAATAACTCACGAACTACTGCGATGTAATGAACTTTTATCTGGCGGGTGTTTGCAAAAATTGTGTCAAAAACATTAACTCTTAATGAGATTCTAAGATGTAAGAATAATTTGATTAATGGTCACGGTCGGCTGGGCTGAGTAAGCATCTTTACCCTACGCGTTATTTTTAAAGATACATGTATATTTTTAATGCTATTTTTTATACCATGTACTGAACACACAAACAAATGTGTCAAAATCTTAAATAACATTGCTTTTTCAGGAAAAGTTGTAACAATTCAATTTTAAAGCAACAAAGGTTTCACTTTAAAAGGATATTATTTTTTAATAATTAATGAACATTTCGAAATCGTTCTTAATTGGGCCTCTTATTTGTTTACGGCCTTTAACTTATAAATCCTTAGTCACTTTTAAAAAGGTGATATTCACAAGTGTGGATCCAAAACCAAAGTCGAACTGACCAAATCCAATAACGAGAAAAATATTGTTCAGAAAATGCATTGTAAAACCAATCAACTTACAACAGCATAAATCATAATTGTCTGTGTTTTATTCAAGTTTTTTTTTAAATTAATAAATATATATTTTGTTTCTTAGATTGTTTGGTGTTGACGATTGTTTATTAAAAATGGGTACCGATGTGGCTTTTATTTCTCAAGAAAGTAACATTCCAATTAATACGCTGGGTATGCCCTTTATTGTTCCTTATGTTCTTCTTTCAATTTCCAGTGTTTTTTTATCTCCCAAAGTCTTTCCTTGAGCATGGGGGAATCGCTGCCGTTGGGGTTATGACATCTGATTAAATTGGCATTGTCATCAAAACAGCAGCAAACCGTGTGGGATGTAAAAGTTGTAGGAAATTCCAAATTGTACACGGTCTCCTGACGATGACTAGAGCAAGCTGGTCGAAACGTTACGTTGAGACCAATTTTAAGAACTGACTCCGCGGCAATACAGTTCATCACGATCATGAAGCTAAAGTAGTAGTCCCAGCCTATTTATATACCATCCGCCCAGGTAATAGTTTAAAAGCAGGACAGTTCTTTTCAGAACTGAGAAGCCTCCCGAATCCCCGAACATCTGCTCCGCAATAGTAGAATAAAGCAAGACGGTTCTCTACTACCTGGCAAGTAGATACACACATGGTGTTACCGCAAACCAAATATACATTATACAATTCAACTATCTAAATTCTGTTTCAATTCCATCTATATCAGATGCTGAGTATAAGTACACATACCCTATACACCTATAGAGTTCTATACCGGGTGGCAGAGGGTGTCATCCAAAATGTTTCCATATTTTACTCCTAGAATTAGCTCCTCCATGCTTTAATGTAGCCCTCTTCCTCTTGTATAGAAGTCCCCACCCCCGCTCCACATCCTCTAACGAATTCCAGAGATTCCCAGAACTCGGCAATGAATACACAATAGGTGGGGGCACATCAACCGCACAGCAATATCGATCAATATAGATCGATTCGAATGGGCTCTTTAAATTGAAATAATGCTATTGTTCGATCTTCTATTGCTTTGCTGCATGACCGGAAAGGAGGAGGGGGGAGGGGCGAATACTGAAGATAGACAGTTGTATAATTTGTCTATTTTGAGAAGTATGTCCTTTTTCGGCAATTGTTATGGGCCCATGTTCGCGGGTGCATTGCCCGATATTTTTGCTGCTGGAGGGACGCAACTTTGATGTAAGATTACTGCTTTCCTTTACACGAGAGAAAGAAAAATCAACAACATAATGTAATAAATAACATCCACATTGGTTATTGTGGGGTCCAACATAACAGTTGGTGCTCGATGGGGGACATTGTGGATCCCCTCCGATTGTGTCTTTATTGTACACCCTGGGAAGCTCCTGAAGAGGGGGGGGGGGGTAGCCTTTGTGTGCAAGATGAAAAGATTGTGTAATAATGGTAACTCTTGCTCTATGGAGGTGGCGGACACGACTTCCTGTGCCACTATGTATTGGGCCGGCACGGCCTTATAGTTACGAAAAACAACGTCTATTGGGCCGGCACGGTACTAAAGTTACGTAAAAACAACTTCTAAAACACCGCGCTACAATTTTTTATTGTTACGCAGTGTGCGCGTGTCATTGGCATTCGAATTCGCCAAACAAACACAATGTTCGGCGATTTTGTTTTCATCGCTTTAAACCAACATTTGTACACAGCTCGGCCTTTTATTTATAACTAAAATAATAAATCTTTCTATTACAATTGAATCTGTATCAGGAAAAGCGATACAGACAAAAAGTAAAACAGTCTGTTTGAGTTTTTGGCAGTTCTAGAGCGGTTAAGTGTCTGGAATTTGTTTTGTGGATAATTGTTTTTTTTTGAAACGGGAAATGATTAAAAAGTTATGTAAAGCCTCTCGGCAGGCTTACCGCAAAACTATGTATTTTGGATTGTTGTTAATTTGAGTAGTGTATCGTAAAGGGGCGAAGTATTGTGCTTATGATGACTGTGATAAGGATGAACTTGACGTGTCGTGATGGAACGCCCCCCCCCCCTCCCCCCCCCCATGGTCCTTTTATGTTCAGTCCTATCACCTAAAGTCAGAAAACTCTCCCAACCTGTGTCATTCGGGGACGCAATTTTGACGAGAACGGGACTCCTTCTCCTCCATGCTTGAATCAAGTACATGTATAACCCCCCCGAAAACGGCTCTGCCTGCCATAGCGCCACCTATTGACAACAATTAGTTACTTGATCCATCATGGCAGCCTCCATAGACACACGGTCTTGCTGCAGCTGTTAGAAAAAGTAATACAACAAATTACGATTACAAGCATCCCTTTCAATCTACACTAACATTATTTACGGAAAACGGTAGCAACGATATTAGCAACGTTGATCTACCGACCATTTCTCAACATGAGTAGATTGTTGCTTCGTTTTGGCCAAATGGACCGGATCCTCGTCGGATCTCGATCTCGGTGTTCCAGATTCACCGCAGACAGAGTTATTCTCAACAAATGTTGTGCATCTCTAAATGGGTCCAGCAGTTTCACATGTCCTGTGAATACGTGGTGTCCATTGTTTTCGACAAGGGTGAGCAAAAAGGGCTGGTTTTATGAATATAAATGTTTAAAAAATGTGTTCTATCTTGCTCTACTACACAGTCTACTGTTCTTTTTTGCAGTTCAATAGGAGACTTTCCAACGCTAGGTGGCAGCAGACATACCGGGTAAATTTCCATTGTTTACGTAGTTCTGAACATGCGCATAATTCTGAGAACAATGGATTTACCCGGTAAGTCTGCTGCCCTCTATCGTCCCAGAAAGTCTCCCATTGGGTATGCTCAACTCACTCAGATTAGTCAGTTGCGCTAACGTAACACTCCTGCACTGCACGCCGTTGGCAGGAGGGTTAGGTTATCTCAACTAGCTCGACTCGAGATCAGTGAGATAGGCCAGTCGCACAAAAACAGACAAAAATTGTTAATTAAAAAGCACATAATTATTTTAAACATGGCATGGATGTGTGGTCATGGAAGAGTCACACTCGTGTATTTTAAAGAAACACGTTGCCTTGGAACGGTCGAGTTGGTCTTTAAAAAGCGCTATGTAACCGTTTGTTATAAAATCGGTATGGATGGTTAGAAAGATGTTGTAAAAGTAGGATACAATGATCTACACAAATATGCCTCGAAATTGCGTGGTTTTCGTTTTACCATGTCGACAAACACGGTCGGTCATTTATCCATAAATGGTCGACCGTGTTAGTTCGCGACGTAAAATGAAAACCGTGCAATATTGAGTGATACTTGTGTGGATCATTATATTGTACATTTAAAACATCTTTCTAACCATATGCATTTCATTAAAAACGGTTTCAAACGCTTTTCATAGACCAACTCGTCCGATCCAAGGCAACGTGTTCCTTTAATATGATAATAGATATTATCATTTTCAGTCTGTTGATTGAAAAAGAGGTATTTTTTATTGGTAAGAGGAAGGGTTTTACCTGAAATTTTGACAAGAACTCCCCCATGTTGTCCAGGGAGGAGTTGTGTGACAGCTTTCCATCCCAACTCAAGTGTGTGGAATATAGTACACATGTAGTTAGCATGGCTCCAATGTTACACTGGACCACTAGCCTATTGATGAAAGTGAATTAGGTTTTGTCTTTGACCCAATTCAAGTTTTCTCATGTCTACACAGCCAACAAGTAGTTTACCAATCAATCAATCAATGAAGTTGACAAATCAAACAGATAATTAAACTCACATAATGTCATTCAATAACATTTGGTGTATAATTTGCATGTTCTATATAGTCAACATGTCACCGTGTGACGCAGAGTCGTGAGTTATCTACATATAGACCATAACATGTAAGTTTAGTGGTCGACAATAAACTTAGTTTTAACAACTACTTTTATTGTAGCATGGCACCACTCCGCTCTCATTGATGGGAGAACATCAAGGTGTTGCAGTCAGACAAGTTTGGAAAAGATCAACCAAAAACTTAATTTTAACAATTACTTTTATTGTAGCATGGCACCACTCCGCTCTCATTGATGGGAGAACATCAAGGTGTTGCAGTCAAACAAGTTTGGAAAAGATCAACCAAAAACTTAATTTTAACAATTACTTTTATTGTAGCATGGCACTTCTCCGCTCTCGTTGATGGGAGAACATCAAGGTGTTGCAGTCAAACAAGTTTGGAAAAGATCAACCAAAAACTTAATTTTAATAATTACTTTTATTGTAGCATGGCACTTCTCCGCTCTCGTTGATGGGAGAACATCAAGGTGTTGCAGTCAAACAAGTTTGGAAAAGTTCTCGTGTGTTTTCAAGCTCAACAGAAGGGTGAGACCTGGGTCCAATTTCATGGCTCTGCCTACCATAAGCACAGAATGGGCACTGAAAGTGAGGGAATTCTGTGCTTATGGCAAGCATATTTCACGGGTTAGCGGCGAATTCTGGCTTCTGCGCGTGCGTACTCCACGTTACTAGGCATTCTACGCTTACAAGTCCCTACATTTTGTGGACTTGTTTGATCTCAAGTCCACACTTTGTATGTTGCTTGCCCACAGATGACTGGCAGCACAATGAGAAAATCAACTTCTCCCTTCAGCATTCTGAAGATGTCTTAGGTCCTAGACTTGGCTGGTTTATTAACCCTGTGAATGATTTCCCCATGTATAGTATAGCAGAGAAAAATGTGTCAATTCCTACTCAAAATTACAATTTGCTACTCATTTATTACCATTCACTGTGAACAAAATCTGTGCAGCCAAAATATTTTGCTATACAACATTTACAGTTCCCTGTAACCGATCCGATACAAGCTTGGTTCCTATGATAAGTGCCCAGTACAAGAATGATTGACACCCAATCTTCTAATTCCTCTTTCCAGATCCCTTGACCAGTTAACCTTTGAGAACCTGGCGGAGGAAACTCTAGAGAATCTACTAGAATTCCTGGAGGAGCTTGGAGATGAAGAAGACTCTCTGACAGATTTTGACGTCACATACTCGGTGAGAAAATGTATCTTGATCTATCCCTACTGGGGTATTTATGAAATAACGGTCTTTCCTTACAAATATTAGGGACTTTTCGTTTTCGACGACGGATGGTTCTGCGACGGTAAAGATGACATTTGGCTTCATCTGCGCATGCGTCGGCTTTGAGGACGGTCGTCCCTCAATTTCTCTGACAGTACTTGGGATGAATCTTCATTGTGCTGAAAACGACAACGTTTAGCTGAACAACCGTCGCAGAACCATCCGTCGTCGAAAACGAAAAGTCCCTTATGGTGGGGTGGGGGAGACACAAAGAGAGTAAGTTCTGGTCCCAGCGCTGTCTTTCTTTAAAGGCATACATAAGTATACCTTAGGTTTTTTAACCATTCAATTGTTTTAACCCAATAAAAAAACATAAACATTATAATATTATAGATGTCTTGCATTGTATGTAACGTGCGTACATGTATCTACTAAACAAGGTACTCAAGGTGCTGAAAATATACAACTTTCAGAAAGATAGGTTATTGCAGTGATGTATTCTGAGACCCAATTATGTAGCACCTTAAGGGGTTTACAAGGTGTAGATGATCATACGATTTAATTAACTTTTTTTTTTTTTTTTTTTTAACAAAATGTTTAAAGGGGTTGCATTTAGAGATAACACATAAAATCTGGAGCGATTAATATGTCCATGCAGAAAGAGTAATCCATAATCAGAATACACAGTCTGAAAAACATTACTGTCAGTAACACTTCTCAAATTGAAGTTGTGGGAGGTTATAAAAACTGATTTATGTGTCCATAGCAACATAAATTCAAAGTGAATTGATTCTAAAAATGCTTTATTTTATCAAAAGCTTTGGTTCTTTGCACCAAGCAAGTTTTTATAGCCATTAATTTTAAGAGTGATAATTACCAAACGTATACCTTCTAAACACCAGAGTTGCTTCACCCCTCAGATGGGATGTCAAAGCTATTCATGTCAGTCTCGCAGGTCCATAGTCAGGCTGTGATTACACGGAGGCCATTGCCGATGATGCCCCTGGTCTTGGCCTTGGGGCCCCTTCAAAAGTGTCCCCTTTGCAGAAAGAAAATGGCCTTGCCCTTTGCAAAGATGAAATAACAGGCCCGCCTGCATGGTAGAAGAATGTTTTGGGTACATTTCTCATATGTTCCGTTTCCTTTTTTCTACAGTCGGGCGTGTTAACAGTGAGCTTTGGGGCCGACCACGGCACGTACGTCATTAACAAGCAGTCACCTAACAAACAGATATGGCTGTCTTCACCAACAAGGTTTGTTCAGTGCTTGGGATACTTTTTTTTATATCCACAATTTTGATCCCCCACCATCCCCCCCCCCCCCCCCCCCCCCCCCCCCGCCACCCACACAGTTGAGGGACCAGGGCCTAATTTCATAGGGCTGCTAAGCACAAAAATTTGCTTAGCATGAAATTTATTCCAAGATAAAAACAGGATTACCAACCAAATTTCCATTTGTTGCATATTGCTTGTTATTGATATTCAGTTGTTGTTTGCTTATTCTGCAAATCACATGGAAATTTGGTTGGTAATCTTGTTTTTGTCAAGGAAGAAATTTCATATAAGTAATTTTTGTGCTTAGAGTTCTATAAAAGTCAGCCCAGGGCTGGAACGAACTCTCCGAGTCCAGTGTGCTTGACAACAGCTACATGTACTTTTAAGTTAAAACCATAGTCAAGTTGCCTACGCACTGTTAGAAAAATGAGAAACCTTGCTCTTCCCATTATTACAATCTTTGTTTTAGAGTTGATAATTCTAATGTTAATTTTATCTCATCTTTCTACAGCGGCCCCAAACGGTATGACTATGTGAATAATGATTGGGTTTATTCCCATGATGGCATCCCTATGCACAATTTACTCTCAGAGGAAATCTCCAAGATCGTCGGCCGGACTCTTGACTTTTGTGAGGTGATGAGGACAAGTGATACGTGACATGAAGTAGGTGCTGCAGAGACATTGATCAAACCATAAATACTTCCAAGAAAAGGGCGGATGTGTGTAACAACTTCAGAGATTATACCTCATCGTTTCGAGTGGCAGATATTTGCAATCACAGAAAGTGGTGCAGCTTTCATCAATCGGTGATTTAAACTGGACACATGCGGCCTGTTTTTCTGTCTAAGGAGTTATTGTATTATGTTGAGCAGATGATAATAATAGTAGCTTCTTATATAGCGCACACATCCATCACCCAGTGACGCTGAAGGCGCATTCAACATACAGTATTTTCCTGCAAGGTATGTGGGATTACGTTTGAGTTATGAGACCTAAACCTATCCCATAGCACCATGTAATGGTTTACAAGGTGCTGTGGCGCAATATGCTGCCAATCATGTATGTATGATAGGATTCATGTAAAACTTTATTGAAGAAAATGTTGGCAGTCATTTTCATTTTATATCATTTTAAATCCTAAATGTTTTCATAAATTTGTTTCAATTCGCAACTTCTGTTATTTATAACCTTGCTCATCTGCTAGGACAATTTGAATTAATATGCTAGATGTTAAACCAATGTATTTATGACAGGCCTGTGAGCGGGTCATGAAAGAAAAAGCGGAAAATTGTTGTCCGGATTTTGGGCCAGCACTACGAACGTAATAAAAGGCTTTAACTAAAAACTGAAGCATAGACAACACATTCACAGAAACATAGGCCACAATTCTTACACGTAACAATGTGTTGTGCATCATCATTTTCAAGATATTTTTGTAGCATTCCTTTAGGAATAAACCCACAAGCGCGATGAGTCCTCGTCGTCGACTGTCATATACAGTATCATCTAATCAAACAAACCTGGGCCCAATTTCATAGAGCTTTGTGCTTAAGCAAAGAAATCCTTGCTAAGTAAATTCAGGTTACCGACTCCACTCAATTGTATGCTTCGTAAACAGCAGTTAAATACTAGTCACAAGCAAGAAATATGGCAGGGAACTTATGCCAGTAATCTGTCTAAAGAATTTACTTGCACAGGTGCTGTAGTTTTTAAAAAATGGGTTAAACAATATCTCAAAAATAAGTTTGTTATGCTAAAAACATTGTCTCACTGGGACGAATTTTTTTTGTGTGACTTGTTTTACTCGTTTCTCAAAAACTACAGCACCTCAGCAAGTAATTACTAAGGGATGCTTTCCACCATCATTATCTTTCATCTGTGGACATTGTGTATTTTTTGTCCTAGAAAAGTACCCAGACCCTTTGTAAAACATTTCAACAGACTATGACTGAAAAGCAATAGGTTCTTCTGTACCAAGAAGAGACCTTGAAAAATAAACTTAAGATTTGTACAATACATACAATATCGGAGTATTTAAACAAATAAACACACGTCTGAAGGTTACGACACATCTTGCATGCCTCTATATTATTTATTGAATTTCAGTTCATATCAAAACGAGGTTTAATACAAAATATATATCAAAATAACACGACAGAAGTAGAAAAGACTTACATTGACCCGACTTCACTCATTATTGTATTGGTTAGAAAGATGATTTAAAAATTTCACTCCCATAATTGGCCGACCGTGTTAGTCGACGACGAGGTAAAAGGAAAACCATGCAGTTTTGAGTGATACTTGTGTGGATAATTATATTCTACTTTTAATATACCTTTCTAATCATATACATTTTGTAACAAACGGTTACAAATGCTTTTCAAAGACCAACTCGACCGATCCAAGGCAACGTGTTCCTTTAAGGCCTGAAGTCTTCTAATATTTGAGCAAGAAATTACTTTTCTTGAAAACTACATCACTTCAGAGGAAGCTGTTTACAATATTTATAATATCACCAGCTCTCCTTTGCTTGTTACTGAATAAGTTTTTATGCTAACAATTATTTTCAGTAATTACCAATAGTGCCCGGTGCCTTTATGGTTTATAAATAAATCTTTGGTCATTAGTTTTGAGTTGCCAGGGCAATCCCTTACACTTTATTTTCTCTTCAACTTAGTTTGTACCTTTTACAAAAATACATATCTATAACACACATTCGTATCCCAGAATTAAACAGAATATTCGTAACGCCTTATAAAATACCCACAACACAGTAACACATAGGAACATGCAAACAAGATTAATCTTGTGATGACATGGGGGAATTTGGTAATGAACACAAATTTGGTTAACATAGTTTCCACACTCCACAGTATAAAAAAAAAAACATTGAACTCAAAATAGATTAGTACATGTACGAAGAATACAACGTTATAGTTTACTGCGTGTATCAAAAGAAAATTCATACACTTTTGAAATGGCTGCTGAATAAAACAAAAAGGATTCTGGGAAAAAAGGTTTAGATGTGTGGATAGCTTTTGGACTCAACTTTCATATGACACCAAAAAGGCCATAATGCTTGGTTGAGCATTTCTCACTGAAGAATAAGTAGCCTACATCTTGGATTGAATTTTGTAAGCTTCAAATCTCACAAATTGGAAGGCTAATTCCTGTTCAACCTAATTTTCATACCCCTTACAAAAGTGAGCAGTGCTCACCCAATCATGAACTATTTTCAGACTTACATATATTGGTGTCGTGTGAAAGTTGAGTCCATACCTATCCATACATATAAACCTTTTCCCCCAGAATCATATATTTTTATTCAGCAGCCTTTTCAAAAGTGTGTACATGTAGGTTTTTTTTTTAAACACCCTGTACAGTAACAAATGGGAACATGCAAACAAGATTTACCTTGTGATGACAGGTGAATTTGGAAAGAAAATACAAATTTGGTTAACATACTTTACACAATATAAAAAAAAAGATATAACTAAAAATATATTAGTATGAAGAATACAACTTTATATAGTATAGTATGCAAATAATAAATGTGGATGAGTGCAATGGTGCGAATATGTTCACGAGTTGAAAGATGGAATGTTCTATTCACGCGTCGGAGCCGAGTTGAATGGAACATTCCATCTTTCAACAAATGAACATATTTGCACTATCACGAATGAACAACATTCATTAGTTGTTTTATATAACATCCAAGTAGATCTTTGTCATTTTGAGTGGAGGATACAACTTTCAAAACAAACAAAGCGTACAATTTTTAATTGTGAAACTACACCCGTTTCTTTTGGGTCTGCCTGTTGGATTAAAAAGTGACAATGTGCATTCTGTTCAGCTATTTTGAGACACGCAGCCCCGAATGTATGTGCCTTGCATGTATTAACACTGCTGCGTTACCAAAGACACGCGCACGTAGCGCAGCGCGCAATAGTACTTTTCGGATGGACTGAAAAATGCATGATGAGCGACTCAGCGTGCAATAGTACTTTTATTTGCCATCACGTGACGGACAATCCTCCAATCAAATGGCAAGGATCTGCTTGGGTGTTGTATAAATAACAATAACCAAATGTAGACATAGTTAGTATAATGGGAATGAATACATTTTGCTTTTACCCTTACCCCGCTGTGTATAAAGCACTGTAAACTTAGTCTTTCTGGAAATCTATGATACAAAAATTCACAGGCTTTCCAGTAGACCACTGAGGTAGCTTGAGGTAGTTTGAATCATATGTGCTGGCAGCGGTACCGGGTACTGCAACGATAAACGTTAGTTTTGCATCGGGACAAAACATATATTTTGTTTTTACCCGTGCTGGTGACCAATGCCAGTAAAAGCCATTCAAACAGCATTGTCACTACTTTTGCAGAAAGGGTTGTAGCCAGTTTCCCTGAAAATTCTCAGTGGACAAAAAAGCTTCTGAGCTGATGGAAACTTGTCCCAGTCCCACCATTCCCAACCTATGAAAAAAAGAAAAAAATTATATAATAAGATTAAAAAAACACAAATATATTTACCCAATCAGGTTCCCTTGTGGTTTATATTGATATCTGAAACAAAAAGTCCCAAACAGAGGTGATCCCCTCGCTGCCGCGTCCCAGGTTTTATGGTAATTGGGTGTGATCCCTGGCTACACGGCAGTTAACGGTTGTATGGCTTCTGACTGGCACCCCCGAACAAAGATATTGACAAAATAGGGACATCACCAACATAGGGCTAGATAGCTCAGTTGGTAGAGCGCCGGCACGTTAATCCAGATTTCATTGGTTCGAATCCCACTCCAGTCAATTCTTTGTTCAATCCCAAAAACACAAATATATTAGTTTTCTGTTTTTTTTTAAATGGGAAATCTACTGACATCAAAAGTTTGGATGGCCATTACAAGGTGAGGGCTACACATAACTGATTCCGGCTGTTGACTCAAATCAACTGCCACTAGGGGCACATTGCCACTTACTACTCCTGGGGCTGAAAGCTGAAACAGTCCATAAGGATGTAGGCATGTGCATCATCCACTAGGAACATGGCTGGTAGAGCAGAATGCACTACCTTCCCAACTTTTTACTAGTTGTGAAGGCTTGAGCGACCAGGCGGTATACAAACCAGGATCTTGAAGTTAGCCTCTCCCTAACTAGCAGCCAGGGGAGCTCTTTTAAATAAGGTGTCGTATGGTTTAGTTGCAATAACGTAACCCTCCTCCAGACGGGAAGATAAGTTATCCAGAAGATAAGTTAACAGATTTGCTCCGTTTTTACCACTTTTGAAAAGCATGAGACAAATTCTAAGAACACAAACTCGATCGGGAGGAGGGTTATGTGCCTATGGCTTCGCTGTTGGGATGAGGGTTACGTTATCGCAACCAGGGGTGATCATGCTACGAGACACGAAAGACAAGTTTAGAAGCCCAGTTTGGAAGCCTAGTTGCAGCTGTTGTATATGAAGTGGAAGTAGTAGATTTGGGAAAATACATCAGGCAAATCTGAGGGAAACCATTCTACACTTAAAACACTTGCCTTGACATTTATGTGGCTCCATATTCACTGGTTCTTCTTGATACGACATATCAATCTCTGCTTCCATAAATATGACAACATAATGGTAGTTGTCTTCAACGCTGACTGCATTGATCACTGTACCAAACTTGACCTTCTTTATCTTTAGGCCTGTTTCTTCTTCAGTCTCCCTGATGGCACATTCCTCCCAATTCTCCCTGTGTAAGAAGAGGGAATCATATTTTGTATTACAAAAAATGCAAATGTCCAAATTTTAAACAATTAGCTAAGAGCCCCTGCATGTTGGCACCAGGCTGGCTGGCCCCAGGTATGTTGGGTCTAGTTTTTTGGTTTTCTGATTTTGTTTTATTTTGTATGTTGTGACTTTGTGTGGTTACTAAAAAAAATAAGACATACCCTTTTAATTAGTTTTTCCTTTTATAAATAATATATATATTTTTTTTCGGGGGGAGGGAGAATTCAGTCAAGAAATAAATCTAAACTTTAAAATAAGGATAACTTTCCGTATGGCGCCAGCACTTTTTAACTAATTTTTACAAAAAGGGATATATCAATCAGGTAAATAAGTTCCTATATTATTTTATATCGAATGAAAAAGTGGTGGCGCCATACGGAAACTTTTCCAAATTGTGAAGAAATTTTGCCTAGATAAATTCTGAACTTTTTAATTATTACTAATAAAATTTAGAAGCCCCATCAGTCAATAGTGGCAATACGCTGGACTCCCTACTTCTTCAGGTGTTCTTGGCCCTACGCGAGTTATATTTACCTCCAGGGTGTTACTGTTAAATTTTCAAGAAGCGGAGGGAGCCGGAGGGATCGGGAGGTAAAACCCAGTGACGAACTTGGCCGCCAGATTCCTTTTTTTCTCGCAATTTTGACATTATCGGTCATGTCAACATTCCCCAAAAAACTAAAAAGGAATCTAGCGCCCAAGTCACTGGTGACTGGGTCGGGTCTAGGAGGGGAATCCAGCGTTTTATTTATTTGTTCAATTGATGGCAGACTCTGATCCCCCTGATGCCATGATGGGGCTAAAAATTAGGTAATGAAGTTTAGTTGCGATACACAAAACGTAACCCTCCTCCTGGCGGCCGTCGAGAGGAGGGTTCCGTTATCGCAACTACGACAACTTACGCAAATTCTAAATGACCACCAGGAAAAGCAAAATTGCCATCGCCGTCGACATTTTTTCTTTTGCCAATTATAACACAGTTTGGATGCTTTGAGCTTTTGATAAGAACACCAACACCAACTTTCGGACGGGACACATGCTGTTGTTCACAGGGCGCGGCCATCTTGGTTGGTTGGTTAAAATGTGACGTATGAGGTCGCCCTTGCCATCTTGGTTGGTTAAAATCACAGACATAAAGAATCTATGTGGCATAAGAGGTCGCCCTTTGCCTTGAAACTGGGACTTTGCGCGTGTTTTGTTTTGTTTTAAGTAGGCCAAGTTACAAGGCAGTGGCAATTTTACAAGGCGAAACCGTATTGAACAGAAAAAGAAATATTGGTCCCTACAAGTTACCTGCATGGGGCTAACAGAGCGGCTACAGAATTATTATTGTTTGTGGCAAAAACCTTTTTTAATGACCGACTTTATGTGTAATGTTAATTTTATTTTCGTTATTGCACGCCAGGTGCATCACGCTCGTTAGAGCGTGCCGCGATTACGTAAGGTTTTCTTTACATTCTTCTATAAAACCGGGGCGTTCTCAGCCTAACATTCACTCTCGGAAGAGCCACTTACCTCGCTACATCAAATTGACGATACCATACAAAAATCTGAAAATGAATCCTGAGGCATCGAACGAAGACATCCTTTTGGCAATCCGAACCTTGTCAAGCAGTATAGATACCAGGGTCGAATCAGCGATCAAGAAGCAACGTATATCACTATCAGCCGAAATCGAGTACGACTTCAAGAGCATTGGCAATAAGGACCAGTTTCGACATACCGAAAAGCTCAACGCTCTGATCGAATCGGCCATTGCATCACTGAAAGTCGGAGACATCGACTCCGGATTGGCCCAACTTGACGCAGTTCTAGAACTAAACAAACAACACCAGAAACTCATCAAGGTTGCAGATAGATCCACACAAGGCTGGGCAACCGTTAAGGAGTACATCACGGATGAGTTGGCGGACGACTCCGGAGACGAAAAGAGACTTAAAAAGGCAGAAAAGTCTGCAGCATCCAAAAAGGCAGAGCTCAAGAAATCCAAGGCGAAGCCAACTATGCAGTGGCAACAACAACAACAACAACAACAACAACAACTAGACATTAAGTGTTTGTGAACAAACACGAAGCTGTTCCTTGTTGTTTTGCTTGGATTATGTGCTTCATTGCCCAAGGAATATATAACTGAAAAAAAGGTTTCAAAAAAGTTGTGTAGCTCTTGGTATTAGGTCACACTTCCCGGTTGACCCGCAAGTAAAGGTGAAAATGGGCCCACAGCTACCAAAGACTAATCTGCAATGCCAAGGAGTCTATAACTGAAAAAGTTAAAGCAATCGGTTGTGAAGATCTTGATATATAGTCCCACTTCCGGTTGACCCAGAAGTAGAGGTCAACATAGGGTCACAGTTTTCCAAAGTTAATATTTATTGCCTTAGAGTCTATAACTGAAGTTTCAACATTGGTTTTGTACTTCTTGAGATATGGGCCCACTTCCGGTCGACCCGGAAGTAAAGGTCAACATGGGGGTCAAATGTGTTTCAAACTAATCTTGAATGTCCAAGGAGTCTATAACTGAAAAAAGTTTGAAAATCGGTTGTATATTTCTTGAGATATGGTCCCACTTCCGGTTGACCCAGAAGTAGAGGTCAACTTGAGGTCACGGTTTGTCAAAAGTTATATTTTATGCCTAAGGAGTTTATAACTGAAAAAAGTTTTATAATCTGTTGTACAGTTCTTGAGATATGGTCCCACTTCCGGTCGACCCGGAAGTAGGGGTCAACTTGAGGTCACGATTTTTCAAAATTAATTTCCAATCCCCAAAAAGGCTTTAGCAACAAACAGTCTTAAAATCGGCTGTATACTTCTTGAGATATGGTGCAGCAAAGATTTTCTAATTTAATATGCAAATGAGGGTCATGTGGTTAATTAGTTACTAGTTGCCATTTTTCAAAAACAAATTAAAGATGCAAACATCACGACATCGTCTTCTCAGACTCTCCCCGAGAGTCCTCAACCCATGCAGGTCCGCAGTGTGTTGCAAGAGCCATAGAGATGTTTAAACATTGCAATGAAAGTGACTGCACCCAATTTATGAAGTACTACGTTGTACACATGATGCCAAGATTCTAATTGATTAATTAATTAATAGACGAACATTGATTGCTTTTATGGACTGAAACAAATCTTATTAGAATCAGTGTATTTTTCTACACATAATATGATATTTAGGAAACTAACAGATACATTATTTCGAAGTTATTGTGTTTTTGACCAGTTTAAAGTATAGATTTGAAGAGCCATTGTGTTTGTGCACAGACACAAAACGTGCATTAAATGACGTCATGGTGACGTCGTCCGAAATTTTATGTCAGAAATCACCTTAACAGGACCTGACTAGTGTATAGCTGAAAAAAGTTTCAGGATCGGCGGTCTACTTTTTGAGATATGGTGTTAACTAGGTTTGCTAATTAGATATTCATAAGCTTAATTAAGGCTTATTAATTAACAATTTTAATTTTTTTTACGATAAGAATTAAGCTTATGTTCTAAGCTTCAATTTGGTATAATAAACTCACTCTTTCGTATTATGGTTTAGGAGATTAGGCTGCCACAAAAACGTGTACAAACACTATGGGATTTAGGGAGAAACAAAGAATAATAATAATAAAAATAATAAAAATCTCGACGAAAACAATAGCTGTTCCGACTGGATCGGAACAGCTAATAACAACAACGAAATTTACCTGTAGATTCGTGGTATTTTTCGTAGCTTTATATGGATAACGTGCAATCCACATTAAAGGGAGCACTTTTTGTGTATTTTTGAATCGGTCATTGTTTTAATCCCGTAAGTCCTTTTTATTTTCAGCGAATTGTCCCTCTGTGGAACCAGCTTCCGCTGTCAGTCAGATTTAATGTGTCCTTGTCAGCATTTAAGACTCTTCTGCTCCAATTTTACAGGGACAAGTTTGTATCTGACTTTTCAGCGGATGATGTTTGCATTTGGGTGTCGCATTGCCATTGCTCTTGTTGTCGTTTGTAATTGTCAATCCCGCCTTCATGCCCCCCCCCCCCTTTTTTACAGTGGGATGGGTGGTTTTTAACTGTAGGGTGGGTTTCAATGGACATTCTTTGTGGCAGGACGGCTTTGTAGAGGTGCTGGCCACCTGTTCCTACTCGCCACCACTGGCTTGGTATTTTTAAGCTATTTTGGTTCATTGTTTCTTTATGTATCGTCTTGTATATTTACATTATGCCAGTGTAAAGTCTAATACAACTAAACTAAACTAATCAAAATGTAGTATTCATAATAAAAACCACCTGTGCAAATATCATTTTCAAAAGAAGCTAGCTTTTTGTGATATCGCAAAAAATCCGGAGTTGGTATGTCTGGGGAGGTAGATTGTTGGACTACACAATAATTATTAGAAATGTTAACCTGCAAGAAAACTTTATCAATTTCAAATTTGGAGGATAATAGACTAGTTATTTTTTCCGTGACCACATTACTTCAAGTTGAAATGATCATCAAAATGCCTCGTACTATCGAAAGCTGCAATATGAAGAAAACAAAGTTTTTACTGCCATCAAGTGATAACCAAACACGGTCTATCAATCCCTTTATGTATCTATGTGACGAGACAAACATTCTCATAAAAATAGTGAAGTGACAAACATTGTTCCACCTGGATACTTTTTTACTCATTGACTAATCGAGTCAACTACAATGTTTGACAAAATCTTTCATAGGGCTGCAACAAAGTTGTAAGCATAAAAAATGCTTACCAGAGTAGTGTTACCAGCGAAAATACCATGTCACATGTTCAATTTGTGACTGGTATCCTGCTCCTTTCAGCTTAGCATAACATTGTTAAGCAATACTTTCCGCTAAAGCAACTCTATTAATTTGGGCCCTGAGCGGCATCTGCATATCTCCTGCTGCCGCCAACCGTTGGGGGCGGGTGTCCCGTACGATGATCACGACAAGACATCATTCTCAACAGCCGTTCCCGTGTGTCCATAAAAAAAAGATCCTCGCAGTCCATGGATTTATGACCGCGATGAGATGGAGCAATTTACAGATGCTTTTAGCGAGTGCGTTTATTACGAAGACTCGGCTTGTATTTCTTAATTATAACCACTGAGCTTTGCTGAAAGAACGGAGGACATAGAAGGTCATTTTCAGCATGCCACCCTACTACTGCGTCTTACTGATGAAAGGGGAGCAAGAGATATTATTATGAACAACGCAGCTGGTACCGTATAAGGCTAAGCCAGCACGATTGGACTACCCTCCGCTGTTAGGCAAGTGTAAACGTTCCAGTTGGACATTGGTGAAAACGGATTGGATCCGGGATTGTACAGTGGATGTAAACCGTGTTTAAACACGCAATGGATAATATGCTCAGCGGTGTAGCGAATTCACATTATCGCGGTAGTAACACGGGACGAGCGGAGATATGAAATTGTACTGATGCACATGAAGATGATGGTGCGACCACACGCCCAATGAGCTCAACCTCATCGTTTATGTCCGTTACTCATCCCAACGACGAGAATCTCCTTGGGGCCGAATGCATTAAACATGATTCATTGCGTCAGTGTAGGGGCTGTGCAGGTCTCGTTCCCATCTAACCCTTGATTGTCTATAATAATAATTAGACAGTGAAAGTGCCTGTGGTGATTCTTCAAATAAGACGCGTTTGTTTCTCAACCCGTTTTTTATGCAGCGAGGAAAACAAATGAAGCACATTTCGTTTTGGGCGGTAATGCCATGACCTCGACCTCATCAACCGCTGGTGAACATTATGAACGTATGTTTTATACATCTGCTCATAATATAAATACACACTGTAAAAACTTAGGTGTGCATGGTTAAGGCAGTAGACTGTATAGGACCTTTACCACCGGTGTGGGTTTGGGTGCCCTGACCGATGAGTAGCTGCGACTAAGGGGTTTTGAATGAACCGTACCCCGTCCGGACGGTGCAGTAGACCCCGGAGTGGTGGTCATTCTGCTTTGGCGGTGCCGCACGGAGGGGCCAAGGTCCACCACCAACAGCGCTGCGGGAGCTCGACTGGCTACGCCGGAGAATTCGTCTCAACACCCGAGGACAGTTACGACGAGGCTACGCTAAGAGCATGTGTGGATGAGTGTGAAAAGGTAGGCCTACGGATAGGATGTTAACATTTATACAGTATATAATTATATCATCATTATATTCAAACCTTTTACGAGGCCACTTAATTTGTACAAATAATGTGTATCAATCTTGGGATGGAGTAACTGATGGGGGAGAAACTGCGACAAGATGCATTTTTCCCCCACGGATGAAATATTTATTCAAACTTAAAGCAACTCCTCATCACTAGATGCATTTTTGAAAATTTGTTGTCAAATCCCAATCGTGGCATCGTGGGGTGTCGTGGCCGAGCAGTCTAAGGCGGTGGACTCAACTTCTGTAATTAATGTGGGTTTGAGTCGAGGTCTGGTCAGCCGCACTCCGCCGCGACTCTTGTGTCCTTGAGCAAGACACATAGTCAATATTTATTCAAACTTAAAGCAACTCCTCATCACTAGATGCACAGTTAGAAACCCAAGTTCTAACTGTCAGCTGTCTGTAACCTTATGGCGATAGTCGCACTGTTACAAGTAATTACTTATATATAATTATAAAATATCGTAACAATCTGTGTACCATATCCTCCATTGGTTCAAAGTTGACGCTGAAGTAAACCTGAGGTAAAACCTAGGTAAACCTCTGGTCATTTTATGGTCAACCTGTGGTCATTTGAATATCAGCAGATCCTACCATGTTGGTTATAAAACGGTCAACTTCACCGTTCATTTTGTGACCATAATCTTACAGTCGTAGATGCAAAGTGTACGTTCACTATGGCATCATCAATCAATGTGGTTTTTATGGTCATCCTTTGGTAACGCAATGTCATGCAATGGATACTACACTGTTCGTACCCAAGGAAATATTTCTCAGTACTGTTATTGACCGTAAATGCAAATCAACATTTTGTACAAAGCAAATCAATATTATTGTAGATATACAGCACAATCGTAATTCAATTACTTCTCAAACAACAATGTTGAGCACAGCGATCTAACAGCATTAAACTCGCAAATTGAAGCACGGCGTGGGACGCTTCTTTCCTCTCATCTCTATAGAAACACAAATTGTTATTAAGCAGCTTCTAGTGGTAGCGGAACATTTTTTATTACATTCACAATCACGCACATCCCCAGTCAACCCTGAGTTTAATATAATGAGGCTTTCAAATTAATTTATGTCGATGACAATAGTCGTTTGTCTTGGATGCTTCTGTTTGTCGCAAACGGGATGCAGCATTCTAGACATCTTTCCTGTTCGGGGACCAAAAATGATCCACATCCTGGAAGTAAAGATGGTATAAAGGTCGAGAAATTCGAAAATAATCTTATGATGTATAAGTTATATCTTGATGGGCGCTTGGACATTATAAAATCGGCAGAAAATGCAAAGTAGGAAGGTTAAAGTAAATCGGGTCCAAATTACTCTTTTCGTCGCGCTTGTCGAAAATATTACATCTTGTCTACCATTTAATTTATGAAATTGCTTTGTCCTAAAAGCAGTGATAAGTTTTAAAACTATCCCTTTCTCTTTCTTCAAATTGACATAATAAAATCACTGAATACAATAGTGCGTGTTTTTCTGAGAAAGGCTTCATGCCTATTAAAATGCAGTGGACACTATTGGTAATTATTCAAAATAATAATTATCATAAAACCTTTCTTGATTACGAGTAATGGGGAGAGGTTGATGGTATAAAACATTGTGAGAAACAGCTCCCTCTGAAGTGACGTAGTTTTCCAGAAAGAAGTAATTTTCCTCGAATTTGATTTCGAGACCTCAGATTTAGAATTTGAGGTCTCGAATTCAAGCATCTGAAAGCACACAACTTCGTGTGATAAGGGTGTTGTTTCTTTTATTAATATCTCGCAATATCTTGACGACCGATTGAGCTTGAATTTGCACAGGTTTGTTATTTTATGCATATGTTGAGATACACCAACTGTGAAGACTAGTCTTTGACAATTACCAAAAGTGTCCATTGTCTTTAGTAGTTAACAGTAAAACAAAAATATTCTGCAGTTATCTATAAATCTGTAAATATTTTATTTCATTCATTATTAATGTTGTTGCGCACTCTCTTTTAATTAAGTGGCGGTTATAATGAATCTCTTCATGCCTTATCACACAATGACTTGAAAGATATGGCAAGGAAGGGACGGTGTCCCAAGCCAAGACACAAACATGAAAATTTATGACAGTTCAACTAGGGTGGAACAGTAAAAATAAAAAATAATAAGAAGAGGATGTACGTATAACACAGACGTGATTAGTCGCTGCGTCCATGTGGAATTGAACATATCTCAAAGGGCTCGAGGAGAATTTCTTTTTCCTCTTAAAAAGGGCTTGGAAAACATTTAAAATGGCCGCTTGGTATGGAATAAGAAACCATATAGATCATGCTGGCTTGTTAGTGTGATTTCTAAAGTGCATACTACTGGAGCCTAGCGGACGCCTTAAGGATTTACAATGCCATTGGTTTGTATATGTGTCTTCAGTTTTGGCGCAAAAGGAACTGCAGTGCTGTATACTAGAGTAACGGACTTTAAAGGGACACATTGCCTTGGGTCGGTAGAGTTGGTCCATGAAAAGCGGTGGAAACCGTTTGTTATGAAATCGATATGTTTAGAAAGATGTTTAAAATATAGAATATAATGATCCACATAAACATGCCGCGAAATTGCGTTGTCAAATTGCGAACTAACACGGTCGGCCATGGAGTCAAAATTGCGTGCCGTGTTAGCTCACGATTTAGTTATAAGGAAAACCATGCAGTTTTGATGCAAATTTGTGTTGATCGTGATATTCTACTTTACATACCTTTATATTTATATTACATACCTTTATTTACCTTTTGCTTTTGGAACGGTTTCCTTGTTTTTAAAGACATTGGACACCTTTGATAATTATCATAATGTTTGTATAAAGACTAGCATAAAATAACAAACCTGTGAACATTTGAGTTCAATCGGTCATCGAAGTTGCGAGATAATAATGAAAGGAAAAATACACCCTTGTCACACGAAATTGTGTGCTTTCAAATGTTTGATTTCGAGACCTCCTATTCTAAATCTGAGGTCTCGAAATCAAATTCGTGGAAAGTTACTTCTTTCTCGAAAACTATGTCACTTCAGAGGGAGCTGTTTCTCACAATGTTTTATACCATCACCCTCTCCCCATTACTCGTTACCAAGTAAGGTATAATGCTAATAATTATTACCAATAGTGTCCACTGCCTTTAATCATGTATGAGTTGTATGACTGTATAGATCTGTACAAAAAGAAACTATAACGTGAAATCATTTTGAGGTATTACAGGCAATCCGGAGCGAAAAAAAAACTATATCCAAGCAACATGAAGAATATTCCCTTATATAGCTTGATTTCGAGACCTAAAATTCTAAATCTGAGGTCTCGAAATCAAATTGGCGGAAAATGACTTCATTCTCGAAAACTACGTTACTTCAGAGGGAGCCGTTTCTCACAATGGTTTATACTACCCAAATCTCTCCATTACTCAATACCAAGTAATAAGGTTTTATGCTAATAAATATGTTGAGTAATTACCAATAGTGTCCACTGCCTTTAAGTAAAGGGTAAAAACTCGTTGACAACGATGTTTCCATTTACTGCCCGTAAGCAAGGCTCAATCAACCCGCCATTTTCAGGGCCGTATAACGTTGTGCATTTGCTGTCTTATGATAATAATGGATAACTTGAGCTTTGATAAAATTCACGTCAGTTCACTTAGACTGATACATCATTCATAATAATACTAATCATGTAGGGGTTTGACAACCTTTCCACGGACGTTCACTTCACCGTCATCGTCTCCTTTTTGTCTTTTGATGTACATAAATTATTTCTTCTATACGATTACACTCTTGAAAGGCACTGTACCCTATTGGGAATTACTCAAATTACGATATGTTTGCATACAAATCTTACTTCGTAACGAGCATTAGAGAGCTGTTGAGAGTAAACAATATTGTGAGAACGGCTCCCTCTGAAGTAACGTTGTTTTTGAGAAAGAAGTAATTTCTCACTCCAAAAATACTTCAGGCCTGAAGCATTTTGTTATGCATCCGAAAGCATGCACCACATACATTTGTACAACCAAGGGTGTTTTTCTGTATGATTCTCATGCAACTTTGATACCTGTTGTGTCAAAATTATCGCAGATTTGTTATTTTATCCAATTGAGGAAACCGGTCTTTGACATTAACGACAGGTTTCCTGTGCTCGTAGTAGGGACTGTGTCATCATGATCAAATAATATGAGAAATTAAATATAATTTGGGTACTCATTGTGTCCTCGTGTGAGTAGGGAAACATTACAGGGCTCTTACCTTAAAACACTGGACACGATTGACAATTGTCAAATAATCGGTATTCACATTTGGTGAATCTCAACAAATGCATAAAATTACAAACCTGTGAAAATTTGAACTCTATTGGTCGTCGAAGCTGCGAAATAATAAATGAAAGAGAAATACGAAAGAAAACTGGACTAAGAGACATAATGAGGACAATAAAAATAATAAGCTAAATTGAGATGTGCTATAGACACACTGCCCGAAGAAATGACACTATATAGACGTCAAGGAACAATGGATTGGCAACCAAGGACATGTAGAAGATGTAGATAGAAAAGAAGATTGAGATCGGTTGCATGGTTCTTGAGATATGGTCCCACTACGGGTTGACCCGGTTTTTCAAAATTAATCTCCAATCCCGAAGGAGTCTATAACTACAAACAGTCTAAAAATCGGCCGTATACTTCTTGAGATATGGTCCCAGCTACAGGTTGACCCTGAAGTAAAGGTCAACTTGAGGTCACTGTGATTCAAAGTTTATTTTTAACGCATAAGGGGTCTAAAACTGAAACAAGGTAGAATATCGGTTGTATAGTGCTTGAGATATGGTCCCACTTCCGGTTGACCCAGAAGTAGAGGTCAACTTGAGGTCACGGTTATTCAAAATTAATCTCCAATCCCCAAGGAGTCTATAACTACAAACAATCTAACAATCGGTCGTGTACTTCTTGGGATATGGCCCACTTCCGGTTGACCTGGAAGTAGAGGTCAACTTGAGGTCACGGTGTTTCAAAGTTTATTTTTAACGCCTAAGGGGTCTAAAACTTAAAAAAAAAATTGAAAATCGATTGTATAGTACTTGAGATATGATCCCACTTCCGGTTGACCCGGAAGTGGAGGTCAACTTGAGATCACGGTGTTTCAAAGTTTATTTTTAACGCCTAAGGGGTCTAAAACTGAAAAAAGTTTGAAAATCGATTGTATAGTATTTGAGATATGATCCCACTTCCGGTTGACCCGGAAGTAGAGGTCAACTTGAGGTCACGGTTTTTCCAAATTAATCTCCAATCCCCAAGGAGTCTTTTGTGCTGCAAGCGCAACATTAATTATGTTGCGATTAGCAGTAAGCAACACAACTGTTTCACCAAACAGGTAGTCGGGACTAGTTTTGAAGTCAACGTGTGGGCATGATTATAATGGAGTAGAGAAAAACAGTAGTCGCGACACAAATAATAGAGAGGTTTCGCAAGTGTACAGATAAACATACAGATACCGATACGTCGACACTTTGTGTGTTCAAGTGACGCGTATCAGCGACTATCGTATTTTGCATATACGTTCGTATAGGAGACGGGAGCTTATACACGTCGTAGATAATGCATACTGTTTTGCAGATTTGTAGTTGTATTTTTGTTCTCGATCAAAAATATGTAGTGACAGTTTCACAGGAATTGAGCACAATTAGTCAACTGTAGAATTTTTTTGTTGCGAATTGTGACGCTCAAGAACACATTCCCTGCTAAGCTGTTAATTACGCTTAGCGTAAGCACAATTCCCTGATTACGTAAGCGCTGCGTAAGTCATTGGCACAGGACCAGACCAAACTACATATAGCTTTTAAAACACAAAAAGCAGCTAAACACAGCAAAAACCATTCCTCATTATGTACAAGTCGTGAATCCAGGTATTCTGCTCAATTTCTGCATTTTTATAAAGCAAAATGTTTTGCCTATTTATTATAAGCAGCTCTATACAAATGACCCACTCAACCACAAGAGAAACGTCATCATAATAAAATCGCTGCTTTTGTATTCCTGCCAAAGAGTTTTTGTATGTCATGGTATAATTTCCGAAAAGAAAGCGAAATACTTGAATTAGTTTAGGCAAATGGTCCCCGGCGCAAACAAGGTGACTTCACCCGTAAATGATTCCAAATCCCAGGCGTTCTATTTTCGTCGTCCACGCTCTTCGCCTGAAACGAACCCGGTCAACTCGGTCCCAAACCAACTCGGTCCCAGTCATACGTTGACAGTTTTTTCACTAATTTCTCAAAAACTACAACATCACAGCAAGTAATATTTTAAGGGAAGCTTTCAACTATGATTATCTTCAAACTGTTCAGTGTAAATCTGTGGACACGATGGTGTGTCGTCGTCGTCAAAAACCCCTATTCAATTACGCACGTTCGTTTGAACGAAAACCCTAAACCTTCGTACGTTGTAGTATGTGGCCGGAACTCGGTTAGATTGTATAGCGTCCAGGGCCCAATTTCATAGAGCTGCTTAACGGTCGATTTTGTGCTTAACGGTTGCACCTAGCAAGTTTTTCATTTCATAGCCTTGCTTAAGCAAGGTTTTTTGCTTAAAACGGCGAGGCAAGCAAGCAAAAAGGGTCCTTAAAGCCCTATTGCTTAAGCACCCTGTTTAAGCGCCGGGCCCAGTTTCAAAGAGCTGCATCCCGTAACGGTCGATTTTGTGCTTAACGGGCGCACCTAGCAAATTTTTCATTTCATACCCTTGCTTAAGCAAGGTTTTTTGCTTACATAGGTAAGCAAACAAAAATGGTCCTTAAAGCCTCTATTTTGCTTAAGCACCCTATTCACACAGCGCATAGTGCAACACTCATTGCAAACGATGTTATTTTGCCGGCACAGCGGTGATTGTACGTGCGTTTGTATGGTAGGTGTAGCGAATAAACGAGTGTCAAAATGCTTCAGAATCATGCTGTACAATGTATTATCTTCTTGTTTACTTTCAAGTTAGTGTGTAAACCTTTCGAGGGGCACTTTGAACCATTACAAATAATACATATCAGACAAAGAAGGTGATGATTTTTTGTATAATTCACTGCCTTCTTCTGTTTTGCTTAAGCAAACGATCTAAAATCTCCGCGCGCAGATTGTTTACGTGCTAAGCTCGTGTACGTTTAGCATGGAATCCGAATGGTTTTAAGCAATTATTTTTGCTACGTTAAGCGAAAAAAATTGCTTACCGTTAAGCAGCTCTATGAAATTGGGCCCTGAACAAAATGGTAGGAAAACAGAATGAGTAGACTTCCGCTCAAGAAGTCACAACTCATGATAGGTACTACTGTATGGCATTTTCCATATGACTTGTTATGGCGTTACAGCAAATAGAAATGAATGACGTCTACATGAGGAGGGCTACATCTTACACGGGCTAAATGAAGAGTGCCCGATGATCAAGGGTAACAAATGAATGTTGTTATGTTCGTCTGTCGGGTTAGGGAAGTGATTTTTCCCCCTTGCCTTCCACCTCTGGGACCCCGGTTCGATTCCCACCGGAGCACTGTGTGGATTGGGTTTAACTAACCGGCGTGTTTTCCCTGGAATCATTCTCTTGGGTTTTCCTCCTATAAAACGTCCTACTTGTCTTCTCTTCAATGGGGTCTTGGGTCGGATGTAGTGATTTCATTCGCATTTCTGAGGATCCTTGGCTTTATACAATCAGAAATAATGAATTAGGTTAGATAGCTGCTGCACAATATATGCGCTGCTGCGATTATGTGCACTGAATAAACCCCAGTTTTCACTAACAGAGACACTCACTGGGTTATGTAGCGCGTCATTTTATTATCGACAACCTGTGTTTCAAAACTGGGGCGGGGAAGGTCGGATGTTGGCTTTAAAGGCATTGTATACTATTTTGTGTACTCGGAAAATAATTGTTAGCATAAACAACGCATTTGTAACGAACAATAGAGAGCTGTTGATGGTATAAAGCGTTGTGAGAAACGTCTCCCTCTGAAGTAACATAGTTTTCTAGAAAGAAGGAATTTCCCACTGAAATGTTTAAATCCGAGACCTCAGCTGAGGTCTCGAATTTAAGGCATACAACTTGCATACAAGCATGAAAGCGCACAACTTGTGCGACACAGTTTTTTTCTTCTTCCATTATTCTCTCGCGACATCGAAGACAAATTTAGTTCAAAATTTCACAGGTCTGTTATTTTATGCCTAATTATTTTGAGATACACCAAGTGAGAATACTGGTCTTTGACTACCAAAACCTTGGTTTAAGGACGACATTTTGGTCACAATTGATCACTTTTGAGATACATGTTTGAAATCAAAAACCTTAAAATTACAATGGAGCAGGTGGTTGTATATGCGAGTAACATGAATCAGTCATTTAATGTTTTCATCTCATTTCCTTTTACTAAATAATTTCTAGCGTTCTATAGTGTTTTTTGCATTTTGCCTTGCAAGCATGATATACTTAGCAATACCGTAAAGATTTTAATATTTGCTAAATTTGCACCAGGGATAAAGAAAATTATTTGAGTTTGACTCCTACACCAATGTGTGATGTATATGGTTATTAGAAAGATGTTTGTAAAAGTAAAATACAACGAATATGCCTCGGAATTGTGTGGTTTTCCTTTTAGTTTGCGAACTTACACGGTCGGCCATTTTATGGAGTCAATTGACTTGACTACACACAATGGCGTGCCGTGTTAGTTCACGCCGTATAGGAAAACCATGCAATTTCGAGGCATATTTGTGTGGATCGTTACATGTATATTCTACTTTTAAAACATCTTTCTAACCATATGCATTTTATTACAAACGGTTTCAAACGCTTTTCATTAAACACCTCGCCCGATCCAATGTAACGTGTCAATTTACAGCGAAGAAAAACAAATAAAACACATAGGCTACATCATTCGGTGCACGGACTGCACCACATGGAATCGGGTGCGGTCGTTAAACAGTTAATCATTTAGAAGTAATTATGGTGTTGGAGAGAACACATTAATTAAAAGGCCTTTGCATTATGTTCATTTTAGTATAAGTAGGATTCGCCTAATGGTACTTAATCTGAGATGTGGCGTTGACTGTGAAGATACACCACTCTTTCATCGCATAATGACTAACTACTACTTAAAGATTCCCTACGTGCTTGTCATGCGTCTTTATAATTATGACCTCTGAATTTTGCAACATTAGAATTTGCAGAAGGAATATAATTTTAAAATTCCATCTAAGTAATGACAAAGTACATCACGCCCCACCAGTTTACAAAACCTTATGAGCCGAAACGAACAACAGTGTTGTGTATGAAATGCATTATTGATCTATTATAAGACAACATTCCGTATCCGACTGCCATATTACTGTAAAACATCTGATTGGATGTTTGATATGTTCTTCTTTTACAAATATTTCTCTGTCCTGATTAAAGATGCTATGTCAGATTTTCGGCCGATTTGACCCACAAATTTTGATGGGGGTCGAGAAAGTTACAAGCTTTCATCTGAGCCATTGCTCGAAAAAGTCCGCCAATTATTAGTAGCAGTGAAATAAAGTGTTCAAAATATTAGTTTTTGTCGGGACACCGACAATATATCACGTGACCAATTCTTTTGTGTTTTATAAGAAACGTTTTAAAATTTTGTCATGGTTCCTGACCATTACAAGTAAAAGTTAAACTTTTTTTCGTTAGAGCGGGTGATACTCTTTGAAATACCATTCACTCAAAAAAATCTATTTTTAATGTTTGTGGCCAAAAAATCTGACATAGCATCTTTAAAGACAATGGACACTATTGGTAATTGTCAAAATCCAGTCTTCTCACTTGGTGTATATCAACATATGCATTAATTAACAAACCTGTGAACATTTGAGCTCGATTGGTTATCGGAGTTGCGAGATAATAATGAAAGAAAACACACCATTGTCACACGAAGTTGTGTGCTTTCAGATGCTTGATTTCGAGACCTCAAATTCTAAATTTGAGGTCTCGAAATCAAATTCGTGGAAAATTACTTCTGTCTCGAAAACTACGTCACTTCAAAGGGAGCCGTTTCTCACAATGTTTTATACTATCAACCTCTCCCCATTACTCGTTACCAAGTGAGGTTTTATGCCGATAATTATTTTGAGTAATTACCAATAGTGTCCACTGCCTTTAAGATACAGTGACAATCTGATGCGGAATTTTAGCCAACTATTAGCAATATCTGATGATTTGGTAATGACTAATTTCTTTGTGTGTGTTTTCGTGAATAGGAATGACCAAAATTATTCCCCACCAATTCCGATCTAGAACACAAGCTCTTTTGGGTATGAAAAATACATATCCCACAATGGTGCACAAACCTACCATACCATAGAGCACAGTGTCTCTGCAGCATGCATATCATTATTTCTTGATATAAAACCTTGGTGGCAACGAAGAGAAACGGTTGGCTAAAAAACAGCCTGTCAAATAGATTAGACACGCACGATTGAGCATGACTGAACCCATCACCATGGGTTGATGGATCCTAAATTAAAGATGAGTAGAGGAGACACATGGTAATTACAGTGGTTGGATACTGCTATTTAAGTCTGCTCAACTACGGGGGTGTCAGTAAACGAAAATCACTGACATGGCGTAGGTAAGTGAATCATGAAGTGTTATTTTTTTCCATGGGGGGTGGATGATAGGGGATATCACTTAACATGCCTATCAGTCACGAAAAATTTCGCTAAATTATTCTTATCAATGAGCAAATTCTTTTCCATCGTCTAGCTTTCAATAATCATATTCCTTTCAACCAATCTGAGAAGACTTGCTCAGATTAATTTGATTTTGGTTTCGATTTTTCCAGCCATTGTCGATCCACTGTATATGATGAAGGCTTTAGAATGAAGGCCCCAACATGGTGTCTCCAATGTCTCTATTCTGTGCAAATTGATAGGAAAAATAACTACCCCATAATATGCAGCTCGCCTCCGATGCCTTCTCCTTCTCAAGCAACCTTTTTTTTTCATTGTTCCAACGGTTTCTAGTGAGTGGTTGATTGTTCTAATTGGGTAATGGTTTTCCTTTTTCGGGGATTTTGTAAACACATTCATTAGGCCTGAGCTTATTGCGATTTCTCTAAGAGTCTTTACCAAACATTTTGTATACAGGCCATTTAAAAATTAATTTTGATAGTTGTTATGTCTTCATTCAGACATCAGTAACAGTATTATTCAGATTGATGCGAATGTGTTTTATCCTGTCCTCGAATCTGAACATGGGCAAGTACTTGACTGTCCGTCATTGTATACAAGTCAACTTAATTTAATTTAATTGATTTGATTAACTGCCGTGATGAACAATATCCCTTGACCCCTTTATTGATTGATTCCATTGATAACACACTGACAGTTAAATGAAAACAAGAATGACGCCATAATGTAAAACGTGTCAACTTGGCACTAATTTACATTTTAATTATATAGGTTTTGTACAGGTGCAGCACGACGTCGCGTTCTCGAAATAATTTGTAACATAAACAAATATCCGACTACAATAATATTGGACAACGTAGAATATCATTAAAGGAAGGGTGTATATATCCCTCTAAATATTTGTTAATGACTCCAAAATTAATGGCCCTACAAAACTATTCGGTGTAAAACAATGCTGTTGTTGATTAAAAAATTTCCCTTCAGAGGGATGTGGTTTTAGGGAGAGGGGCTCAAAATTATTTCAATCTGAATCACACAAAACGCTACCAACTTTTGAAGTGAAATAATTCACATGTTAGTTTATTGTGTATATATATGCCTGCAATGTATGTGATTGTATAAGTAAACTGTAGCGGTATACTTTGACTTTAGAGGAACACGTTGCCTTGGATCGGTCGAGTTGGTCTTTGAAAAGCGTTTGTAACCGTTTGTTATAAAATGCATATGATTAGAAAGATATTTTAAAAGTAAAATATAATGATCCACACAAGTATCACTCGAAATTGTGTGGTTTTCCTTTACCTCGTCGACAAACACGGTCGGCCATTTATGAGAGTCAAATTTTGGACTCCCACAAATGGCCGACCGTGTTAGTTCACAAAGTAAAAGCAAAACCACGCAGTTTCGTGGCAAATGTGTGTGGATCATTGTATTCTACTTTTAAAATATCCTTTTAATCATAATATGCATTTTTATCACAAACGGTTTCAAATGCTTTTCAAAGACCAACTCGACCGATCCAAGGCAACGTGTTCCTTTAAACACATATACGTTTACTTCAAGCTAGACCGTCATTCGATTTTAAAACACAGGATCAGCAAAATGTTAAACGTCGCCCTTTTTATCGTGTTTTAAAGTTTGCGAGCAGAATCACGGCTTGGATTCATTTATAAATTTCTACACCCAAGCGCAATTCTTCACGAGAGGAATGAAACACAAACAAACGCACACACTTTTTACGGGAGGAACTAAATCCAAACAAACGATACCTCGATAAAGAAAAATACACACAATATTTACACCTCAGAACACCACACAATAAGAGGGAGGTTGTGTTGGGGGTGGGGGGGTGGGTCACAATGACGTCAGACGTATAGATCACCGAATACAAGTACTTAAATAGCCCTACATAGGACTCTTCCTCTGTACCTGTTGTAAGGCCCTTTCCTGGGGCGGAAATTTTTCAAGGCTTCATAACTCAATCTTACGTGCAACAAGCCACTAATTTCAACTGTCTGTGCACAGAGGAAGAGTCCTATATAGGGCTAGTCAAGTCAAGTCGCTGTAGTACAATACGAAAGTGTATGACCACCAGGGCTAGTACTTGACCATCAATCCAACTACTGAATCTTTTGTAATGTTAAATTGCAACTTAAAACATGGACATGTGTGGTTAGCACAAGCGTTTCCAAAACAGCCAATATGTATTGTAAGGTTAGTTGCAGCTTGAGGTGATTTGCAGTTTGTCTTTTGAGAGACTAAAGCACCATATACATCTATGACGCGCCATGATGAGCCAAATTGAGCCATTGTTATTATCCGTGGACGCTGACTCTCAGTGACCACTTAAAGGCACTGAACACATTTGGTAATTGTCATAGACACAAGTCTTCTCACTTGGTTTATCTCAACATATGCACAAAATAACAAACCTGTGAAAATGTGAGCTCACTTGCTCGTCGAAGTTTGCGAGAGAATAACGGAAGAAGAAAAATCCTTGTTGCACAAGTTGTGTGCTTTCAGACCCAGGTTAGGTCTCGAATTCAAGTCAAATAGTTTAGTGAGAAATAACTTTTTCTCTCAAAAACTGCGTTCCTTCAGAGGGAGCCGTTTCTCACAATGCTTCATCCTATTATTAAATAAATATCCACTGCTCGTAATCAAGAAACATTTTATGCTAGCAATTATTTTGAGTAATTACCAATAGTGTCCAGTGCCTTTAAGCTGACACAGCATTAGAGTAGAATCCACAGCTTGCTTCGAATCATTGAGGTAAATGCTTTGATCCAGAAACCATAACGTGACATTTCCAAATGGGTTCTTACGGTCTTTATTCAAGGAAAACATTCATTAACTTGGATGTAATTATACCGCATGCCTTGTATCCTTTGCTCCATCATATAACTTAACAAAAACAAAGTATCAAACTGTAGACTAAAAAAACTTCATCCCTACTTCCTCTCAATTCTTCGTCCAAGCTGTCTCTAGAGAGGAAGTAGATAATGCAAATGCAAACACGATACCAAGTTGTATGTTTCAGTCGTTTAAAACAGAGACATTAAAAAGGCAGTGGACACTATTGGTAATTACTCAAAATAATTATTAGCATAAAACCTTACTTGGTGACGAGTAACGGGGAGAGGTTGATGGTATAAAACATTGTGAGAAACGGCTCCCTCTGAAGTGACATCGTTTATGAGAAAGAAGCAATTTTCAGCGAATTTGGTTTCGAGACCCCAGATTTAGAATTTGAGGTCTCGAAATCAAGCATCTGACTGAAAGCACACAACTTCGTAGACAATGGTGTTTTTTCTTTCATTATTATCTCGCAACTTCGACGACCAGTTGAGCACAAATTTTCTCAGGTTTGTTATTTTATGCATAATTATGTTGAGATACACCAAGTGAGAAGACTGGTCTTTGACAATTACCAATAGCGTCCACTGTCTTTAAAATAGAGACATTAATTGCTTGTCGCTTGTGCCCCAGCAGCGCCACTACACAAATTTGATTTCGGAGGAGACATTGATGATAAAAACAGCTGCTGTTATATTTTGACCGTTGATTTGACTTGCTATAATGGCTGCTCTACATGGTCGTCTCAGGACCATAAACAGTCAATATCAGGCGTAAATGTCAGCGAAAAAAATACCCTAGCAACTTGATCAATATACATATCGTTATGGGTTAACGTTGCGCCCCATGGGTTTTGACACCGTGAGGTAAAAGCTGCACACACACAGTACAGTAATAATACTAAGTCAACGTTTGTTTTATCTGATTCGAGAGATGTAGACGTAACTGTAACAACTTAGGAATGTTTTAGCTGCTTCATAGACGGAAGTTGTCTGCCTCATCTGAATTGAGACTAAAAAATAAAAAATGTGACTAATTATGTTGTTGATATCAAAGACTGATTGTAGGCCAATAGTTTTATTTACTAACGTCTAGAGCTTCAATATGAACAAACTATTGGTGAAACATCGTTCCCAGTAAAGTTAATGGACGTGGCTTGACAATAAATTAATACATTGTGTGTTTTTTGATACGGTGTTATCGATTATAATTATACCATAGTGGAAAATTAATGCAAAAGTTGCTTTTAATATTTCACAATATTGTCCACTTTCCACTGAATTATCCCAGTTTTATTTTATTTATCAATAACTGTTGGAAATATTTCTGTACACTCTGGTCTTTGCAAGTAGAAATGAACAAGATTTTAGCACGTCGTTGTATTATGCGTATCCGGTTGTCACATTCCTTTATTTATTCCGGTATTTTATTTTCTTGTTTTTAATGGTTTTATTTCATTCACATTGATATTTGAAAATTTCAAAGAAAAATCAAAGTTAGCTGAGAATTAAATAAAATTTACTTTGGTAGCCAATAAATTGTACCGTGAAGCCAGTGGTCTGGTCTATAAATCAGGGCGTACGGTAAACAGGCTCAGGTGTAATGAAATGTGGAAATGCAATATTTGTGGAACTGTGTTGGCAGCTGTATATAAAGATCTTTTCATTTGATACAATTTTTACTAGCATATTGTTCGGGAGGCAATCTTAGTAGAATGTGTGTAAAAAGGAAAAGAAAAGGGCATGTCATGCAAAAGGGATATTTTTCATCGGTGTCTCACAATCCATTAGTTTTTAAACATGGTTCGTTCTCACATTGTAGTGTTATACTGAGAGTGTCCGCTGGAATGGCTGCCTCCTTAAAGTGTGATGTATGACCCAAAAAGAAACAATGTCCATTCGCTGTGATTCTCAGATTTGTAGTTTCACAATTATTCAGACCAAGACAACTGAAAGCAGTTGTTCGTCCCCTCCCTCATCCCTTTTTTGAGGCCGAACCTTTTGTTTTCTTTGTTTTACATTAGTTTTTTAAAACAAAACAAATTCTCTGTGAATTGATCACTATTCTGACTATTTTTTTGTAATAACTTAAAACAGTATAACGTAAGGTGACTTGAAACTAAAGACTTTATGTCCGGTTTGAAATGCTTGGCGGCCACCTTTGAAAGAAAAAGAAATTAAAAGGCCCTCATCTTCCTCTTTTGGGGTATTTGTTTTTACTTGGCACAGTATCACTTTGTATAGTACATGTCACTAAGCTATGCAATAGCTATTGCTCCATACGGGTAGACGCAGTACATCTTGAAGTTACAAAACACTCTTGTGGAAATGAGTCAATTAAATTAAGAGAGGTAGTTCATCAGATTAAGATTGCCAATTATAATGCCGAGCTGAATGTAATTAGGCCACGAGGGACACCTGAGTGGGCAAAATATAAATCCCCCACACTAAAAATACATGTTTGTTTTGTTGATTGGTTATTAGCTTTCCAGAAAGAATTTTGCAACGGCTAATTTTGATTCCTCAAAATTGAATTTTATGAACATGTGGAAAATAAAAAATGTGGAAAAACACTCCAAAATGTAATGTCAAAATTGTGTTTTGAAATTTCATCACAAATAGGCTGAAATTACAAAGGAACCCTTGCATTTTCGTCAAAAATGGGCTGAAATTTGATTAAATTACATGGGGTATAGGCCTTAACCTTGCAAAGGCTCTTCATCAAGGATGGCGGCCGACGACGCGAGTTGCGGTTCAAAGTTAACAAACCATCGATGAAAACAATTTAAAAATAGTGGCAGATGCACGTCCCTGATGATTTCGGGGGAGAGCGCTTTACTCATCAAAGCCATTCGAGCGTGTCGTCTCTTCAGACAGGATACATCCGATGCTTTACTTATATTATTATTATTATTATTAAACTAACTCCTTAATGTACATGGATCCGCAGCCCATGTGGTTAGTGTTGGCTTCGAGACGTACTAGCCCCGGTGTGGCGGTTTCAACTTTCTGCTGTGTTCAGTTTTCCGAATGACCAAATACGGTAGCATTACGTCATGCGATGCCTGCGCACAGCAAGCGAAAGTAGTCCATTTTTAGTGCCGTATTGAGTCATCCGTTACCTCCGGTAGCAGCTGTCATGGCGGCGTCCACGAGTCGAGTACAACTAGCGGCAAACGCGTGGATCGTATGATTTTTTTTATGCAAACAGAGTGTGACCTGCCTAAAGTTGTACCCATGAGTACATGTAAAGATGGGGAGAGAGATTATGTGACTACACAGAAAAGAATCGTAATAATAAACAATTTGGGGTCAATGCTGAGAGAACTACAGTACTCGCCAGGGTACTCGCGGCGGTATCTGACAGGTCACCCGGAAAACTGAACACGCCGGAAAGCTAAAACCGTTCGAACAACGTGCTGATATGTCCGACTATGTCACCCGGAAAACTAATCACGGCGGAAGACTGAAACCGCCACACCGGTTCGAATCCCGCTACTTCACACATTATTTTCTTTTTATTAAGCCGTTGCTGTTACGCACTGAGTTGTTCAAGTAGTGTTTAACTTTAGCATGCAGGAAAATGTAAGTTTACACTAAGATCATCACAATTTTTGTCAAATTTCAAGGCTTAGGCCTTGGGAGTTTTCGTCAAAATGAAACGCTTTATTTTTTTTTTTGACAACATTGCAAAGCTTGCCTTTCATATTTTAACAAATTCTCCCTGGGATTTCATTTCATTTTTAAACTCATTTTCGAAATGTGCAATACTTAGGCCTTTTTTTTAGTCAACCGAATTTTGGCAAAAACACACTACCTGGGATTTTCTCCCCAGTTTTCCGGATGATCACTTGATGAAACCATGAAAAAGGAAAACCTTAAAAGAACATTAAGATTTCGGGGAGAACGCTGTTCACTCATCTTTAATTCTGACGAATAAAGTCAGAACCACTTTTATGCATAACAACCCATTATCTCCCACTTGTACAAGAGAACCTGTAGCTTATGCTGTAAGAGGTAGGCTATGGATGCTACTGACCCGGGTTCGAATCCCACTACTACCGATCTTTTTCTTTTACTAAGCAGTCATAACAATGCATTATTTAAGTAGTGTTTAAAATCACCTCCTAACACCAACGGGCACTGTGGCGACACAGTGCACTGGATCGTTCGCTTGCGTGCGTTCCAGAGCTGGGAGACCCGGTTCGAATCCCGCCCCGTACCAAAGGGACATGACTTTTACTGCTAGCACCAGTAAGTGATTGGGGTCCGTCATGTCTCTCCCCAAATTAGGGTAGGATGATTATTCCGGGTCGGAAAGTAAAGGAGGGGCCGGGACTAGCCATCCCTTAAGGGTTCTAATGGGTGATCACCACGCTGGTTTCGATCAGACTTTGAGTCCCCTGAATGCCTGGTCTTCACTCTAACTAACTTTCTGCACAAATTTGTTTTAATTTAAAACTATTTTTAAGATATTGACTATTTATTGTGTTAATAATTTCCGCCTATTTTTAGGCAAAGCCAATATAAACATTTCACAGCTAAAAACAAATGGACAGATTTTTTTTTAAATGTCGGCGTATTGTTTCTTTACCAATTCACCTGGTAATTGAGTGGAGGCTTAATGGAGTGCGAGGAGTTGAACATTATTTCTCTGAGTAAATTGAGTTTCCAAACAAGCCCCACCCAAGCACCTGTAACTCAGCAACTGTCTTCTAATTATCAAAGGCTTTTATGCCACTGAAAGTTAGGCAAATCGGAGAGAGAACAAATTATGCTGAAAACTTGCAAGACTTACCCCCTATTCCCCTTTATTTATAAAATCTTAGCCATTTTATTATTTTTTGTTACAAAAAGTATTTTTTGTTACAAACATTTTTTTTTTGTATCATCTTTGTCGAAATTGTGCTAAAATTTGATAAAATCTCAAGGGGTAAACCTTGCGTCTTTGTCGAAATTGTGCTAAAATTGAATAAAAACACAAGGGGTAAACCTTGCGTCTTTGTCGAAATTGGGTTAAAATTGGATAAAATCACAAGGGGTATACCTTGCATCTTTGTGGAAATTGGGCTAAAATTTGATAAAATCCAAAGGGGTAAACTTTGCATCTTTGTCGAAGTTGGGCTAAAATTTGATAAAATCCAAAGGGGTAAACTTTGCAATATTGTCGAAATTGGGCTAATGTAATATTTGATAAAGTCCCAAGGGGTAAACTTTGCATCTTTGTCGAAATTGGGCTAAAACAAAAATATATCCCAAGGTGTAAACTTTGCATTTTTTTCGAAATTGGGCTAAAATTTGATAAAATCCCAAGGGGTAAACCTTGCATCTTTTTCGAAATTGGGCTAAAATTTGCATTCTGAGAAATATAAGACTTAAATTTTTTGAGACAAAAACTGCAATACCTGTGAAATGATTCTGAAAATGCTGAATGCAATTTACTTTGTACCTCAACAAAATTTCTTACCAATAATTTTAAGAGTGGTTACCAAACGTAAACCTTCCCTTTAAGGTGTTTTACAAAGAAGACAATGGAATTATGTTAAAAATAAAATTGCAAAATTTGGCTATTTGTTTGTCATCTCATTGTGACATGGATTTTACTTCTCACTTGACCCATTTTCTTCTTGTGAATTCTTCTTTGAAATTTAGCAATTATATTCAAGTCTTTTGTTCTTCCTGGGGTTGCCACGCTTTCCATTAAAGCAAGGTCTTTCTTTTGTGATGCCCTAAGCCGGGTAAAAACTCCTTCCAGTGTCTCAGATACTTTTCAATATTTCGTTTACCTCAATGTATTGTCTGATAATAGCATGTAGGCCCTAAATGCACCAGTGCATTTAAAGGAACACGTTGCCTTGGATCGGTCGAGTTGGTCTTAGAAAAGCGTTTGTAACCGTTTGTTATAAAATGCATATGGGTAGAAAGATGTTTTAAAAGTAGAATACAATGATCCACACACATTTGCCTCGAAATTGCGTGGTTTTCCTTTTACTTTGCGAACTTACACGGTCAGCCATTTATGGGAGTAAACAAAAATGTGACTCCCATAAATGACCGACCGTGTTTGTCGACGAGGTAAAAGGAAAACCACGCAACTTCGAGTGATACTTGTGCGGATCATTATATTATAATTCAAAGACCAACTCGTCCGATCCAAGGCGACGTGTTCCTTTAACAAGTATGTTTCTTGACGATACCATGCTAGTCGAAACGTTAACCAATTTATAAGAACTCACTCCGCGGTAGCGAGGTTTATAACGAGAATTACCCTCGATCCACTCAGCGAAAGTAGTATTCCCAGCCGATTTCCTTCTTCCCGCCAAGATAGTTAAAGAAACACGTTACCTTGGATCGGTCGAGTTTGTCTTTGGCCTATGGTTAGAAAGATATTTAACAAGTGTACTAATATAATGGTCCACACAAGTATCACTTGAAACTGCACGGTTTTCCATTTATGTGGCGAAGTATCAAATCCACACAAGTATCACTCGATTTTCCTTTTACGTCGCGAACTAACACTGTCGGCCATTTTATGGAGTCAAAATGTTGACCCCACAAAATGGCCGACCGTGTTTCTTCGTGTGGATTATTATATTCTACTTTCAAATTATCCATCTAACTATGCGCATTTGTAACAAACGGTTTCAAACGCTTTTCAAAGACCAACTCGACCGATCCAAGGCAACGTGTTCCTTTAATAAGCAGAACAGACCTTTTCAGATCTGAGAAGTCTCACGAATTTCGAAAAATCTACTCCGCATAAGTAGAATAGCGAATCGGGTCTTCAAAGAACAAAATACTTCTAAGCAAGTTGATGTCCCGCATGGTGTTACCGCAAACCAAATAATTTTATACATAGGGGGTATGTGGTCTCGACATTTTGAACTGTATACTCTGCTCATCTCCATTCTCCTGAAGATGAGCAGAAGAGATATTATACATGGTTGCACCCGAAAGTTTACTATCTAGTATTTTTAGTTGCTTCTTACTGCCAAGTTTGTCATCTAGGATTGAATTTTTGAACAAACTAATTCAGGAAACATGTTGTGCTTAGATGGAGCGATCCGAGCCCAGAATCCTGACACAGAATTTGACTGCTCTCTCACTCAAGAAAGACAGAAACTATATCAATGAACCCAAATCCCTAATGAAATCACGCATTGTTTTTCTTTCAAAATCTCCAGCTTGTGCGTGACTTCAACACGAGAGTTGCTCAATACCGTGAGAAATTGATTGGAATCGCAGATGTATGTGACTGCGTTCATTTCCGGGAGGACATACGGCGCAAGCGCAGAAAGGGCCTGGATGCCGCCAAGATCGCCAAGTTTAAACTCTTTCCACACATGCGAGGGTTGGTATGACGTCATTATGATCTATATGTAAATTTTTAGCTTTGTATTGTATTACACAATTGCTGGCAGTGTAAGCACTTTATGTTATCCACCACGGAACATAAACTAACAAAAATATAGAAGTTTGAGATCGATCGGCCATCTGGGTCACGAGAAGTGAAAAACTAATTCTCCTTTGGTGTCCCCATGTCAGTCATATAGAACAACACCTTAAATTAGGACCCCACAAAGCATCCGATATTTATAAAATTCAAACACAGCTCATGTTAAAACTGTATATTTCACGTTCCCTTTGTTGAGGTATCCTGGCGGTGTTATAAGCACATTGCGCACCAGGGCCCAATTTCATAGAGCTGCTGAGCACAAAAACGTGCTAAGCATGACATTTTTTTCTTTATAAAAACAGGATAACCAACCAAATTTCCATTTGTTGCATATTGCTTGATACTGATTTTCAGCTGTTGTTTGCCTATCCTGAAAATCAAGTGGAAATTTGGTTGGTAATCCTTTTTTATCAAGGAACAAATTTCATGCTAAGCAAATTGTTGTGCTTAGCAGATCTTTGAAATTAGGCCCTGGTCAATGGATGAGTGCGCCTTATTTAACTACATTAATATTTATTATTACTCGTAGTACTCATACAATAATATAATCTTTTTGTGTTTACACACATATACACCGATGTGCGTTATCACTGTACGTACATGCCTGAGCTATGTGGGAAAAACAAATCACAGGCTTATTACTCGGGTAAGACTCGAACCCACGACCTTTGTATCTAGAGCCTTTAACCATCATGACATCATGTTTCCCATGTTGTACTCCACCGGTTGGTTGGTTTATCCGGAGGTCGTTGATTCAAATCCCGCTCTTATCTAGTCAATTTGTCTTTGTTCAACCCTGAGTTATTTAAGATTTACCCAGTCACACTTTTGTGGTTAGTTACCTTTTAAAAATAAAAAAAAACAGCTGCTGTGAAATGGCTGAAAACCTGTTATTTTGATGAAAGTTGTATGCCTCATACAGTATATAGATGCGTCATTGAACACATCGAGTATGGGCACCAAGTCAAGGGCAAGCATAATGCCTTTAAGTGGCCAGTTGCTAATGCATGACAACTCTCCCCTTTTCATTATTTATCACCAAGCGGCTACTTAAGCACGGAGCAGTCACCGTGCCGTCGATATACCAGTGCCGGCAGTCACTTTGTATAGCACAAAACATAATGTCCACAGATTTACATTAAACTAACACCGTTTGAAAATAATGATAGTAGAAAGCTTACCTTCAAAAATATTAGCTGCTGAGGTGCTTTAGTTTTTGAGAAGTGAGTAAAACAATGTAACGAAAACACGTTTTACATGCTAAAATAAATTTCGTCTCATATATTTCTCAAAAACTACAGCACCTCAGCAAGTAATATTTTAAGGGGAGCTTTCTATCATCATTAGGTGTCTCAGTTTTATGTAAATCTATGAAAATTGCGTTTTGTGTCCTACAAAAAGTACCTATACCCTTTAAAGGCACTGGACATTATTGGTAATAGGGACCTATACTCAAAACAATTGTTAACATCAAAACTAACTTGGTAATGAGAAATGGAGAGCTGTTGATAAGCTAAAACATTGTGAGAAACGGCACCATCTGAAGTAGTTTTTGACAAAGAGGTAATATTTGTCACACTTAATATTATTAAAAGACTTCAGGCCTGCAGCCTTTTATCGTGCATCTGAAAGCACACACAATTTGTGCAACAACGGTGTTTTTCTATCTTTCATTATTCTCTTGCAACTTCGATGACCAATTGAGTCAACATTTTCATACAGATTTATTATTTTATGCAAAATGTTGGGATAAACCAACTGAGGTCTCTGACATTTTACCAAACTTGTCCTCGCTTTAAAGCCATGGATAACCATCATTCCACGGGATGATACAAACAAACGTGTTTTCGGTAGACAATTTCAGTTATTATAATTATCTTTTTAAATACATTTATCTCAACGCTCAAGGTCATTGAATATTTATAACGCATCAGTTGCCGAGGAATATTGGTACTCACCTTTCGAGATAATTGATTGCAGTTGCTACATACATGTCGTTTTTTCTTCGCATAATGCATTCTGGTTCAAACACGTGTATGATTGCATTTCAAATGCAAATAATGTCAGGACAACGGGACGGGCTTTGTAAAAAAAAAAAAGTACGGGTTTTCCCGCTACTTCTGATTCCAACATTTACCTGAGATAAGGCGCCTCAAGATCATTCAATCCAAAGGTCTGAACATCCAAGAAGGAATTTGACAAGAACTTGCCGTCTTTTCCTCCTCTTTTCCACGGGTGTCCTCTGCCTCTCTCATTCACTATTATGTAATTGTCTCCTTCTTCTATCTTTGATTTTGTTCCTTATGTTTCCAACCTCCTTGATTAATTATTGTTATTATTAGTATTATTATTATTATTATTATATTATTATTATTAAGCATATAGGTATGCTATTCATGGTAAAACCATATCACAGCGTTTACAAAGAGCAATATATTAAACATAATACAAACAAACAACAATAGAAAAACAAAATCAATTAAGAAAGAGGTATGTTTTGAGAATCTTCTTAAACACATTCACTGTTTCAGTAGCTTTAATATAGGAGGGAAGTTCATTCCACTCTTTAGCTGCTGAAACAGTGAATGTTCGATCTCCCGCCTTACTGTGAGTCATGGGAAAAGTAAGGCGAAATGGATCTGCATTGGAGCGAAGATTTGTACGCAAAGGTCGATACAACTCAAGACATTCATTAAAATACACTGGTGCCTGATTGTGAAAGAATTTGTAAACGAATAAAAGAATCTTAAATACAATCCTCTGTTTAATTGGTAACCAATGAAGCAATCTTAGAAGAGGCATGGCATCATGACGGCGATCTAACCTAAAGATAATTAATCCAAACCCTTCTCCACAATGTCTCCCTTTCCGTTGTTAATCACTTGCTTCCACTGACTGCATACTCCCCACAAACATAAAGAACCTTTATGACGGTTCTTTATGGCTGTGATTCCCCCCTCCCTCTCTCTCTCCCTCTTTCTTTCTTATAACATTTATAGATAAAATGTGGCCGAAATATAGCGTCACACCCTGTTGCCATTAGACACATAGGTGCACATTGTTTTCAGAAGCATATTGAGGGCACGGTGATGGCAATAAAACGCCTTAGGTGCAAGTACAACTTGTTTAACGTAATGGCGCAATTTATAAAAACGTATATCAATGCGTTGTACATTAAAAGTGCACAGCTGTCGATTTCACAAAACTCTTCCTAATTTAAGACTAGTCTTAAGACTTAAGACGAGTCCCAACCCTGCACTGTAGCATGCAGACCTTAAGATTAATCCTAAGTTAGGAAGAGCTACTCGTCCTAACTCGAGATAAGACGAGTCCTAACTCTTTGTGAAATATACGGCTGGTCATTAACATTCATGTAAACTGTCTCGGTTCCATAGGGAGTATACAGCCCGGGATGCCTTGGCGCTCCGAGAGCTTTTTCAATCACAATATCCAGTTCTACCCTCGCACGTACCCCCAGAGTAAAGGGAACCATTTACGGTGATCTGTCCTGCCCAATAACACAATGTCATGACCTGGATTTGAACCCACACCCCACACTAACGGTACCAACATTATCCCTTTATAAAATTACGTCTCATCTTTCAAATCAGCAATGTATTTTGTGTTTTTCTAATAATGGCCAGTTATTTACTGCCCTTTAACATCGCGGTATTGCTGTCAGAAGTATAATATTTAGCATAACAGTGTACACGGGCAGCTATTGACTAATGCTTAGCAACAGACGATGTAGCGTGACATTTTTTAGACCAAGTACATACGAGGGGCATAAAGCCGATGAAGTGTTGAACATTTCAAGCACACACAGACACACGACACAATATCATTGCATTATTTTTGCAATAAATTGTCATAAAAAAATATTATCAACAATTGCAAAACTGACGTGACTTTCCTTAAAGAGAGGGTACCTTTGGTATTAATCCAACAAATACTGAGCCCATTAAAGGCAGTGGACACTATTGGTAATTACTCAAAATAATTATCAGCACAAAACATTTCTTTGTAACGAGTAGAGGGGAGAGGTTGATGGTATAAAACAATGTGAGAAACGGCTCCCTCTAGAGTGGAGTAGTTTTCGAGAAAGAATTAATTTTCCCGGATTTGATTTCGAGACCTCAAGTTTAGAACTTGAGGTCTCGAAATCAACCATCTAAAACGCACACAACTTTGTGTGACAATGGTGTTTTTACTTTCATTATTATCTCGCAACTTTGACGACCAATTGAGCTCAAATTTTCACAGGTTTGTTATTTTGTGCATATGTTTAGATACACCAAGTGGGGAGACTATAGTCTGCACCGTTTCTTTGGAATTGTCTTCATGTGCATATTCGCCAAGCTAATGCTTTACAATGTTTTAAGTCCCTGTTGAAAACTCATTTGTTTAAAGCTTCTTTTTTGTAATTTGCCTATTTGTATCTTGTATCTTTCTCTAATTGTTATTTTATTGTTTCTTTTATGCGCTTAGAGGCTTTTGCATTAGGCGCTTTACAAATGTCTTATTATTATTATTATTATTATTATTATTATTATTATTATTATTATTATTATTATTATTACTTGGCAAAAAAACACTAGAGAGCTATTTTAAAACATTGTTAGAAATTACACACTTTTGAATTAATGTACACTAGAGAAAGTTGTGCATCTTAAATCACACAATTCTTGAAATGAGGCTATGGGCGCACGTCCACCACATGAACCTCATGCATTAAGATGGGCGTATTGGTGTTCTTTCTTTCATTGTTTTCTTGTAACTTCGATGAGCAATTGATCCCATGTTAGGACACACCAAGTGAGGGTACTGGTCTTTAACAATAACCAAGGTATATTCTGCCTTTAAAGTGTTATTGATATCAAGAGGGTCGTAATATTTGACATCCATGCTGTCAGATATCACCGTACAAAACTTCAAATTGTTACAGTATACTCTTGCAACACCGTTTGTTTGAACCGATACTGATCCAATGCAAATCTTGTCTCATATTTGTCACACACAAATATGAGACAACATTTTAAAGGCAGCGGACAGTATTGGTAATTACTCAAAATAACTGTTTACTTAAAACCTTACTCGAGTAATGTGAGAAACGTCTCCCTCTCTGAAGTAACGTAGTTTTCGAGAAAGAAGTAATTTTCCACAAATTTGATTTCGAGACTTCAGAATTAAATTTTGAGGTCTCGAAATCAAGCATATGAAAGGGTGTTTTTTCTCTCATTATTATCTCGCAATTGAGTCCAAACTTTCAAAGGTTTGTTATTTTATGCTTCTGTTGAGATACACCAAGTGTGAAGACTGGTCTTTGACAATTACCAATAGTGACCAGTGTCTTTAAATTATATGGATTTGTGTATAGTCTAAAGTGAAACTGAACCCCCAGTGAATTGCACTTATCAAAACCCGCACGAAGCTAAAGATTCACGTAATGATAATATGACATGATATCAACATCCCGAATCAAATATGAACGTGACACGAGAAGGTATACCCCCAATTATGCAAGCTCAATCCAGTTACCAATAATTCGCTGATGTAGCCCCAATTTAGGCCACATCAAAAAAAATTGTTGATCGTCCCCGCCCGACCGTTCAAAACCCCCAACCACATTTTTTTTTTCATCATAAAAAGCAACCTTTTCAGCAGCATTTTTTTCAAAATGTACAGGTTTTTATTCATGTTGGTAAAGCAAAAACAATTCTTCAAATATTTACTTGGGCTACACTGTGCTTAGTTGTTTGAAAAAGTTTACAGAAAATGTCATCTAGGAGTTAAAGACAGTGGACACTGTTGGTAACTGTCAAAAGCCAGTCTTCTCACTTGGTGGATCTCAACACATGCGTAAAAAAGTAAAGCCTGTGAAAATTTATGCTCGATTGGTCGCCGGAGTTGCGAAATAACTATGAAAGAAAAAAACAGCCTTGTCACACGAAGTTGTGTGCTTTCAAATGCTTGATTTCGAGACCTCAAATTCTGTACTTGAGGTCTCGAAATCAAATTCGGGGAAAATTACTTCTGTCTCGAAAACTACGTCACTTCAGAGGGAGCCGTTTCTCACAATGTTTTATACTATCAACCTCTCCCCATTACTTGTTACCAAGTGAGGTTTTATGCTAATAATTATTTTGAGTAATTACCAATAGTGTCCACTGCCTTTAAATTTGTTTGACAAAACTATTGAAAACATCAAAAATACACAAACCCTCTATTTTATAGTGATTGTGATGATTTATTTATTCTTGATTTCATATTTGGCATGTCAACAAAACTTTTAAAAAAATAATATAAAAAAATAAATAAAAATCCCTCCCTCCCCCATCCGCAAAAGAAATGGACGATCAATTTTTTTTTGTTATGTGGCCTTATATGCAAGCTCAATCTATTATTCGCTTATGTACTGATGTACCCCCAATTTATATGCAAGCTCAATCTAGTTACCAATATTCGCTGATGCCTCGTAGAGATTATTACCAGTCATGACGACTATTTAGGCGTCGTGTCTGAGGCCGGTGCACGTAGGGTGCTGAGGCAGGTTACAGAATGTAAAATGCTGGCCACGATTCACTTTGACTAATGATTTTTGTATGCGAAATGCAGTAACATCAGTTCGATCATTCGCCTATCATCCATATACATTTAATTCCAGAATGCAATGTACAGAAGGTCAATTTACCAAGGACTTCTATGTAGAAATCTAATACTAAATTTAAAGGGAAGGTATACGTTTGGTAAAAAATCCACAGTTTTAATGTGGAATCACTGAAGAAAAAAACGCATTCATAGGATAAAACTCAAAGGGAATGTAGACGTTTATCACTCTTTAAAAGAAAGCATCAGACTCTACCTGGTAGACTTACCTGGTTTATTGAACATAGAGCAAGGACCAGGCAAGAAGGTTTCAGCAGCTTCCAATAGTGTAAAGCATTTCCAGAGTAATTTCACATTGAGATAGTGTGGCTATGGACAAATATTGAAGTTTAAATCTCCAAAATTTGAATCTGAGAGACGTTACTGACAGTGACGTCTTTCAGATTGTGTATTCCAAACTGGACTAAACCGCTCTCAGACTTTTGGCGATAATTTTACATCGAAAACGCAAGCACTTGATTAAAACGATCAAACGGTTCCAAAAACCAAACGTACATTTTGCCTTTAAGACACATGCAATGTTTTAGTCATATACAAGAGTTAAGTCTTGTATACTTTTAGAAAAAAACAAAACTGACATCAACAACACATTATGTTTGATCAAGGCTTTGTGACTTTAAACGTACACGTCCAATACAATCAATAGTGAAAGATGCAACGGATGAGTTGCACCTAATTCGTGATAAACATTTCTTGTAAACATTCTTCTTAACAGAGGAAAGAAACACCTAACTCAAACCTGTCCAATGCAGAAGCTAATTGGGCAATCACAAGCAATTATTCCGTTGTGCTTGTCTATTTCTATTCTTAGTTTGCTATGTGTCAGGAAAACCAATGCAAAACACATGTTATTATAGACTAATACATTATGAATCTAGCAATATTAATAAATAAGTTTAGATTAAAATAAATTTCAAGCATGACTTCCAACTGCAGCACAGCATCAAATGTATTAATGGTCATTATAGGTTGACAGTAAATGCAAGTCGGTCTACATCAATGTTACGGAACATAAATCATGCACTTGACATTTTCGACAAGACTGTTTTTTTTCTATTTTACAAAGTAAAACATAAAGTCACACCAGACATTGCAAAAGCCTAACCACAAGGCATGCATCCAAATTAAGTCGCACCTCCAACTATATCAAATTACTCGTTCCTGCTGATGTGGAGGAATCAAGAAGTAGGCATGAGACGTTGCTGGTTTTATTGGAACAAGTCAATGAACAGCTTTTGAGATTTAATGTGCAAAGGTAACATGAGTGTCTTGAGCGACTGTGGGGTGTCAAGAAAAGTTTTTGGTGACTTTCGATCAGTCCTAAAACATAAGGTGTGAGTTGGACTTATACATCTCTAAGTGTGTTACGAATGTACATAAATATTCACGAAACGTGTCAATTAGAACATCACAGCAGCCTCATAATACAATGCACACTTAGATGTGTACACAACCCCAAAAAGTTGTTCGTGAAAAATAAATCGCCAGACACACAAGGCCTGAAGGCCACTTCAAGGTGTGAGCTACAATTATTTATTTCAGAGGCCGTTGCCACCTACTCCTAGGGCTGAAACAGTTACCCCTTTCACGTACAGTCCATACGGATGTGGACTTGCGTATAATCATCAGTCCGAAGCCTGGTCGGTAGAGCAGAAAGCACTATACCTCCCTAATTTACGTAGCAAGTGTCACGACCTGGATTTTTTAAAAATAACGTTCAGAAGTATCAAAGTGTGACCACAAATCTAACCTCAATGGGGCACAATACTTTCGGATCTGGGCACTTCGGGTTATAAAAAGCGTTTGTTTTGAAATGCATGTATACGGCTATAAAGATTTTGTAATAATAAATCACACAAGCATCACTTGGTTTTGGTTTAATTTCGTGAACAAAAGAACGTGGTCTGAACGTAGAACCACATGTTGTACTCAACAAAAATGGCGGACCGGATAGGTCAATTCAATTCAATTCAATTCACTTTATTATCCACGATGGGAAATTCATTTCGGCCTTTTAAACAGCAATTTATACAAATTTACGTAAGATTATTTAAAATATTTAAAATATTATATAAAACAGAACAAAAAACACTACAGGCCACAAAAATCTATAGAAATATATATATTTTACATGGAAAACTGGAAGTATAAAAGATTGATTTTACCAAAATATTTTAACGTTGCAATTGTTCATTAAAAATTCGGACACCTGAGGGGACAAATGAGTTAGCATATCGCTTTGTATTAATTCTGAGCTGTAACAGGCGGTTGCTTCTAGCACTTCGATTGAACTGTACATTTAGGGGGTGGGTTTCATCATTTAGCATTAGAGATTTGTATAGACCTTCAACCATTGACCCATCAGTACCGGTTATTCTATTTGCTTGTTTAATGACCCTGTCCAACTTGCCCCGATCCTGTGCCCGCATATTCCTAAAAACACTAACAAGACAATATGTAATAATACTTTGCAGGGCAGACTTATAAAACATTTGCAAAATGGTTCTGTCCACATGGAATGAATTAAGTTTCCTTAAAAAGAAAAGACGCTGCTGTAACTTATTGTATTTAGATTTAGCATGGTTGTAGAGTCAAGATTATTTGGGGCCAATCACTACTAAGTAATTACAACACACTGTAGTTTGTGTTCATGAACAACTCTAATAAATTGATAAGGAGTAAACTTGTTTTTAAAATTGGTTTATTCGTTCGAATAATCCATTCGGACTTGAAACATACATTTGTTAAATGTATGTTTCAAGTCCGAATGCAGTATTTATAGAAAACTATTTACAATATACAAAAGAAAACAAAACTTTGGTCTAAAACTTAGGAGAGCCCCACAAAGGGAGCTCTACCTATATCGCCGATTGTGTCAGAAGGTGAAACGTTTTAGAAACGTCGTTGTTCGGTTTCGAAACGTGTTACATAACAGCCTTCCTCTAGGCTTACACACTCTATAAAAAAATCCGTGTCAATGTGTCCCGGAATCCGAGTCAAATCGCCGCTTTTAACCAAAATTTCTGGTCACAATGACACGGATTTCGGGACACACTGACACGGATTGCGTGTCAAACAGGGGTACGTTTTGGCGGCTGTACCCAATAATTGTTTCTGACGTCACAACCAAAACTGTGACCGAGCTCACAACTCGGTTATCGGTCAGTCTGAACAGCAGAACCAACGACCAACAACTGAAACAGTTTTTGGTTTACCGTCGTCAAAACGCACCTCTGGCCCAAACAGCAACATTTGTAGACATTTTAAGGCAATTGGCCCCTTTAAACCCTGGGTGGTTTTGTTCAGAGCCAATGGCGCCTACCAATAACGGGGTTCGTATTAAGCTGGGTTTGTCTATATTAGTGATGTTTCGAATTGTAGAAACACAGGTATACTTTGCCCATTTTTGTCTACAACTCGAAACAATATGTATGTACACAAAACTAACCTCTGGAAATTCACTTTAAAGCCATTGGACACTTTCGGTAAACAGTATTGTCCAAGGCCCACACTTCGTGTATCACAACTTAAATATAAAATAACAAACCTGTGAAAATTTAGGCTTAATCAGTCATCGGAGTCGGGAGAAAATAACGTTTCGCCGTGTCATGACTTGTGTTTAAATTATATCCGTTTTAATTTTTTCTAAAAAGTAAAGCATTTCAGGGAATATTATTTCGAGGGAATTCGTTTACCATTACTTTCTGTAAGTTATTTGTAGATCTGTGAACTTTTTTTTTCTGTTCCGAAAGTGTCCAATGGCTTTAAAATGTGGTAACGATTTGGAGATATCGCCGAAAAGTAGAATAACCCATATATAGAAACACACAATATATTTATTTATTCATTTACTTGTTTTATTTATATGTTTATGTATGACCTCTTCGGTTGTAAGCAAGAACAAATGTGCTTCTTCCATTACTGTTGCAATAAGAATGTTGGTTGTCCATGCATGGGTGAACCATGATGATAGTTCCGTACTTACAATATTGAAGCTAAACGTAGCGGCAATAATAAAGGATGGGAGACAGCCCGGTATCTCGCGCAGCAATCTCTGCATCTTTATCACTCGGCAAATCCATTTAAAGACATTCACCGGGAAAAGTAATCAAATAACGCGTTGCACTTCAAAGTTGTCGCCCGGGGTGATCTCTCTCCTTTGTCTGCGATTCTTCTATGACGATTAAAGGTCATTGCGTGCCCAATGTCCCATAAGACATAAACCTTTCTTGCATATACAGCAGTGGAGAATAGACAACTTCCTCTGATGGGAGCTTCTTCTTTTGTACTCGTCGGGAGAACTACACAATCTAAAATATTACGACAAGTTAAAGGCAGTGGACACTACATTGGTAACTACTCAAAATAATTGTTGGCATAAAACCTTATTTGGTAACGAGTAATAGGAAGAGGTTGAAAGTATAAAACATTGTGAGAAACGGCTTCCTCTGAAGTGACGTAGTTTTGGAGAAAGAAGTAATTTTCCACGATTTTGATTTCGAGACCTCAAGTTTAGAACTTGTGGTCTCGAAATCAAGCATCTGAAGGCACACAACTTCGTGTGACAAGGGTGTTTTTTTCTTTCACAGTTATCTCGCAACTCCGAAGACCGATCGAGCTCAAATTTTCACAGGTTTGTTATTTTATGCATATGTTGAGATACACCAAGTGAGAAGACTGGTCTTTGACAATTACCAATAGTGTCCACTGTCTTTAATAGGCGGTGCAGCGTGTTTGTTCAGTTCAGTTCTTTAACATTTTTTTTTCCATACAAATTAAACAATTTATTAAACATACAGAAGCCTTATAAAGTTCAGTTACAGCAATATCAAGGTATGTAGAAGAACATTCTTAAATATATGCTAAATAATTAACATGCGTGTGAATGTAGGAAAGAGCATTGTTTATCTGGTACGGACCTCCAGGAAAATACACAAACTTATAATGAAGAATTTTATTGTAAACAAAGACCGATTTTCGTCATATTTTCATAGTTTCTTAACATTGATGTTTACTAGCTTGTTTTTCAAGACCTTCGCAAACCACTCAGAATGTGTTTCTCTCCTCCAACTGCCTCTAACGGGTAGTAGGAACGTTCATCAATTATCCTTAGCAAGACATCCCCAAGAGGGTGACGCCCTCGGACCCGCTTCGCGCTCAGAGAGAAACACTACGACTCATCATCGTGGATTGCGTATGTTGGTCAAATGTGCATTCGTGAGAGAAAAAACATACTATAGAAATGATCCCTAAAAGTATGATCTTACTGTTTGGTTGCAATTTTCAAACAAGACTAGCTTCATCACTCACGTTACAGCCACTGTGGTAACTTTTTTAAAACTTAGATGGTAAGATTTGGAAAACATCCGTGAAATATACGTTTCCCAACCACAAATAAAACATAACGATATTGTACTACGAGAAAACATCACTGTTTCAAATAATATTGTCATATTTGTTTAGAAAAAACATCAGTCGATATACTTTCACTACTTAAAAATCTAGCTCTGTGCTGGTTGAAAGGTCACGATTTGGAACATTTAACAACATATTTAATTATGGGGGCGTGACCTATGTGTATGGTGTCTAGTCTCCTTCTCAAATTGTACCCTCACTAATACAGCTCCCACTGGTACTACTCCTATGTACAATAGTATAGAACCTGACCATTTTCGCAAGTTGTCCACCGAGCGCACCTTTGGTTAGACTTGACTCAAGTCCCAATCCCATGTCATCACCAGAAAACAATTGTTTTTATATGCTTTAGGGAGCTCTCGCACGAGAAAGGGACTTGAATCAAGTATAATCTTTGGTCGGCTTACGAAACGATCCGCCTTGACGAAACACATTGTTCGGCAGTAATTTAACTCAGTTCTGTCTTACACGAATATATCTGTACTTATTTACGTTATAAGTCAAGTATATGGATAATAGCATGCTCTACTATAGGCCTAGTGCTTTGTGCAAATACTTGGATAGGTTCGTATCATGTAAGCTTTTAGTAGTAACAATATGCCAACATTTATAAAGCGCCCTAATCATGCAGGATAGCTCTATACAAGAAAAATGACAATGGTTAAAAGCTTAAACAGGTACAATTGTATCGACAAATTGACAAGAAACTGAAATTGTGATATGTACCTCTTCATGACAGTATGATTATTGAGCGCGAAGGCGCAACTGGGGAATATGCACTGGGCGCCATTTTAGCGAGTAACTCTTTTGATGCAGCAATAGATCAGTACAGGCAATAACCATTGCTATCAATGATCCATAAAACATGTTGCTTACTGAAAAGGGGGTCCATGACGTATTAACATGTGCTATCGTAGAAATTGAGAGACGATCGTTTGCACCGTCGCGGAACCATCCGTCGTCAAAAACGAAAACTCTGTAGTACAAATTGATAACGACATGTTGATCAAAGGTGAAGTGTGTTCACATTGGTTACTTGACGATTGTGATCATAATTTCAGAGTTCCGTAACATTGATTATAACTATCTTTATTTGAATAAATTTTGTTCTCACGAGGTCGCAAACCACTCAGAATGTGTTCCTCACCTCCAACTGCCTCTAACGGGTAGTAGGAACGTTCATCAATAATCCTTAGCAAGACATCCCCAAGAGGGTGACGCCCTCGGACCCGCTTCGCGCTCAGAGAGAAACACTACGACTCATCATCGTGGATTGCGTATGTTGGTCAAATGTGCATTCGTGAGAGAAGAAACATACTATAGAAATGATCCCTAAAAGTATGATCTTACTGTTTGGTTGCAATTGTGAAACAAGACTAGCTTCATCACTCACGTTACAGCCACTGTGGTAACTTTTTAAAACTTAGATGGTAAGATTTGGAAAACATCCGTGAAATATACGTTTCCCAACCACAAATAAAACATAACAATATTGTACTACGAGAAAACATCACTGTTTCAAATAATATTGTCATATTTGTTTAGAAAAAACATCAGTCGATATACTTTCACTACTTAAAAATCTAGCTCTGTGCTGGTTGAAAGGTCACGATTTGGAACATTTAACAACATATTTAATTATGGGGGCGTGACCTATGTGTAGGCCTATGGTGTCTAGTCTCCTTCTCAAATTGTACCCTCACTAATACAGCTCCCACTGGTACTACTCCTATGTACAATAGTATAGAACCTGACCATTTTCGCAAGTTGTCCACCGAGCGCACCTTTGGTTAGACTTGACTCAAGTCCCAATCCCATGTCATCACCAGAAAACAATTGTTTTGATATGCTTTAGGGAGCTCTCGCACGAGAAAGGGACTTGAATCAAGTATAATCTTTGGTCGGCTTACGACACGATCTGCCTTGACGAAACACATTGTTCGGCAGTAATTTAACTCAGTTCTGTCTTATACGAATATATCTGTACTTATTTACGTTATAAGTCAAGTATATGGATAATAGCATGCTCTACTATAGGCCTAGTGCTTTGTGCAAATATTTAGATAGGTTCGTATCATGTAAGCTTTTAGTAGTAACAATATGCCAACATTTATAAAGCGCCCTAATCATGCAGGATAGCTCTATACAAGAAAAATGACAATGGTTAAAAGCTTAAACAGGTACAATTGTATCGACAAATTGACAAGAAACTGAAATTGTGATATGTACCTTTTCATGACAGTATGATTATTGAGCGCGAAGGCGCAACTGGGGAATATGCACTGGGCGCCATTTTAGCGAGTAACTCTTTTGATGCAGCAATAGATCAGTACAGGCAATAACCAATGCTATCAATGATCCATAAAACATGTTGCTTACTGAAAAGGGGGTCCATGATGTATTAACATGTGCTGTCGTAGAAATTGAGAGACGATCGTTTGCACCGTCGCGGAACCATCCGTCGTCAAAAACGAAAACTCTGTAGTACAAATTGATAACGACATGTTGATCAAAGGTGAAGTGTGTTCACATTGGTTACTTGACGATTGTGATCATAATTTCAGAGTTCCGTAACATTGATTATAACTATCTTTATTTGAATAAATTTTGTTCTCACGAGGTCGCAAACCACTCAGAATGTGTTCCTCACCTCCAACTGCCTCTAACGGGTAGGAGGAACGTTCATCAATGATCCTCAGCAAGACACCCCGAAGAGGGTGACGCCTCGGACCCGCTTCGCGCTCAGAGAGGAACTCTACGACTCATCATCGTGGATTGCGTATGTTGGTCAAATGTGCATTCGTGAGAGAAGAAACATACTATAGAAATGATCCCTTAAAGTATGATCTTACTGTTTGGTTGCAATTGTGAAACAAGACTAGCTTCATCACTCACGTTACAGCCACTGTGGTAACTTTTCAAACTTAAGAAATAACGATTCTGAAAACATTCGTTAAATATAATTTTCCAAACCACGAACAAAACATTATAATAATTGTAGTACTACAAGAAAACCACACTGTTTCATATATTTTCATATTTAATAAGAAAAAAAACATCAGTCAATATATTTTCACTGCTTAATTTTTTGTTTAATTCTGTGCTGGTTGAAGGGCCATGATTGTGAATATTAACCACATAAGGGGCTTGACCTATTTGCATGTGGTCTAGTCTCCTTCTCAAATTGTACCCTCACTGGTACTTCTTCAACAGGTACTACTCCCAATTACTACTCCCAATTACGATGGTATTTAGAACCTGACCAAGTTGTCCAGCGCATCTTTTGTCGACCCACGAAATGATGGCATCCAAACTGCCATGACGAAACACATTGTCCAACAAAAAAAGCATTTTGTCCAGCAGTTGAGTTCAGTTCTTTCTAATACGAATATTTGTGTTCTGTATTCATTATTATTAATTTATCTTATTAATCAGTAATCAGTCCCGCCCCTCAGTGAGTCATATTAAGGAACTCATGAGCCACATTCTAATGAAGAATAATTTCACATTTTCTGACAGGCATTTTCTACAGGTACAGGGTACTGCCATGGGTACCAAAATGGCACCCTCATATGCTAACCTATTCATGTCTCAGTTGGAGGACAGACTCCTGTCCTCCGCCCCCAACCGACCACTAGTTTGGTGGAGATTTATTGATGATATTTTCTCCATCTGGTGTGGTGACCAAGACAGCTTGGATGAGTTTATTGCCCATATCAACTCATTTCACCCCACCATAAAGTTCACTACCGAACAATCTCTCACCAGTGTGAACTTTCTAGATGTGACAATAACCAAGTCTCCTAATGGCCTTGTCACAGATGTTTACAGTAAACCCACCGACACCCACCAGTACCTTCTCTCCAATAGCTGTCACCCTAGTCACTGTAAGAAGGCAATTGCTTACAGTCAGGCCTTACGTATCAGGCGTATCTGTTCCACAGATACCCTGTACAAGAGGCGCTCATCAGAGCTAAGGAAACACCTTGTATCTAGGGGACACAGCGAACGTAGGGTCCAACTTGCTATCAACAGGGCTCTCAACGTACCTCGTCATACTCTGTTGACTAACACGGGAGCTAAAAAACCTCCTACCAATAGAGTTGCTTTGGTCACCACCTTCCACCCCAAACTACCCAAACTTCCCTCAATTCTCAATAATAACATGCCTATACTTCACTCCTCCAGCAGGTTACACTCAGCAATCACTGAGGTTCCCATGGTTGCATTCCGCCGCCCTAAGAACCTTGGTGACATACTAGTCAGGGCCAAACTTCCCCCAGGTACAGTCCAAACACAACCCCCGACAGATATACTGGGCTGTCACAAATGTACCCGTTCCAAATGCAAAACGTGTCTGCACATTAAGCCCTCACTTAAGGTGAAGAGTCATACCACTGGCTCTTCATACAACATCAAGACCGACTCTGAATGCAGCACGTCTAATGTAGTCTATGTCATATCATGTAAGAGATGTGGGCTACAATATGTGGGAGAGACTAAGACCAAACTTAGTCTTCGCTTTGCGAATCATGTCTCTTCCATAAAGACTAAGAAACCGTACCCAGTCTCTATCCACTTCAACAGCCCCAATCATAGTGTCATTGATGTTGAACTTCTGGTGATTGAAGCTTGCAATGGTGATGACACACACCGCAAGAATAGAGAATCACACTGGATTCACCAACTCAAGACAGTAAAACCCTTTGGACTTAACATAAACACTGGTGTTAAATAACTTCTCATTACCCTCCACTTCACTTCTGCCTAAGAACTCATATGTTGTATATATTCTGTACATAAAGTATAAATTAACCTAGTTTAAAGTTGTTTTTATAAATTCATCACTGTAACTATCTGATGTAAGTAACCCCCCCCCCTTTTTTTCCACAGGTCCCTCATACCTATTTTTAAAATCATCATACCTTTGATCTTGCTATTCTTATTAATTGACCATTGTTAGTTGCATCATGATGCAACTTGCTCTCTAATCCTACCCTTTCATGTCTCCCTCCATTGTTGTCGAACAATACATTTACCACTTTTATGGTCCAGTAACCCTTCCTTTCATTCTAAACATCCTTTGTCCTCGCCACTTCACTCCTATTGGTTCATAGCCCCCAATATTGTTTCTGAAATAGGAACTTTGATTGGCTGTTATTTTCCCGCTTCTTTCTGGATCCTTTCCTTAATCCCTTTTCCCCTCTCTTTTTCTATAAATGGATATGTATTTGTTTGTACTTGTCTTATGCCTCTGAAGAAGGTCCGGATTGGATCGAAAGCTAAGGCCATCTACCCTATTCATTATTAATTTATCTTATTAATATAAAGCTTTTAGTAATAACAAAACACTAATGTATATAAAGCCCTATTCATGCAGGCTTCCTCTATGGTGCTGAACACTGTTTAGTACCAAGACAATGACAATGGTTAAAAGCTAAAGGGTATCGACAAATTGACACAAAATTGAAATTGTGATCTGTACCTCGTTATACTATAACGAATAGTCTGATTATTGAGCGCCGAAGGGGCAAGCGGGGAATTCGGGCTGATAATGTGAAGTATGCACTGGACGCCATTTTAGCGAGCAACTATTTTGATGCAGCAATAGATCAGTACAGACAATACCATTGCTATTAATGGGTGCGTTCGATTAGCTTCCCTGAGTCGACCCTGCGGTGCTCACTAATACGCTCGGGTGAGCCCCTGACAAGAGCTAAACGAACTATCACTCAACCTTTCGTTTATCGTGACCCACTCCACAAGCAGGGCACTGGGGGCTGACCCGGGTGAGCCCCTGGAATGACGCCAAAGCTTTTCGAACGCAACGGGGTAGACCGGGTCGACCCAGGGAAGCTTAACGAACGCACCCAATGATCAATAAAACATTTTGCTTACTGAAATGGTGGTCCATGTGTATTTCAAAGGTACTGTCGATGAAATTGGAGACGGACCGTCCTCAAAGTCAACGCATGCGCACAAAACTCCATGTGTCGTTTTCACCTTCGCAAAACCATCCGTCGTCCTAAACGAACACTCCTCAATTCTAAGTATCACCATGGACGAAGAAAATAGACTGGTGACTTGTTGAATATCTTCATTTGACTGTAACCAAATTTATTTTATTAACCTTTTGGTTGTCCCGAGATCGCAAACCACTCAGAATGTGTTCCTCTCCTCCAACTGCCTCTAACGGGTAGGAAGAACGTTCATCAATGATCCTCAGCAAGACACCCTCAAGAGGGTGACGCCTCGGACCCGCTTCGCGCTCAGAGAGGAACACTGCGACTCATCATCGTGGTTCGCGTATGTTGGTCAAATGTGCATTCGTAAAAGAAGAAACATACTATAGAAATGATCCCTAAAAGTATGATCTTACTGTTTGGTTGCAATTGCGAAACAAGACTAGCTTCATCACTCACGTTACAGCCACTGTGGTAAATTTTCAAACTTAGAAAGTACGATTCGGAAAACATCCGTGAATTATACGTTTCCCATCCACAAATAAAACATAACAATATTGTACTACAAGAAAGCATCACTGTTTTAAATAGTATTGTGATATTTATAAGGAAAATCATGAGCCGATATATTTTCACTGCTTAAAAAATAAAATGGTCTAGTCTCCTTCTCAAACCCTCACTGGTACAACTCCCACTGGTATTACTCCCTATAGCACATCTTTGGTTAGACTTGACTCAAGTCCCAATCCCATGTCATCGCCAGAAAACTATTGTTTATGTATGCTTTAGGGACCTCTCGCACGAGAACAGGACTTGAATCAACATCTTTGGTCGGCCTACGAAACGATGGCATCTAAAGGACCCTGACGAAACACATTCTCCACCAAAACAGCCTTTTGTTCAGCAATTGAGCTTAGTTCTTTATTATACGAATATATCTTTATTTCTTTAAGTTATTATACATCATGATAGTATGGGTATATCATGGTGTGTACTACATTGCTTTGTTCAAATAGTTGGATAGGTTCGTAACAACATTACACCAACATTTATCAAGCGCCCGTAACATTGATTATAACTATCTTTATTTGAATAAATTTTGTTCTCACGAGGTCGCAAACCACTCAGAATGTGTTCCTCACCTCCAACTGCCTCTAACGGGTAGGAGGAACGTTCATCAATGATCCTCAGCAAGACACCCCGAAAAGGGTGACGCCTCGGACCCGTTTCGCGCTCAGAGAGGAACACTACGACTCATCATCGTGGTTTGCGTATGTTGGTCAAATGTGCATTCGTAAAAGAAGAAACATACTATAGAAATGATCCCTAAAAGTATGATCTTACTGTTTGGTTGCAATTGCGAAACAAGACTAGCTTCATCACTCACGTTACAGCCACTGTGGTAAATTTTCAAACTTAGAAAGTACGATTCGGAAAACATCCGTGAATTATACGTTTCCCATCCACAAATAAAACATAACAATATTGTACTACAAGAAAGCATCACTGTTTTAAATAGTATTGTGATATTTATAAGGAAAATCATGAGCCGATATATTTTCACTGCTTAAAAAATAAAATGGTCTAGTCTCCTTCTCAAACCCTCACTGGTACAACTCCCACTGGTATTACTCCCTATAGCACATCTTTGGTTAGACTTGACTCAAGTCCCAATCCCATGTCATCGCCAGAAAACTATTGTTTATGTATGCTTTAGGGACCTCTCGCACGAGAACAGGACTTGAATCAACATCTTTGGTCGGCCTACGAAACGATGGCATCTAAAGGACCCTGACGAAACACATTCTCCACCAAAACAGCCTTTTGTTCAGCAATTGAGCTTAGTTCTTTATTATACGAATATATCTTTATTTCTTTAAGTTATTATACATCATGATAGTATGGGTATATCATGGTGTGTACTACATTGCTTTGTTCAAATAGTTGGATAGGTTCGTAACAACATTACACCAACATTTATCAAGCGCCCGTAACATTGATTATAACTATCTTTATTTGAATAAATTTTGTTCTCACGAGGTCGCAAACCACTCAGAATGTGTTCCTCACCTCCAACTGCCTCTAACGGGTAGGAGGAACGTTCATCAATGATCCTCAGCAAGACACCCCGAAAAGGGTGACGCCTCGGACCCGTTTCGCGCTCAGAGAGGAACACTACGACTCATCATCGTGGTTTGCGTATGTTGGTCAAATGTGCATTCGTAAAAGAAGAAACATACTATAGAAATGATCCCTAAAAGTATGATCTTACTGTTTGGTTGCAATTGCGAAACAAGACTAGCTTCATCACTCACGTTACAGCCACTGTGGTAAATTTTCAAACTTAGAAAGTACGATTCGGAAAACATCCGTGAATTATACGTTTCCCATCCACAAATAAAACATAACAATATTGTACTACAAGAAAGCATCACTGTTTTAAATAGTATTGTGATATTTATAAGGAAAATCATGAGCCGATATATTTTCACTGCTTAAAAAATAAAATGGTCTAGTCTCCTTCTCAAACCCTCACTGGTACAACTCCCACTGGTATTACTCCCTATAGCACATCTTTGGTTAGACTTGACTCAAGTCCCAATCCCATGTCATCGCCAGAAAACTATTGTTTATGTATGCTTTAGGGACCTCTCGCACGAGAACAGGACTTGAATCAACATCTTTGGTCGGCCTACGAAACGATGGCATCTAAAGGACCCTGACGAAACACATTCTCCACCAAAACAGCCTTTTGTTCAGCAATTGAGCTTAGTTCTTTATTATACGAATATATCTTTATTTCTTTAAGTTATTATACATCATGATAGTATGGGTATATCATGGTGTGTACTACATTGCTTTGTTCAAATAGTTGGATAGGTTCGTAACAACATTACACCAACATTTATCAAGCGCCCGTAACATTGATTATAACTATCTTTATTTGAATAAATTTTGTTCTCACGAGGTCGCAAACCACTCAGAATGTGTTCCTCACCTCCAACTGCCTCTAACGGGTAGGAGGAACGTTCATCAATGATCCTCAGCAAGACACCCCGAAAAGGGTGACGCCTCGGACCCGTTTCGCGCTCAGAGAGGAACACTACGACTCATCATCGTGGTTTGCGTATGTTGGTCAAATGTGCATTCGTAAAAGAAGAAACATACTATAGAAATGATCCCTAAAAGTATGATCTTACTGTTTGGTTGCAATTGCGAAACAAGACTAGCTTCATCACTCACGTTACAGCCACTGTGGTAAATTTTCAAACTTAGAAAGTACGATTCGGAAAACATCCGTGAATTATACGTTTCCCATCCACAAATAAAACATAACAATATTGTACTACAAGAAAGCATCACTGTTTTAAATAGTATTGTGATATTTATAAGGAAAATCATGAGCCGATATATTTTCACTGCTTAAAAAATAAAATGGTCTAGTCTCCTTCTCAAACCCTCACTGGTACAACTCCCACTGGTATTACTCCCTATAGCACATCTTTGGTTAGACTTGACTCAAGTCCCAATCCCATGTCATCGCCAGAAAACTATTGTTTATGTATGCTTTAGGGACCTCTCGCACGAGAACAGGACTTGAATCAACATCTTTGGTCGGCCTACGAAACGATGGCATCTAAAGGACCCTGACGAAACACATTCTCCACCAAAACAGCCTTTTGTTCAGCAATTGAGCTTAGTTCTTTATTATACGAATATATCTTTATTTCTTTAAGTTATTATACATCATGATAGTATGGGTATATCATGGTGTGTACTACATTGCTTTGTTCAAATAGTTGGATAGGTTCGTAACAACATTACACCAACATTTATCAAGCGCCCGTAACATTGATTATAACTATCTTTATTTGAATAAATTTTGTTCTCACGAGGTCGCAAACCACTCAGAATGTGTTCCTCACCTCCAACTGCCTCTAACGGGTAGGAGGAACGTTCATCAATGATCCTCAGCAAGACACCCCGAAGAGGGTGACGCCTCGGACCCGTTTCGCGCTCAGAGAGGAACACTACGACTCATCATCGTGGTTTGCGTATGTTGGTCAAATGTGCATTCGTGAGAGAAGAAACATACTATAGAAATGATCCCTAAAAGTATGATCTTACTGTTTGGTTGCAATTGCGAAACGAGACTAGCTTCATCATTCACGTTACAGCCACTGTGGTAAATTTTCAAACTCAGAAATTACGATTCTTAAAACGTTCGTTAGTTATAATTTTCCAAAAACAAAACATGACAATAAACTGTACTACAGGAAAACAACGCTGTTTGATATATTGTCATATTTGTTAAGAAAAAAAAATCAGTCGATATATTTTCACTGCAGCGGCACAAAACATAATTCTGTGCTGATTGAAGGGTCATGATTGTGAATATTAACCACATAAGGGGCTTGACTTTTTTACATGTGGTCTAGTCTCCATTTCAAATTGTACCCGCACTGGTACTTCTCCCACTGGTACTACTCCCAATTACGGTGGTATTAGAACCTGGCCATTTCCGCAAGTTGTCCAGTGCATCTCTGGTAGGCCAACTAAACGGTGGCATCCAAACTGCCTCGACGAAACACATTGTCCAACAAAACAGCATTTTGTTCAGCAAATGAGCTCTTATACGAATTATATCTTCATTTTTAATACAAGTTAGTTATCATAAGCCAAGTTTATGAATAAGTGGGTATAGCATGCTGTACTACATAATTTATGTTTGTAACAAGAAAGCTTACAATAATAACAGCACCAACATTTACCAAGCGCCATAATCATGCAGGATTGATCTAGGGTGCTGAAGACTGTTTAATACGAAGAAAAATGCAACGGTTAAAGGCATAAGGGTACAATTGTATCGACAAATTGACACAAAATTGAGATTGTGATCTGTACCTCTTTTTGCTACAATGCACAGTCTCACTGTTGAGAGCCAAAGGCGCAAGCGGGGAATTTTTGCTGAAATGTGAAATGTGCACTGGACGCCATTTTAGCGAGTAACTCTTTTGATGCAGCAATAGATCAGTACAGACAATAACCATTGCTATCAGTAATCAATAAAACACTTGGCTTACTGAAATGGGGGTCCATATGTATTTCACAGGTACTGTCGTAGAAGTTGAGGGCACAAAACTCGATGTTTCGTTTTCACCATCGCGGAACCATCCGTCGTCAAAAACGAAAACTCCCTAATTATAAGTACAAGTTGATTACGACAAACTGATTAAAGGTGAAGCGTGTTCACATTGGTGACGTAACGATATTATTTGTAGAGTTCCATAACATTAATTGTATCTATCTTTATTTTAATAAACCCTTTGGTTCTCACGAGATCACAAACCACTCAGAATGTGTTCCTCTCCTCCAACTGCCTCTAACGGGAAGGAGGAACGTTCATCAATGATCCTCAGCAAGACAGCCTCAAGAGGGTGACGCCTCGGATCCGCTTCGCGCTCAGAGAGGAACACTGCGACTCATCATCGTGGTTCGCGTATGTTGGTCTAATGTGCATTCGTGAGAGAAGAAACACACTATAGAAATGATCCCTAAAAGTATGATCTTACTGATAAATTGCAATTGCGAAACAAGACTAGCTTCATCACTCACGTTACAGCCACTGTGGTAAATTTTCAAACTTAGAAATTACGATTCTGAATACATCCATGAAATATACTTTTCCCGACCACGAATAAAACATAACAATTGCACTACACGAAAACATCATTGTTTTAAATAATATTGTCATATTTGTGAAGGAAAAACATAAGTCGATATTTTTTCACTGCTTGAAGAAATATAATTCTGTGCTGGTTCAAGGGTCATGATTATGAATATTAACCACATCAGGGGCGTGAGTTACTTGCATGTGGTCTAGTCTCCTTCGCAAATTCTACCCTCACTGGTACTATTCTCAAGTGCGATTAGAACCTGACCATTCTCGGAAGTTGTCCACCTAGTTTTATTCTAAAACACGGTGTAAAGCAATTCGCATAACGAGCCGAATTGGGAGAGCAGAGCTCTTTTTAAAGGCAGTGGACACTATTGGTAATTACTCAAAATAGCTATTAGCATAACACCTTACTTGGTATAACGAGTAATGGGGAGCTCTGCAGCAGCTGTTAAGAATAAAACATTGTGAAAAACGGCTCCCTCTGAAGTAACGTAGTTTCCAAAAAAGAAGTAATTGTCCACGAGTTTGATTTCGAGACCTCGGTTAGTTTTTGAGGTCTCGAAATCAAGCATATGAAAGCACACAGCTTCGTGTTACAAGGGTGTTTTTTTTTCTTCTTTTATTATTATCTCGCAATTTCGACGACCAATTGAGCTCATTCACATACCTGTTTGTTATTTTATGCATATGTTGAGATACACCAGGTGAGAAGACTGACTTTGACAATTACCAATAGTATCCAGTGTCTTTAATCCCAAATTACAACCCCCCTCTGTCTCATAAATAAATTACTTGTTCTCCCTCTTCACATCTTATATTATTTATCTTTTTTGTGTGTTCCCAACCTCCTTTGGTTGAACCAGATCCCTTCCTCTATTATATCTCCTTTCTCTTTCGCGTTTGTTCATCGTCCTTTCGGCAACCTCTCACTCCTTTCATTTGTTTCCTCTGGACTGTTTCCGTTACACAAAATTACCGTTGAGTCGTGTTGTCGATTATCCATTGAATGAAAGACTATCTGGGTCAAAATATCAGGCCATTAACAGTTTTGTGTGTGTGCATACTATAGGTCTTTTTGGTCGGTAAGCAGTTTGCAACTGCTAATCCTGTTTTCTCTTCTCTGTCCAAATCGCTTATTGGAGCTTTCATTATAAGCCTTTTTGAAACCACGGTTTTTGCTTCAGCTGCCAATCGTTTATATAATGGAACTTTGGGCGTTGCATACTGAGGTATCAATTGCGGTAACACCAACATGTATCTACTTGTCAGGTAGGTTGTGTTAATTCATGTTGACATTGTGTATAATACACACTGTGATTCAAACAGGCAGGCGGTTCCTACGCCTGAGCCAAAACCCAGCCATTTCGAAAAGGGCCAAGTATAGACAGTGATGATTCAAAAACGGTAGAAAATCATCACACCGAAAAGGACACTAGATCACTGGATTGTCACATTAATCTAATGGGAAAGGGGCCGATGAGCTTACTACTAGCATATTGGATTCTTAAAGACACTGCACACTATTGGTAATTGTCAATGACCAGTCTTCTCACTTGGTGTATCTCAACATATGTATAAAATAACATACCTATGAAAATTTGAGCTCAATTGGTCGTCGAAGTTGCGAGATAATAATGAAAGAAAAGCACCCTTGTCACACGAAGTTGTGTGCTTTCAGATGGTTGATTTCGAGACCTTAAAATCTAATTCTGAGGTCTCGAAATCAAACTCGTGGAAAATTACTTCTTTCTCGGAAACTACGTTACCTCACAAGGATCCGTTTCTCACAATGTATTTATATTATAACACCCCTTACCAATATTCTGCCCTTTCATTGGTTTAGAGCGCGTCACATGATATGTCTTAGTTTTGCTAGACGACGGGCGTGTGATAGTGCATCAATTTGCCGTGCGCTAGTCCGAAAGACTAGCACACGGCGTGCAGTACCCAGACGTCCGTTGCGTGTACGAGGATGATATATTAATAGTCTGTAACCATTTCGGATTACATGACACTACATGCAGAGCACAGTAAAAGTTTTCGCAATCTGTATTCGCGTCGTCCGTGGATTGTAGCATTCCGGTCTGTAACATAATAGTACAGTATTTAGAAATGTTTGGGGTGTTATACAAAAAATATTGGCTGCTTTTACTCGTGCAATGGTTAAAACTATGACTCCCGATGTGATCCCCGGAGCGTTCTATTTTCCCTTCGCCTCGGGAAAATAGAACGCTCCGGGGATCACATCGGGAGTCATCGCCTCGAGAAAATAGAACGCTCCGGGGATCACATCGGGAGTCATAGTTTTAATCACAGCACTCGAAGCAGTCAATATTTGTATATTATCAACCGCTCCCCCATTACTCGTTATAAGGTTTTATGCTAATAAATATTACCAAAGTGTCAACTGCCTTTAACTATGACTTTAGCGATGATATGCGTGAAAATTGAAATTTTACGGAACTCTAAATTTACTTAATTGACAACGAGCTTTCGTTAAGATTTAAGAATATTGTTTTAATGCTAGAAAGAAGCAGTGTGATTGAACCCGTAAGTCAACACTGACTTAGCCTTTCGTCGGGGCATTCGCGGCTTAGAATGCATAGCCGCAAAGCATCTGGAACCGGGGAATAGGTATTAAAAACACCATGCAGATAAGTAAGTGCTGAAAGGTCAACCAATCACAAAGCATAATAGTTAATGTATGCTGACGCAACCGCTTACATCAACCAATCACAAAGTATAATAGGTTAAAGTCACCTGGAAATATATATTTTTTTCTTCAAACATTAGAGATATGTTTCTTAACAATAAAATATTGTATTGAGTAATTGTTTTAAACGATTTATATGTTAAACAAAAATTGTATGGGGGTGACTCCGCCTACCCCTTTTGTGACGTCAATACATCGAACACACGTACGTGCAAGTACAATCAAGTCCTAGTCGTGAGTTTGTACGTTTCGAAAAGGGTTTTTCTTGCATTTTTCTGGCAATGTCGACCAGGAATATGCTGCTAGATGCAGCAAAACAACTAAAGATGGGGTCAGTTTGCAAGTCTTTTCCAGCGCTGTGTAGCAAACACTTCGAGCCTTCGTGCTTCGAGAATCCGGAATACACTACACATTTTCATATGAAGAAAAAAGTTCTTTTCTAAAACATGACGCCATCCCAATAATTTTTCAAGATAGTGGGGAAGTCGAAGAAGGTACATGAAAGACGAATTCATCGCGCCTCGATTGACGTCACGAACAGTGCCCTCTCGGGTCGGGCTTATTTTCAATTTTGTAAATAACGTGTAAACTAATTTTTTAAAACCTCAGTTATTTGTTTATTCAAAATTACACTCATCAAAACACATATTTTAGGAACAACAGCTTTATTTTCACAAAATACCACTTCCAGGTGACTTTAATGTATGCTGACGGGTTTGAAAATTATGCTACCCTTTTTCTGTTGTAAAGAATTGCCATCCTCAAAAATGTTTTTTTTTAAAGGATTCCCGGTTTGAATCGATTTAGAAGAACACATTCCCCATTGAAAATCACTACGACATTGGACATTTTGATGATACAGGGTGATACAAGATGAGGGTTGCGAAACCATGCCCCTCCGGTTCCAGTCGCCCCACGGCTTCATAGCTACCTCCGTCACGAAGACCTTGACGAAAGGCTACTATTGACGTAGTTCATCAACACTCCGATATCTCCATTCTAGTTGTTTCCGCGGTCATCATTAATTGATCTCTTTGTGTCGACTATACGGAAATCTTCATGGTTGTGACGTCATTCGTGGTTTGCTACACACGATTAGCAACCATCAAAACATTTGTAATACTATTTAAAGATTGTTTTTATAACAACAATTAGTACTCCTGGAAAATATTTTTGTTACAAATAATGTGTATCATGAACACTAAAATAACTTCTCGGTTTTTTAGTGTTTCGATATTGGATTTTAGCTTTACGAGCGTGGAGAAACTCCCAAACAACACATGAATCATCATCCCAACAAGCTAGGCAAACCAGCAGTCAATTTCATTTTCGTGCGTTCGAATTAAAGCTGTTTTGCCTGTCCAGTTGTTACTGCGTTTCAAATTCAGAATTCGGCCATTCAGTTTCGTTTTGAGTCGAGTCAAATTCCTTTAGCACTCTGTTCAATTAAGCGTTCGTCATTCTTTTTCGTGACACACACGCCCCAAGAAGCGTCTGCGAATTTGAATGCTGCTTTGATGAATTATTGTTAAATTGAATGACTATTTTGTTAAGTCGAATGACACATTACATTTGACTAATCATAAAACGAAATCGAATGACCCTTTTCAGTTGCATTCGATTTCGCGCGAAATAGAATAGCTTGGAGGTTAAATTGACTGCTCATTTTCCGAAATTGACCGAGAAAACCTATACTAAGCTTGCTCCTAACCAACACCTTACAAAGCCATACAAAGTTATCAACTTATTCATGGTCAAACAAAGAGTACAAAGGGTGGAGATGGAGATATAAGACTTTGCAAAGGTGTGTAAGATGTTGATATTTGAAGAGTGATGTGCTACAATTTTGAAAGTAATTATGTCGATAGGTATTTTGGGGAGGGGGTGTCCTCGAACGTAGTCCTCTCTATAGGCCTACAGCCTGGGAAAATGTTGACATTTTAGATGGTCCCTAATATAGGAAGTGTCGTGGCCGAGCGGTGAAGACAGTGAATTCAAACTCTGGTGTTTCTGATCAGTAGAGTGTTGGTTCGTATCCCCAGCCGTGAAATTTGTGTCCTTAAGCAAGATATTTTTAAGGACACAAATGTTAAAACCATTGCTCCGTCCTTCGGATGGGACGTTAAGCCGTTGGTCCCACGTGTTATGTAACGCATGTAAAGGAATCGAGTGCACTTATCGAAAAAAGAAGGGGTTCGCCCCGGTGTTCCTGGTCCGATCGGCAGCAAATTGCGCCACAGCACATTGTAAAGCATTACATGGTGCTATCAGAATTAGGTCTCATAATTCAAACGTAGTCCCACATCTGGCATGAAATACTGTATGTTACAGCGCCAGAAGCGTCACTGGGTGACGGAAATGTGCGCTATATAAGAAGCCACAATTACTTAATTAAAAATAGGGAACAAGGTATACGTTTGGTAATCACTAATTAAAATTAATGTTAATAAAAACTAACATGTTTAGAAGTAGGCCTACAGCAGCTTTCGATGGTATAACGAATTTTCAGAATCATTTCACCTCAGATTATAGTGTGAGTATGGAAAAAATAGGCTTATCTATTTATATCCCCGAAATTTGAATCTGAAAAGCTTGCCTGTAGATACTTTTCTCAGATTGTGTATTCAAATTACGTGTTATTTTCCTTGCGTGGAAATAACAGCTCCTGATTTGCGGCGATATCTCAAAAACCGCACCGCCTCTTCAAATGAAACTTCCACATGTTAGTTTTATTGTCTATAAACCAAAGATATAATTTCCCTTTAATCTATAACCTCTGTATAAAATACCCGACCTCCGAGATTCTTTACAGACAACCTCTGATATTGGCGTGAAAAAGGTGATCTCGGTTACACTATTGTCGTGGTAATTGGTGCATCTTATTAGCATTGTGTATTAATACTTTAATCCATACGGCACCCAGATAACCTAATTGTTTCAATGTCTCAATAAATGCGAAGGACGCCATGGATTTCAGAAATAATCATAAAAACTGCTTTCGCTCGTTATGGAGACATTAACATGCGTCTGTTTGGCCCCAGGCTGCGCACGACCCCCTGCTCTTACAGCCACACACTCGCCGGTGCTTTCTCGAGAATAAATATCCGGTAATCGCCAAACTATACATGCATCCTCGTGCTTTTTACTGGGTGGATACAATTTCAAGTCGATGGGCAAAAACACTCCACGAAGCATAGACTTCAGGTAGTTGTTTTTCATTGACCTTTAAGATGAAGTTGACGTGTCTTTTTCCCCCTTTCTGGCTATCAACTCCCTTCGTTGTTTTTTTTTTTTTTTTTTTTTTTATCAATCAACATGTATGAGGAAAGCTTTTTGAAGCAGTTTAAATTCATCGTTGATTTATTTCATCATCAGATGACCTTTTCGTGTACGAAATAACATACAGACTTGCACAAATTGTCAGTATGAACATTTCTAACGGATACTGTTTGTGATGTCGTTGCTCTAGTATCGCCGTCAGCAGAAACGCAGTATATGAAAAGCTTCGCATAGTAACTTCAAACTAACGAGATTTCCAATGAATAAACCATATCCCTGTAGCATTAAAAAGCCACAACCAATAGGAGACTTTCCAACGCTAGGCGGCAGCAGACATACCGGGTAAATTTCCATTGTTTACGTAGTTCTGAACATGCGCATAATTCTGAGAACAATGGATTTACCCGGTAAGTCTGCTGCCCTCTATCGTGACAGAAAGTCTCCCATTATTACATGTGGTATTTTGTTAAGATGGAGTCTGAAGAAAGGGCAGGGTACGTTTTCCGTTGTAAGTACGCAGGTGCAACCCTCTCTAGTTCTAGAGTGTTTCGGCCTTGGATTCGGCTCAGGCTAGCTTTGCCCCGCCGGTTGAGTTGACAACTGTGTGTGCTTTGCGTACATGCGCTCAGGGCTTCAGACGAGAGAACGGAGCCTCAAGCCGAATCCAAAGCCGAAAGCCTTGGTTTTGGAAAAGGGCCAAATACTTGAAATTGAGTGGGATAATGAGTCAGGGTACGGTGGGGACTAACACTTCAGTGTCATGACAATGATAGAGCTGCCCGTTGGCGTAGTCTGGTTCCCTGTTTACCATTTCACGTGTGGTTAAAGCTAAATGGTGGTGTATATGGTGAGTTAACGCCCCAAGCAGATCCATACCCTCGAGTACACTGGTCAAAGTGAGAATTGTTATAAAACTCCACGTTGTGCGCAGTGGTTGCATATACACCAACAGCCAAATCAAAGTTTCGACACCGGGGGCTTTAAAACGCTGAAAAGCCATAATGCATGGCCTAATGGCCCAACCATGGGCTATAAAATATACTTTGTGGTTTAAATGTCAACTGTTGACGTAATCGGGTTCGAATTTAGCCATACAAGTCACAGTTCTTGTGATAATAACTGCTCACTGTACTTATTATGAAAGCTTGGAATGTAACGGAATGGATTATGTTAATTCGCAATGGAGTTTATTGTATAGCAGCACGAAGTAAATGCACATTAGAATGTATAACGATATTCGAATACATATATACAATTATGCAAGTATGCATCTGGTAGAAAGTATTGTTGGCACTTCAAAAGAACTTTTAAGCCCATTACTCGTGTATTCTTATGATCATGTAGACAATTTGTTTGGATAAACTATGAATAGTCGCTGATATGAAATTAAGATGTTAATGTTATTGGGGATACATATTAAATACAGCAGGTTGATATAGCGGTTATACGTACACCACCGTCCTGCTTCCCTGTACAGTCAACCATAACAAATGTCATTGATAATCAAACTCTAGCAATAACTCCACAACCTATTTTGTTCGTACCTATTGTACAAAATATGGATGGAATTATATTAGTGATGTGAAATTGCTCACTTCTCCAAACATTGATGTGTGTTTACATAGCCCTATGTGTAAGGCTATAGCTTCTCTTCAAATGAGCAGCACAGCACGCCCCATGCTGCATAAATAACGAGCACAAGAGCCCTTGCAATGTTTATTCACTGAAGGCGATTTCCGAACATGGTTTTGACAATCTGCACGTCCCAGACTGAACTCGGAGTTAAATGATCAAACAAAGAAAGACTTCTCGTTCTTTTACCGCTTGTTTCTCTTTCCCCTTTACCTCCTATGTAGGAGCCTTACGAAGCCGGACTTCCAACGTCTGTTCATTCAGCTGACAGGCTGCATGCATCTATTTATAGCAGAGATGAGAAAATCGCTGGTACTCCTCTCAGCATTCCCGATAGATCAGATTGGTAAGTTGTAGCTGGTTCCCGTAAGCTAAAGAAAATGCTGAGTGACATCTTTACTCATCTCTTCGACGGGATTTGTTTTAAAGTCAGCTATTTATGTTGAAATTTCTGTTTGATGGGTTGCTTCTGCCAGTGCCATGTATCCACACGGTTCTGCCTATTTTCGCATTCGTTATTTTGACCCAAAGAATAGGCAGATTATTTTGAAACATTTATCATTTTCGAAAATAAATATGAAAACCATCCATTGACAAGTTTCACCATCACACAGTGATTTTCGTAGCTTTAAAGTGCATCAGAGGTAATAATGCCACCAACGTGCCACATAAGTTCGAAAATTATTGAATGATTAAATCAACTGTTAAATTAAAAACAGGTAAAGATCAAAACAGATTAACTTAAATTTCTGTTAATGCTTGAGCATTTCTCCCAACTATATGTTTTGTTGCATGAGCCAACAAGTATTGATTTTGGTTTTGTTGCAATATTCTCCTTTAACTTGATTTGATGGCATAAACATTATTCTGTTTTTCAGAATTGCTTATTATATAAGCCATTTGCTTATAATATATAATTTACCGCTCAGAGTTTCATGGCACAGGACACCTCTGGTAATTTAAAAAAAAAAACCATTATTCTCACTTGGTGTATCCCAACATATGCATAAAATAACAAATCTGTGAAAACTTGGACTGAATTTGGTCATCGAAGTTGCAAAAGAACGATAGTTGTGTGCTTTCAGTTACTTCAGAGGGAACCGGTTACATCAACAGCTCCTCATTGCTCGCTACCGAGTGAGTTTTTATGCTAACAATTATTTTAAAGGCAGTGGACACTATTGGTAATTACTCAAAATAATACTTAGCATAAAGCCTTACTTGGTAACGAGTAATGGGAAGAGGTTGACGGTATAAAACATTAATAATAATATAATAATATTTATTCGGGCAATCACATTTATAAGCACATTGTTAGAAACGGCTCCCTCTGAAGTGCCATAGTTTTTGAGAAAGAAGTAATTTTCCACGAATTTGATTTCGAGACCTCAGATTTAGAACTTGAGGTCTCGAAATCAACCATCTAAACGCACACAACTTCGTGTGACAAGGGTGTTTTTTCTTTCATTATTATCTCGCAAGTTCGATGGCCGATTGAGCTCAAAATTTCAAAGGTTTGTTATTTTATGCATATGTTGAGATACACCAACTGTGAAGGCTAGTCTTTGACAGTTACCAATAGTGTCCACTGCCTTTAAGTAATTACCAATAGTGTCCAGTGCCTTTAAACTGCTTTTATCTATTGTATAGCTTAATTTGTAACAGCAAGATGCCTTTTGAGTTTGCAATTATACTTTCGATGCAAGCCTGGCTTTAACAAGCATGCCGATTTGTCATTGCTTTAATATCTATACGCCGGGGAGCTTACACAGGAGACAAAACATAGAACCAACAAGAATACTTGACTTTGTCTGTTTGCAAACTCCAAAATGATTGATTGAAGTTGAGCAATGGTTGACTCAGTACGGAACAAAGTACGGAGTTGTGAATTTGATGACGCAAGCATGGAATTAGGCGCAGTCTAAGAAGCCTATTGTCATGAGACAGAAGAAGATATTTGGCTATATATAGGGTCATTGCTGATGTAATTTTGAAGGAAAAATATATATATAAAGGAAGTAGCAGAAGCCAAGGGCAGCCATTTTGAAAATGTCTCGTCGTTCTCCCAATATTTAATTAAACGGCAAATTTGCTATGTCCTTATCATATTATTATAATATCTTTGTTCTGGCACCCCCGAACAAAGATATTGACAAAATAGGGACACCGCCAATATAGGGCTAGATAGCTCAGTTGGTAGAGCGCCGGCACGTTAATCCGGAGGTCGTTGGTTCGAATCCCACTCTAGTCAATTCTTTGTTCAACCCAAAACTCATTTCAAAATTTACCCAGTCAGTTTCCCTTGTGGTTTATACACATATCTTTTTCGTGACAGACTGTGCCAAGTTCCATACTTGTATTATTATTATAATCAAAGGCACAATTCCCCACAATATTTCCATTTTCTGCCCACTAATTCCAGAATGTTTATTGTAGAGAACCTTTTATATCTGCACAATAATCACATTAGTGTTTGCATGATTTATCAGTTGCCACTTCGCTCCCATCCCTTTATCCCTAAATCCCCAAAGAATCATCTCTTTTCCTCAACTCACCGCATTGCATTCATTTTAGCACGGCATGCTTCAACGCACGAAAGCATTTCGGTTTGTTTCTTTTTATATACATATATTCCCATCTCGTCCACAATATTTATTATCAGGCCATCCGTATGAAAACCTCCCAGGTATGGTGATGATGATGGATATTGCGGGTCCGTCAGACCGTAGAGGCGGCAGCAACAAGGGTCGGGAGCTGACGGTATCTGAGATATCTGACCAATTAGAGGAGTCTGTTATACTTGATGGACCAATGGCAACATCAGAAGACCTGCAGCTAATTGCTAAGTAAGGAAGGTTGTATTATTAATAAGGCCGTGTCCAGGTTTATTACATTATGGTCGCAGTACAGAGAAGTCATTATCTTCAATGTTGTCATTGCATCCGGTGGCCTCAGCCGAAGTCACTCGATTCGAACACGGTCTTTTCGAAACCGAGGCGTTTGGCTTTAGCCTCGCCATAAACTAGGGCAAGTTCGCGCAAGGACCAATGGTTATAAGTAGTTGTTGTTTTAGTAACGTACAGGTCATGCGCACAGAAGTTGTTGCTCGAACGGCTCTAGTCATCTCGTGTCATCGCAACCAACGACTCAAAGCACGTTAAATTTCTGATAACCGGTCCACCCTGCACTGTGCTATGAAAACGACTATTGGTAAAACCAGCAATGCAAGCACGCCCAGTAGGCTGGTTCCAAAATAGTCGACTAGCTTAGTCTTTGGCCCTTTTCGAAACCACGGCTACGGCTTTGTAATTGGCTTCAGGCTCCGCCCTCTCGACTGAAGCAGCCCTGAGTGCGCGTATGAAAAGCACGTGAAGCCGTGGATTCGGCCGTCGACTAGCCAGAGTTTGGACTATCTACCATTAGTCCTTGCGCAAACTTGGCCTAGGCTTAGCCTTCTTGAATCCCGGTGCCGAAATCAGTGCACGACTTCAAAAGCCGACCAGAGCCCAGTATGAATGAGCAATGGGTATAAACAATTTATCGTAACATGGGGCAGCCTGAAGAACGGCTACTTTTAAATGGTTTATCTCAATAAGAATTTCAGGGGAAATGTTGCTTGTGTGTTATGCACTTCACGTTGCGCTTAGGGCTAGCGCCTAAATTCGGCTCTTGCCCTTTTAGCAAAGAATGGCAATTGTAAGCGCAGAATTCGGCGATAAGCAGAGTCATAAAAAGGGCCCTGCTTTTTCAGTTTCTCACTTCAAACTTCAAAGCAATGTACGTGGTAATTTTTTAGTGACGGTGCTTTAAACCACGATTGGCGGGACTTCTTCAAACAATTGCTTAATGCAAAACTGGACGGCTTCAAAATGGTTGTAGAAGCCCACATCCCAAACCCTGTCATCTACCGTAAATTTAACAACGTTGTAACTTATAGGCAGTGACCATATTTACGAATGGTCTATCAAATGTTTGAGACATGTCATCGACTGCCCTTGAGCAAAACCATTACCTGTCAAACAATGACACTCTTCAAGGTGAATTAGAAGCGAATCGAGTAATAATCTTGAAGTTTGTGTAACAAATTTCATTTACCACTATCGACTGATAGCCATATGCATTAAAAATGAAGTATGGGCTGTATACAGTCATTCAAAAATATATATAGCGTCCAGTGCTATAAAAAGGGTCCTTTCGTAAATTCGATTACAGCTACAATAAAAATAAAAAACACTTCATCACAATAAAACGGACTGCCGCAATAAAGGATTATTTTCTACCGTCCACACAAAAGAGTTGGTAAATTGCCAGCACACCAAAGGTTGAATGCATTACGATTTTTTTCTTTTTACAAAAATTGTTTTGTCGGTAAACATCAATACAAAAAGAATACTTGAAAGACTTTAATCTGTCATTCTCGAATCAAAATTGGATGACTATTCGTACTTTTCAATTTGAACAATGGTTCAGGTTGCATGCGATGTCTTTAAGAGTGTATGTCGTATGAATATTATCATACTTTTCTTTAATTGTTAGACCCTTGTCTCTCTCTGTCTGTGGTAATGTTTTGAGTACAGAGCATTTAATTTAATTTGTTTCAGGAATACAGAACATTATTTGGTTCCACCCTTAGGCTCATTGCATCGATGTGTTCAAAGCCATTGGACACTTTCGGTAAACAGTGTTGTCCAAATGCCCACACTTCGTGTATCACAACTTATATACAAAATAACAAACCTGTGAAAATTTAGTCTCAATCGGTCATCGGAGTCGGGAGAAAAAAAACGGGAAAACCAACCCTTGTTTCGGCACGTTTCGCCGTGTCATGACATGTGTTTAAAATAAAGCCGTAGTTCTCGATATCACGAATTGATGATTGTTTTACTGTTTTCTCAAAAAGTAAAGCATTTCATGGAATAATATTTCAAGAGGAGTCTTTCACCATTACCTTCTGTAAACACTGTAAGTTATTTGTAAATCTGTGATTTTTTTTTTCTGTTCCGAAAGTGTCCAATGGTTTTAAAGCACTGTAAACTCAGTACTTTCCAGAGTCATGTGGAAAAAAACACGGGCATACTCGGGTGGGATTCGAATTTGCCTCTAGAGCAGAACCCAATTTCATGGCTCTGCTTACCGCCGATTTCTGCGCTTACGATTAACATTCCCCGCTTGCGTGCAAGAAGAAACAAAGAGAAACATCAGTCTTTTCATTTCTTGTCATTCAACCATCAAGGATAACTACGATTGGCAGAATTATGCCACACTCGGGGGAATCCCCGAGTCAACATTAATAATGCTGGTTATTGACGTCTTTGTTTGCTCGATTTGTTTATTTAGAGACATGGAGGAGGTACGAAAGATGCTACGAGAGGTCGATCTAGATGAGATGATTCCTCGACAACGATCACCCGGTAAGCCATAGCCGCATATCACCCACAGCTACAACCATATCCCAAAGCCATTTTTCGGCTCCTTGGAATATTCAATATAGCTTTCTTGTAATGCGACCAAGGATGCATTTCAATTTAACTGACTCATTTAATAGCTCGCAAGCCCGAGGAAACCAGTGAACCATGTAAACCAAACCTCGGGGTTAACTCATCTCTTCCACGATGTTTTGTTATTTTATGTGCACTACTAATCCGAGTACACGGGACCAATGGCTTTATGTCCCATCCGAATGGCAATTATAGTACAAGTGCCTCGACCGGGACTCCAACCCCACACTCTGCTAATCAGAAATACCAGATGAATATAATGTGAACAGGACAAAACTTGGGTTGACCCCTACTCTTCCACGATACAGTGTTCTGGGTTCATTTACGTGCACTTACCAACAGTGCACGGCACGGGACCTATATTGCTTAAAGGCACTGGATACCTTTTGTGTAAATTTCTTTATTAAAGGCAGTGGACACTATTGGTAATTACTCAAAATAATTATTAGCATAAAACCTTTATTGGTTACGAGTAATGGGGAGAGGTTGATGGTATAAAACATTGTGAGAAACGGCTCCCTCTGAAGTGCCATAGTTTTCGAGAAAGACGTAATTTTCCACGAATTTGATTTCGAGACCTCAGATTTAGAACTTGAGGTCTCGAAATCGACCGTCTGAACGCACACAACTTCGTGTGACAAGGGTGGGTTTTTTCTTCGATGGCCGATTGAGCTCAAATTTTCACAGGTTTGTTATTTTATGCATATGTTGAGATACACCAACTGTGAAGGCTAGTCTTTGACAATTACCAATAGTGTCCACTGCCTTTAATTACTAATTTCTTAAGATCAGTCTTCTGACTTGGTGTATCTCAACATATGCATAAAATAACAAACCTGTGAAAATTTGAACTCAATCGGTCGTCGATGTTGCGAAAGGATAACGGAAGAAAAAGCGCCCCTGTTGCACAAGTTGCGTGCTTTCAAATGCTTGAATTCGAGACCTCAGCTGAGGTCTCGAAGGATGCAAGTGTCATGACTGGGACTCGAACCATACACTCTGCTTATCAGAAACACTGGCGCTCTTACCCGCTCAGCCACGACACGCCACTAATGCGGTTAACACATGTACTGGATAGAGCCTGTAATAAACGAAATGCTTACGTTTTAATAAGTGTACCAACACTTTTGGCTTATGCTTTCTATTTAAAAAAAAATCGCACCCTTTTAGGTGACCCCTGAGTGTCGCTTCTCGGATCGTATTGTATTATTTTGATAGTAATTGTTATGACTTCTGACTTCTGATTTGCCGATAGGTTTTCCCCCTCAGAACTCAGGAAAGTATACAGTGCTTAAAGACACTGGACACTATTGGTGCATCTCAAATAATGCATACAATAACAAACCTGTGAAAATTTCAGCTCAACCTATCGTCGAAGTTGCGAGATAATAATGAAAAATAAACACACTTGTAACACGAAGTTGTGTGCTTTCAGATGCTTGATTTCGAGACCTCAAAATTTAAAATCTGATGTCTTAAAATCAAATTCGTGGAAAACTACTTCTTTCTTGAAAACTACGTCACTTCATAGGGAGCCGTTTCTCACAATGTTATATACTATCATCCTCTCCCCATTACTCGTTACCAAGTAAGGTTTTTATTTATGCTAATGATTATTTTGAGTAATTACCAATAGTGTCCACTGCCTTATATAGACCTCGGTTTAAGGGTAACAAACCGAGGCCAACGTAAATGTGTGCGAGTTACTGACCGATAGTTTGAAGCTTGGCTGACTAAACATCCTCTACTCACGGTCTCAACCGACGGCATGGGTTGAGATGTTAAAATCGATCTTTAGGTTAAATCAAACTGCAAATACTACAGATCATTGATCACAATACATTGTAGCACTCTATCACAATATTATGTTTCCCGCCAACGGCAATTGCTTGCGGTGATCATTCCGGTAAATGGTTACTATATTTAGTATGTTTTTCCATGTAGAAATACTTTCCTATACTTAGAGTTTGGACCACTGTTGTTTTAATCAATACATCACACCTTAAGATGAGGCTTAGAGTGGAAAACGTATTCTGTCCCTCTCGTTTAAAAGGAACATCCATTTTCATACACACAGAAAAAGAAATAAGCAAACACAAAAACGGTCACTTATTTGAGTTAGAAGCACCGCGATGAACACATAAGTGACAGTGCAACACTATATTTGGCGAGTCTACGGTCACATGAGTGTATGACAAACAGTTCTACAAAAAACAAAAGTTTTCGCTTCTTCGTAAAACGCCATTATATTGATGCAAGATAATTTTGTCACCCTTGGAGATTATCGACCCCGCAGAAAAAAACACTTATTGTGAAACCCTAAATCATGGTCGAGGTTACTCAACAGAGACTTGATCCAGTCTGACGAGCTTTTACATTTTACCAAGTTAGGTGACTGTCATGCATCTCGTCCTTGTGTACAGAAACAAAAAATATTATTATTTTTTTTTTGTGCATTTAGATTTGGATATATATTCCCAACGCTCTAATTAGAGCCAAACGAGAAGAGAGAATACAATAAAGACATTTCAGTTTTAGATGTGGGAGGAAAACCTTAGAGACCTATTACAGGGAAACTCCACGCAGTCAAGTGTAGGGACTGAAAACCCAATCCACAGAATGCCCCGGTGGGATTTGCACCGGGGTTCAAGAGATTGAAGGCGATGATGGTGGATAGCGAGCGTGATACCACTATATGACCGCTAATGATGGTATAATGATTGCAAAAAGGAACGTACGGTGATTAAGTATGCATTTGATAGACCTACCAACGAAAAAAATTAATCCAGTTAAAATATAAACTTTTGGTTTTTACCCATACACCGAAAAATATCACAGGCATATAACTCGGATAAGATTCGAACCCACAACCCTTGCAATTATAGAGCAGTGTCATACTAACGAGACCAACGAGATTGCCCTGTGGTTAAAGGCAGTTCGAAATTAATATGCTTTATCCCCGATGCAAATTTAACATCTATTATAATTCAATAAAATTGAATGTTAGCACGGTGCAAGTTCAGAGATGATGTTTGGGTGTGGCTATAAGAGAGACGGTGGTACCTCAAACATGTGCATGTATAAGCCGAAATATCAACCTAAAATAAATACTGTACCAATAGTTTGCAATACAAGAGCATCACTTGGATGTGCTTGTCTCGAAGTTCTGAATTCATTACGACGCTTTGGGATCCAACAGCTTATACTTGCACCATTAAATACACTTGACACTATTGGTAATTGTCAAAGACCAGTCTTCTCATTTGGTGTATCTCAACATATGCATAAAATAACAAACCTGTAAAAATTTGAGCTCAATATTGGTATTCGAACTTGCGAGATAATAATGAAAGAAAAACACACGAAGTTGTGCAAAATTTAATTCTGAGGTCTCGAAATCGAATTCGTGGAAAATAACTTCTTTCTCGAAAACTACATTAATTCAGAGGGAGCCGTTTCTCACACGGTTTTAGACCATCTAGTTTTAGACCTCTCCCAATTACTCGTTACCAAGTTAGGTTTATGCTTGTTATTATTTTGAGTAATTACCACTTGTGTCCACTGCCTTAAAGTCCACATGTAATGTATTGCTTATTTTATTTTCTCTGCTGTTTTATCTAAACTGTTTTAGCCTAAACTGTCGCAATGTAGACTAGTGATATTTACACACAAACATACCACTTCCCTTTACTTGTTTTTTTTTTAATTAGCGCTTGATTGTTTTTTCGTTTTTATATGAGGTAAGTTTGTGGCAATTTTAATAATCATAAATTCATACATGTTCAAGTCGCGTATATCTCAGGGCAATGTTTTTATATTCGATTCAATATGCTACTCAAATTATTGAGGATATAATTTTAGCCATAAGTGCAATCCCCCTCTAATACCAACCTTCTTACAATCCAGTGCCCTATTCTCGTTATTAAAAAATGTTCTTAATGATTTTGAAATAACCGGAAGGCTTTTTTGATTGAACGATTAAAATCTGCCATTGTTCGGTACATCCAAATTATACACAGTACGATAAATAGTATCATGTACTGGGTTCATGTATCAGGCAGTAGCTCTAGATTGCATGCGATATGTTACTAGCATAACAACGCTATACACAACGGGTAATTCAAGACCCGTGTGTTTAACATGTCGAAGAATTCCCTTAATTCCGCAAACAAACGGCACATCGCGAATTGTGACCAAACTGGGAATGCCATTACAACCCTATGAACTAGCTCAGTAGATGTTCATTTTCCTGCCCGTTTCCCCAGCAACGTCGTCAGGGTGATTCGTGCTCAACGAGTCTACATCACTTCACTGCATTCAGTTGAGTTTTAACACAACCATGTTTCTCTTAATACAGAGAGAGGTCTTGCGTTTTGTGCACTGGCACAACGTGCATGAATTCATATCGTGAGAGCGACTGGTCTAACCTAAAGGGGATCCGAAAAAGTTAATCATAGCATGTATTTTATTATAACTGGAAAGATGTTTTTCCACATGGAATACAATTACATCTCTCCAGACTCAAAGTAGGTGGAACAAAATACATAATATCCGTTCGAAAGACTGTGAATGGCGAGGAAATCAAACCACAGCAATGTGGTTTTACCTAAATTTCACGTACATTTGAAAACCTTTGGAAAAAAAACATTTATTCAGCGTTTCTTTTTCATAAAACGCCGATATTTGCAGGACATTTAAATAGTGTCTTAAAGGAACACGTTGCCGTGGATCAGTCGAGTTGGTCTTTAAAAAAACGTTTGTAACCGTTTGTTATAAAATGCATATGATTAGAAAGATATTTTAAAAGTAGAATATAATGATCCACACAAGTATCACTCGAAATTGCGTGGTTTTCCTTGTACCTCGTCGACAAACACAGTCGGCCATTTATGGGACTCCCATAAATGGCCGACCGTGTTAGTTCGCAAAGTAAAAGGAAAACTACGCAATTTCGAGGCAAATGTGTGTTGATCATTGTGTTCTACTTTTAAAACATCTTTCTAACCATATGCATTTTACACCAAACGGTTACAAACGCTTTTTAAAGACCAACTCGACTGATCCAACGCTTTTCAAAGACCAACTCGACCGATCCAAGGCAACGTGTTCCTTTAAGTGGGAACGAACGATTTGTTGTCAATGGTCATGCATCACCTTTTATTTAAGACGTATATGACTGATGCTGTGTCACCAACAAAAAGACCTATGCAAAATTAATATGGTAATATTAGTCATTGCAACCCAAACAAATTCAATGCTGAAAGAAAGATCCAAACTTGCATTTTAACCACCGTCATTTGCATAAAGATCAACATAACAAAACGCTCAAACATGTGTAGTTATTAATCTGGTACGGTATTCAAACAGTCAGCATTCGGCGTGTCGATAGCTGGGTCGTTAAGAGCTTCGTACTCAACCTCTTGTGCTTCGATCGGCATAGTATGGGTTCGAGTCCCGGTCGACACTTGTGCCTTGAGTAGGATATTTAACCATAATTGCGCTATCCTTCGGGTGGGACATTAAGCCGTAGGTTCTGTGTACTATAGGATTGGTAGTGCAAGTAAAATCATCCCTAATACGTATTAAGTAGGAGTAGAGGTTAACCCTTGGGCATGGTTCACATTTTAGCAAGCACCCTTGTATGCAGGTTTCTTCAGGTTTCTTTAAGTTCACTTATGAGGCATCCTTAAGTTTCAATACCAGACATTGAAACGACAAAATGAACTACTAAATACTAAGCAGTACTAATAATATCGTCACGGGAGCAAAATTAACTTCATTCTAAGAGGCAAATCAATTATAAAAGGTTCATACTATTGTCAATATTTGAAACAACGATAAGAACCAAACGACTCTTTTCCAAAAGTAATAATGGTGTTTCCATGGTGTACCGTGATCCAAAAAGAGGCGTGGTGTACAGCACCCTACGTGTCCCCTCCCCCCCCCCCCCAATATTTTCCCCACCAACCATGGCTGCTAATAACAGACACTAACAATGAATAATCTTTTAGGCAGTTTGAGTCAATCGATTTTGGCTGGTATAATTACCGTCAATGACCCTGGTCTCCATAGTATTAACGATGACGGGATGCATCATTATCTTCACCATAATAGAGTAAATACAAATTGTCATTTTGTGTACACAATAGAGGAACCAATAGTTGTGAAATGTCAATGATCGCAACCCACAGTTAAACATAATTATTGCATCCTTACACACAAATAAGACCTCGTCAGAATTCGTTTTATTTTTTATAGGCACTGGACAATGGTAATTACTCATGTTCGCATAAAAGCTTACTTGGTAACGAGCGATGGGGAATTTTCAGTACAAAACATTGTGAGAAACAGCTCCCTCTGAAGTAACGTAGTATAAAAAAGATGTAATTTCTCACTGGAATATTTAAAGACTTCATGCACGAAGCCCGGCCGGCATCTGAAGGAACACAAATTGCAACGATTAATGACCAATTAATTCCAAATTTTCACAGAGTGTTCATGTTATTCATGTTTTTGGATACACCAAATGAGAATACTGGTCTTTAAAATTACGAAGGTGTCCAGTTGCCTGTAAAGCAATTGGATACTTTCGGTAAACAGTATTATCCAAAGACCCACACTTCGTGTATCACAACTTATATATAAAATAACAAACCTGTAAAAGATTAGGCTCAATCGGTCATTGGAGTCGGGAGAAAATAACGGGAAACCCACCCATGTTTCCGCACGTTTCGCCGTGTCATGACATGTGTTTAAAATAAATCCGTGATTCTCGTTATCGAGAATTGATAATTGTTTTAATGTTTTCTCAAAAAGTAAAGCATTTCATGGAATAATATTTCCAGAGAAGTCTTTCACCATTACCTTCTGTAAACCCTGTAAGTTACTTGTAAATCTGTGAACTTTTATATATTTGTTCTGTTCCGAAAGTGTATAATGGCTTTAAAATAGCGAATTCTGATGTAACATTGTTTGGGCAGGGGATGGTGTACAGACATTCCAGTCAGTTGGTTTCCAGTATAGGGGTTCAAGAGGGGAGTATTAAAACGTCAGTCCTCCCCGTGGCATATTATCTGTAGCAGCCTATGCAATCTCGGGGATATCATAGTCATCCTTCGGGAACATTGATTTGCCTAACTCCCATTCCCACCTCTCCATTTTCAGATATACGGATTACCATACCCATTTAGGCGCCCCTGGCTCAATAATTAATCATTGACGCACACACTGAACTTATTATTCAATCGTGTTGCTAATTTTTCATTCGCAGTTTGGTCATATCTTTTTAGAACTACAAGTAACACAAATTGTACTCGTGACAACACCATTGTGAGGGCCAAACACATCAACCCCGTTGAATGAATATAACCATTGTATAAGCTACTCATCAAACAGCGTCTTCCAGTTGTTATTTATCTCACTTCTTTCTTTCTTTGGTGTTACTTTTAATTTTGTCCAGATGATATCGTGCACGTAGCCTCCATCCACCATCACAGCAGCCTAATTAGACTACGTCGACGACTATTCTGCTGCTGTGGACGGTCGAAGCACATCCAGCCCTAAGCAAGGCCGTGTCCGAATCAACGACTTCGGCTACGGCTGTTGGCTTCATTGACTGTCCAAGCGCAAGTCCAGCCACATGTCAATTCGGACACGGTCTACAATAAAATTTAACAAAATCTTTATCAAGACATTCATTTGTGACCAAAACATGGAAACCACAATGCAATGTCAGTTACGTCGACACTAGGTTTTGTTAGGTAAAAACCAAGACACCAATGCAATTGCCCAGTAAAACACACAACACCAACCCAAGTGATTGTGGTCACTCCCTTTCGCCCTTTGTTTGTGAAGGATCAAGAAACTCGATACTGGACTTTTACACTAGTGGACTATCAACCATATACATTAGTTTTCAAGGATGGACTATATATATCAAGAAGCTACGAGACACTCGTCATGGTTCCTTCTACATGCAAGGCTTGGCTTGCATCATAAGCAGAAGTGCTCAACACTGATAAAGACATGGGCATACTGCTGTGAACGAGTCGAGTTCAAAGGAATATTTTGGTGTTGCTACGGAGAGTCGAATTCAGCGATAGTTGAAGTTCCAGAGAACTGTTGTCGATGGGCGAATGAGGGGGAAAATCTGCCTCTTGAGGAGGAGGAACACGCAAACTCATTGCATTATTAATTTGCTTGAGTTTAGATTATAATTTATGTTATGGATCGACGAGGCAGTGGTTCGACGTTTGAAGCAAGGCCGCATAGAAACAACTAAAATCAGATTACTTTCGGCACAGAATCGCAAAGAGAAACCATTCAGGACGTATGTGTCATCACCGTTTCCTCTATAATATGGCGGCATTTTTACGTCAATGCCAATGTCCAAACCACAAACCAAGCTCAGTATAATTTTTTAGTGTAGGCCTACGGTATTTATTCCCTACTCAGTGTCAGTGAAATGCAGCGCACATCCACAACACTCATTCATTAATCACCGGTATGTAATTTATTATCAATATGAATCGTTATCGACCAAAATGTTAGTGACGTGTACATCGTTAGTGGATGGTGTCTGCAATAGGTTGCACTACGATAAGCTAGTCTGCGAACGAGAACAGACATACGCCCTCAACGACGAGATGTAACGGCAGGGTGTGGATGTTAATAAAGTGACTATTTCTAGCAAAATCAGTGCAGACAATAGTCAGGCAGCACCGGTCAATCGCAACTCGGATCATAAACTTGCACCCAGGGCTACGAGCGCCCCCATTACAGCAGTCCAGCATTCACAATAAGAACAACAAGAGACAGAGTGCACAAAACATCGATCGAGACCATACCAATATTCTGTTGGGGGTATTGTATTAGGGAGTGCACTTTTTGGTTTGAGTGTCCACCATATCTAAACATGGCTTTATGGCTCTTTTCAGAGCCACGATCATTCCTGTAGAGAGGTTTACATAACAAATAATAACTTCTTTAAGTGCTCTTTGAATGTAAAAGAGTGAAAAACTTCTCGTTTTATCCGCCATTCCACTCTTGCAAAGAGCCATTTGGCGGACAACTCCTTTTAGAATGAAAGACGCGTACTTTTAACTCGATTTAGAGTGAGGTTCGTTCCAATTTCACGAACAAAAAGAGTGACACAGATTGACTTTCACTCTCAAAACAGCGAAACTGACACCACTCAGACAAGGGAGAGTAAAATGTTCACTCTTTTACATTAAGAGAGTTGGAGTGGTGAGTGAGATGGTTGACTCGGAACAACCCTGCCTGCAAAAGAAAGTTGTTTGAGTTTAAAGACAAATCCAAACTATTGTACAGAACACCTTTTTAAAACTACACACGTGGGCAATCTTGCTCTCACCATTTAATACCCTATAATTGGTGAGCACATTGTGATGGTATAACTATTATAGTAAAAGGTTTATGGTGAATTTGTCTGTTTACCAAAAGTGCAATTCTGCAGGTGTCCATCTTATCTCAAAAAAGCTTATGAACCCCAACATAGGCTGGAAAGAGGGAACGTTTAAACTCTTAGTTTGAAAGAAATCTTTAAAATCAAGCATAATTTATTCAGAAGGTAATCAAATGTTTTGCAACCTGGTTGTAGGAAATGCAGATTATCTCTTTCATACCAGTCTTTCCTTTTTTTTAGTTGCATGCTAAATTGCATGACGCCCCCCCCCCCCCGCCTTTCAATGCACTCTAAGTACACAGAGTTGTGTCGTTGTGTTGTTTACCAACGACTTCTGACCAATCAACTTTCTTAACTTATATTTCACTGTCAATACCGTGTATAATTAACGGGGCATTAGCAGCTCTTTACACATAATAAAGAAATATTCTGTGATTTTTGTTATGTTGACCTTTATACGTTCAGTGCGTGGTGGCTGTTTGAAAGCGGGTTCGGCGAGTGAATGTGATAGTGCCAAAAGAAACCCTCGGACTTTTAATATCCGCAAGTTCCTTTTTACGTCTAAGAGTACAGCAATGAGGAAATGTGTACTGTTCGGACATACTATTGACTGCGAAAGGTTTAAGACGTGATTTGGGCCAATTATAGGTGGAAAGAGCTATATCGATAAAATAACCGAAGGAACAACATGATAATAAAACACGTCAACTTAATGGTATAAGAGAATTATAAGAGAATATTAATTTTGGTATAATTATGTTACTAGGTCCGTCGACCCTTGACCTCCGTTGATTCGAAATACCGGTAGGCCTACCTGTCCGGAGTGGTATCAACTTTGGCCCGGTTCAATTCACGCATCAGATAGGGGTTTCTTATTAACGTTTACTTTTTCCACCATATTTTCATTAAAGCATTCCGAATTCCGAAACAATGCGGTACACAACCTAAAATAGTATCATGATAAATACAGCATCATGTGTCAGTTTATTTTTTAACTGTACTGTTTCCCATACTGCATTGTGGTATACCTTTAAAGCCATTGGACACTTTCGGTAAACAGTATTGTACAAGGCCCACACTTCGTGTACCACAACTTATATATAAAACAACAAACCTGTGAAAATTTAGGCTCAATCGGTCATTTGAGTCGGGAGAAAATAACGGGAAAACCCACCCTTGTTTCCGCACGTTTCGCCGTGTCATGACATGTGTTTAAAATAACCCCGTAATTTTCACTATCGAGAATTGATATTGATATTGTTTTAATGTTTTCTCAAAAAGTAAATCATTTCATGGAATAATATTTCAAGATAAGTCTTTCACCATTACCTTCTGTAAACCCTGTAAAATATTTTTTTTCTGTACCGAAAGTGTATAATGGCTTTAAAGGCATTATGGGCTATTTCACCGTTTGTGGTCAATTCCACGTGAATAACATCTACTTCTTGACTAATTTTTCCATTACTTTACCTGACCGTGCATGAATAACCAGTTTCTGGCTGCTTGACATTGATGCGTGAACATTATTAGGAACTGCTCCATTGGTTCCATGGTTGGAGTTGCTATACATGCACATTCACTCACCGAACACTATTATTGAAATACTTTCACCCTTCAGACTGTTGGCATGTAATGCATGCGAAAGGTGAACCAGGAACTGGATATTTAATTTACATAATGACCGATTTCTAAAAAGGGACTAAGTGCAAACGTTTCAACCATGAGTTCATCAATGAGTGGTAACATTCTGAAACAAATAATGTTATTTATCTTTCAGTTAATTTGACTGTCTTTACTTTCGCAATATTTGTTTGTTTTCATAATTTCATGAAGAAGGCCTACATTAATGAGTGCTTGGTAAATATACAAAACATAACCAAGGTAACCGAGTGCATTTTGTACATCAATGGCTTTTTTAGAATTCAGTTATTTAATAACAATACTACTTAAGTTTTACCTAACTATGTTTTGCGCTTAAAGGCACTGGACACTATTGGTAACTATACTCAAAATAATTATTAGCATAAAAAAACTTACTTGGTAGTGAGCAATGGAGAGCTGTTGATAGTATAAAACGTTGTGAGAAACGGCTCCCTCTGAAGTAACGTTTTTGAGAAAGAAGTAATTTCTGACTAAAATATTTGATTTGAATTCGAGACCTCAGTTGAGAGGTATCGAATTCAAAGCATTTGAAAGCACGCCACTTGTGCGACAAAGGGTTTTTTCTTCCATTGTTCTCTCGCAACTTCGACGACCAATTGAGTTAACATTTTCACAGGTTTTTTAAGTTATGCATATGTTGAGATACACCAAGTAAAAAGACTTTGACAATTACCAATAGTGTCCAGTGCCTTTAAGGATCATTTATACTGATTTCCGTTGCAGGCAACTCTAAGTATACCAATAAGTGCAAAGTCCAAGTACGTATTTCGTACTTCTATCACAATATAAAATCACTATAAAAATGAAGTAAGTATTTAGTAATTACAATTAAGGTGACATGGCCACCATAAAATAATTAATATTACAATATAAACTTAAACTATTATAATGTATATTATGAATTCTAACCTGTTGTTTTCATTTCATCTATGGTCAAAGGTTAATTACCATAATTGGTACTAATCCAAAAGACTTGCGAAGAAGAGTTGACTGTAAATAAACTTGACACTTGTCAGCTTTGATGAACAAATATTTCGTTAATACGGTTGGCGTAGCATTTTCTCTCGTCTTCCACCTCTATAGACCTTGATCACACTGTCACCATTTGGTCATGTTCCCTGTTTCCAATAACAGTAATGAATGCTAACATTCATTACGCATGGCACCAGACTATTACTTCGCCAGCCTTTGTTTGGGTACATGAGTTGGAACGGAGTAAAATCAAGATGACCACACCGTGGTAAAGGTTTATATGACCTCGTTCCAATCAGCAGGGTCACTATGTGGATTGAGTTTTAGTCCATACCAGGTTGTGTGGCCGGGTTTATTCCTTGGGAAAAAATCGTGTTATTCCTCCCACATCTTAGACTGAAAGTTGGTTTTAAAAACTCTTCACAAACACAATTAATAAAGAAAAAAGGGAGTGCAGAGCATGGTTCAAACTGAATAAAAATACTTCATGTTCAGCAGCCCGTTCATGTCTCTTAAACTAATACCTACACCACCTATTAGCAAAGAGGTTTTGCAAATAATATAACCTCCTAAGTAAAGAGTTTTGTGTTACCATAGAGTACTCTGTATTTACTCTATGGTATTGCTGTGTGTTTGATCATGTTGATGTGTTTTGTCCGTCTGTAAGAGGGATTTTCTTAAAAGGTAAGGTTGGTTTACCAAGAAACTTTGTGGAAAATTAATCACGTCCAAATGGTTTTCGTTCCTAAAGGCTTTCCGTTAATTATAGACGCTCGTTCACTCGATGAAAAGACAATTTCCTATTCGTTAGTAATAGTCCACCTGACACTCGGAGCATGGATTTCGCAAACCTTTGTGAGGATACATTGTCAAACACATTATGTCTGGAGAGCAGACTCATAATTATCAGCGCGTGAGAGTCATTGGTGAGCTTAACACAATCAAACCGGGGGCCTACAACAAAAGAGGACAATGAGTGCTGTTTCCAAAAGTTTGAGTATAAATTTTTAAAAAGGCACAAGAGGTCCACAATATTGAAGGTTTATACAAGATTGTGTGTCTTGCCTCGCCTTCCGCCTCTGGGACCCGGTTCGAGTTCTACCGGGGGCACTTTGTGGATTGGGGTTTTCAGTCTCTACCCGGCTGCGTGGATTTTCTCTGGAATAATTCTCTTGGGATTTCCCTCCAACTTCTAAAATCGAATTGTCTTCATTGTCCTCGCACCTTGTCTAGAAACTGAACAGGCTTTGACAATAATTATCGAAGGACAACTTCATGCTGGTTTAACCCAGTCAGACGATGCACTTTCCTTCACGTGTCACCTAAAAAAAAAACTTCAGCTCCAGTTTAAGAAAGTGTGATACAGAACAATTCGTGAATTCAACCTGTACTGGTGTCTTAGTTCTTCGCACCAAATGGTGTCCATTGCTGATACTCAATCTGATTGGTGGGCCCTTATTGATGGAGTCCCTCATGGTACCATCTTGGGTCTTCTCTCCACAACTTTCATGTCTATATACGGATGACCTCGACACCTGATTGGCCTTCGATACCTAGTCACACCTAATAAGTTACCTAGTTACTTGGCCTTCTTACCGGTGTACGAGTTCCATCCAGATGCAACACCGTCTCTGTCACTTCCAGTCATGGATGAGCTGAAAATGTTCTTAATTTTGATACACATACTAGGAGTCTTGGATCACGATTTGATCACTTAACATGTTTTTCTCAACACATCTCAACATCATGACCAATGAGCTAATATCAGTCTCCGACTGTGCTCGCAATTTATAATGAGTTTTGTCTGACCGATCTTTTGTTTCATCGAATCTGGATTGTTGTGGCAAAGCTGCGACCCACGGTTGCTTTTCCAACAATATCTTTACATGTACTGTGTTTACAACAAATCCTAATTAGTTGAGCTGAACCAAGAACGTTGGTTACTATGGTCAGCGCGCCATTCCTGCTATACATTCCATTAAACAATGAAATCTTCAAGGGAGAACTAAAATAAATTCGAGTTTGCTTCCGATAATTGATAGTTATTTCACTTCATTTCGATTTAACTAATTTAAGTGTTTCTTTCGTATATTAAAAAAAAAAAAAAAACATAAAATGCATACTACAAATAGGTTACATAATAACGTTAATACCAGTAGTGCACAATGTGATCACACGACTCTCAGCCAATGGTGGGTCTTCACTCGTTTGCGTTTTATCACCATTAGCGGCCAATGCAAAGGGGATCTATTCTCAGAACAATAGCGGCCAACAAAGGGGGTCTATTCCCAGAACAATAGCGGCCAACAAAGGGGGTCTATTCTCAGAACAATAGCGGCCAACAAAGGGGGTCTATTCCCAGAACAATAGCGGCCAACAAAAGGGATCTATTCTCAGAACAATGGCGGCCAACAAAGGGGGTCTATTCCCAGAACAATAGCGGCCAACAAAAGGGATCTATTCTCAGAACAATGGCGGCCAACAAAGGGGGTCTATTCCCAGAACAATAGCGGCCAACAAAAGGGATCTATTCTCAGAACAATGGCGGCCAACAAAGGGATATCTATTCCCAGAACAATAGCGGCCAACAAAGGGGGTCTATTCTCAGAACAATAGCGGCCAACAAAGGGGGTCTATTCCCAGAACAATAGCGGCCAACAAAAGGGATTTATTCTCAGAACAATGGCGGCCAACAAAGGGGGTCTATTCCCAGAACAATAGCGGCCAACCAAAGGGATCTATTCTCAGAACAATGGCGGCCAACAAAGGGGGTCTATTCCCAGAACAATAGCGGCCAACAAAAGGGATCTATTCTCAGAACAATAGCGGCCAACAAAGGGGGTCTATTCTCAGAACAATGGCGGCCAACAAAGGGGGTCTATTCTCAGAACAATAGCGGCCAACAAAAGGGATCTATTCTCAGAACAATAGCGGCCAACAAAGAGGGTCTATTCTCAGAACAATGGCGGCCAACAAAGGGGGTCTATTCTCAGAACAATGGCGGCCAACAAAGGGGGTCTATTCTCAGAACAATGGCGGCCAACAAAGGGGTTCTATTCTCCGAACAATAGCGGCCAACAAAGGGGGTGTATTCCCAGAACAATAGCGGCCAACAAAAGGGGTCTATTCTGAGAACAATAGCGGCCAACAAAGGGGGTCTATTCCCAGAACAATAGCGGCCAATGCAAAAGGGATCTATTCTCAGAACAATGGCGGCCAACAAAGGGGGTCTATTCCCAGAACATGTTCACATTACACCATTTCACATGAGCGAATGTCAGCATGAATGAGATCGACATTTTCATGGTCAATATAATTGGTGACGTTTCTAGATGATAATCTTAATCAAATTGGATCGGCGAAATATATATATATATTTTTTTTTCACCAGCGAAATTTTGTAACAGAGTTTCAGAAATCAAAAACATGTTCCGATCCGTTCATTATTCAAAAGGTTTGCAATCAGATTTCAAAGTAAACATTTTTGCACAAACATTAAGTACATGCCGATTAATTCCCTACTAAAGTTTGTTAGTACTTCAAAGACATGAGCCAATTTACTTCCGAAGTTACAAGTCTATACATCTTTAAAATAATTGAGAAACAACAAGTGTAGACGATATTTAGGATTTGATGCATTGCATGGTGAGGTATCAATGTATATTTGGTTTGCGGTAACATCATGTGTGTCTCTACTTGCCAGGTAGAGTTTGTTCTTGAACTGTCTTGCTTTATTATACTATCGGGGGTAGGGAGAGTTCTCAGTTCTGAAGAGAACTGTCCTGCCTTTTAACTATTACCAGGGCGGATGGTATAGAAAATAGACTTGGACTGCTACTTTTAGCTTATATGATCGTAGTTAAGTGTACTGCCGCGGAGTCAGTTCTGACTTAACGTCAGTAGACGATATTGCTTTTTACGTTGAAAGCGGATATGACGGCCATCTTTGAGTCTCGAGTGGATACGTTAGCCCCGTACCACGATCTACAATAATCTAATAACACATTGTGAGTCCAACAAACAGTATATTTATAATCGTGCTGATGTATGCACACCTAGGGGTTTGCCACGTACGTACAGCTATGTATATCCATCTGTCAATATATCCATCTGTCAATATTGGCCAAAATATCACATATCATATTTTTTTCGTTTGAAGCCTAATTAACTAGATGGTTGTTATTATTAGACATTGGGGTCTGGGTATTTATGTCTTTGGAATCAAATATCTTGTTTAATGCATTGACTATGTTTGAAACCGTCCGTCTGGCTGATTTTATTTCCTCTTTCAAATTGCCTACATGGAATACATTGTTGATGAATGAAAAAAAATTATTCCTAGTTCTTGTTTTTCAATAAGCACGCTATCTATACGTTGGTCTCTTTTCATTATAGAAAACGTTTCATGTTTTGTACGATATTCTTTGTAAAGATATGTGCTTATTTTCAATGCTGCAATCGAATGGTGATTTTAAATGCTTCGGAATGCTACTCTGTACAGTTTTCCCTAGACTTGTTTTTCCAAGATTTTTTTTTAACTAATTTTGATATTTATAATGAGTAAAATTTCAGACTGAACTACTGTTAATTTTTCCCGATATTTACGACTCTTTAACGTTTCTCTAAATGTGTTTATGGACACTAGGTTAAAAAAAAATTAATTAAAATTGGTAACGAGCAACAGAGAGCTGTTTATGGTAATAGACCTTGTGAGAAACGGCTCCCTCTGAAGTAAACGTAGTTTTCGAAAAAAAAGAAGTAATTTCTCACTAAAATATTTTAATCGAATAAGATACCTAAGCTTAGGTCTCGAATTCAAGGCATCTGAAAACGCGACAAGTGTGTTTCTTCTTCCATTTAGGCTCTCGCAACTTCAACCGATTGAGTCCAAATTTTCACAGGTTTGTTACTTTATGCATAATTATTTTAAGATTCACCAAGTGAGAAGACTGGTCTTTGACAACTACCAAAGACGTCCAGTGCCTTTAAAGGGCTTCAAATCAAAGCCGATGTGAGCCATCGATATAGTCAATATTATTCATTTCAGCTCACTTGTTTTCCACATCAAAGCACATTAAAAAAACATCTACATCATGAATGAGTTAATAACATAATATTAAAACAAAAAAGCAGCACGCGATGGGATATAGCAAACAGCAGTCCTTCTTGTGTTGAGTTTTGTCTGACCGATCTTTTGTTTCATCGAATCTGGATTGCCGTTGCAAAGCTGCGACCCACGGTTGCTTTTCCAACAATATCTTTACATGTACTGTGTTTACAACAAATCCTAATTAGTTGAGCTGAACCAAGAACGTTGGTTACTATGGTCAGCGCGCCATTCCTGCTATACATTCCATTAAACAATGAAATCTTCAAGGGAGAACTAAATCAAATTCGAGTTTGCTTCCGATAATTGATAGTTATTTCACTTCATTTCGATTTAACTAATTTAAGTGTTTCTTTCGTATATTAAAAAAAAAAAAAAAACATAAAATGCTTACTACAAATAGGTTACATAATAACGTTAATACCAGTAGTGCATAATGTGATCACACGACTCTCAGCCAATGGTGGGTCTTCACTCGTGTGCGTTTTATCACCATTAGCAGCCAATGCAAAGGGGATCTATTCTCAGAACAATAGCGGCCAACAAAGGGGGTCTATTCTCAGAACAATAGCGGCCAACAAAGGAGGTCTATTCCCAGAACAATAGCGGCCAACAAAGGGGGTTAATTCTCAGAACAATAGCGGCCAACAAAGGGGGTCTATTCTCAGAACAATAGCGGCCAACAAAGGGGGTCTATTCTCAGAACAATAGCGGCCAACAAAGGGGGTCTATTCTCAGAACAATGGCGGCCAACAAAGGGGGTCTATTCTCAGAACAATAGCGGCCAACAAAGGGGGTCTATTCTCAGAACAATAGCGGCCAACAAAGGGGGTCTATTCTCAGAACAATAGCGGCCAACAAAGGGGGTCTATTCTCAGAACAATAGCGGCCAACAAAGGGGTTCTATTCTCAGAACAATAGCGGCCAACAAAGGGGGTCTATTCTCAGAACAATGGCGGCCAACAAAGGGGGTCTATTCTCAGAACAATAGCGGCCAACAAAGGGGGTCTATTCCCAGAACAATAGCGGCCAACAAAAGGGGTCTATTCTGAGAACAATAGCGGCCAACAAAGGGGGTCTATTCCCAGAACAATAGCGGCCAATGCAAAAGGGATCTATTCTCAGAACAATGGCGGCCAACAAAGGGGGTCTATTCCCAGAACATGTTCACATTACACCATTTCACATGAGCGAATGTCAGCATGAATGAGATCGACATTTTCATGGTCAATATAATTGGTGACGTTTCTAGATGATAATCTTAATCAAATTGGATCGGCGAAATATATATATATATTTTTTTTTCACCAGCGAAATTTTGTAACAGAGTTTCAGAAATCAAAAACATGTTCCGATCCGTTCATTATTTAAAAGGTTTGCAATCAGATTTCAAAGTAAACATTTTTGCACAAACATTAAGTACATGCCGATTAATTCCCTACTAAAGTTTGTTAGTACTTCAAAGACATGAGCCAATTTACTTCCGAAGTTACACGTCTATACATCTTTAAAATAATTGAGAAACAACAAGTGTAGACGATATTTAGGATTTGATGCATTGCATGGTGAGGTATCAATGTATGTTTGGTTTGCGGTAACATCATGTGTGTCTCTACTTGCCAGGTAGAGTTTGTTCTTGAACTGTCTTGCTTTATTGTACTATCGGGGGTAGGGAGAGTTCTCAGTTCTATAAAGAGAACTGTCCTGCCTTTTAACTATTACCAGGGCGGATGGTATAGAAAATAGACTTGGACCGCTACTTTTAGCTTATATGATCGTAGTTAAGTGTACTGCCGCGGAGTCAGTTCTGACATAACGTCAGTAGACGATATTGCTTTTTACGTTGAAAGCGGATATGACGGCCATCTTTGAGTCTCCAGTGGATACGTTAGCCCCGTACCACGATCTACAATAATCTAATAACACATTGTGAGTCCAACAAACAGTATATTTATAATCGTGCTGATGTATGCACACCTAGGGGTTTGCCACGTACGTACAGCTATGTATATCCATCTGTCAATATATCCATCTGTCAATATTGGCCAAAATATCACATATCATATTTTTTTCGTTTGAAGCCTAATTAACTAGATGGTTGTTATTATTAGACATTGGGGTCTGGGTATTTATGTCTTTGGAATCAAATATCTTGTTTAATGCATTGACTATGTTTGAAACCGTCCGTCTGGCTGATTTTATTTCCTCTTTCAAATTGCCTACATGGAATACATTGTTGATGAATGAAAAAAAATTATTCCTAGTTCTTGTTTTTCAATAAGCACGCTATCTATACGTTGGTCTCTTTTCATTATAGAAAACGTTTCATGTTTTGTACGATATTCTTTGTAAAGATATGTGCTTATTTTCAATGCTGCAATCGAATGGTGATTTTAAATGCTTCGGAATGCTACTCTGTACAGTTTTCCCTAGACTTGTTTTTCCAAGATTTTTTTTAAACTAATTTTGATATTTATAATGAGTAAAATTTCAGACTGAACTACTGTTAATTTTTCCCGATATTTACGACTCTTTAACGTTTCTCTAAATGTGTTTATGGACACTAGGTTAAAAAAAATTTAATTAAAATTGGTAACGAGCAACAGAGAGCTGTTTATGGTAATAGACCTTGTGAGAAACGGCTCCCTCTGAAGTAAACGTAGTTTTCGAAAAAAAAAGTTATTTCTCACTAAAATATTTTAATCGAATAAGATATACTAAGCTTAGGTCTCGAATTCAAGGCATCTGAAAACGCGACAAGTGTGTTTCTTCTTCCATTTAGGCTCTCGCAACTTCAACCGATTGAGTCCAAATTTTCACAGGTTTGCAATTTTATGCATAATTATTTTAAGATTCACCAAGTGAGAAGACTGGTCTTTGACAATTACCAAAGACGTCCAGTGTCCTTAAAGGGCTTCAAATCAAAGCCGATGTGAGCCATCGATAACTTTTGATATTAGGTATAGTCAATATTATTCATTTCAGCTCACTTGTTTTCCACATCAAAGCACATTAAAAAAACATCTACATCATGAATGAGTTAATAACATAATATTAAAACAAAAAAGCAGCACGCGATGGGCTATAGCAAACAGCAGTCCTTCTTGTGTAACCCCCCCCCCCCCCCATTATTTCGTTTTGATCAGGGTTGTTCACCCAATAGTATGTGGGTCTGTGGGTAAACTTATTATGTAAAACATCGCGTTTTTTGAGATATCGCCGAGAATCCGGAGCAAATGTCCACGCAGGAAAAATGATCCCTGATAAATTATGAATACACAATATTTTGACATAACCATGACCACATTACGTCAAGTTGAAATGTTTCTCACAATGCTTTATACTAACAAACGCTGCTGTAGGCTTCTAACGTATATACTTTCCCTTTGAAGATTGAATCTATATAGAATTGCCCAGAAATATCCAAGCAGGTAAATTTCATTACAATGGACGTGTTTGACAAGACTTTAAGTTGAAAAGAAATCAATCTGTCTCGTGCATGTAGTTATGAGGGTATAGAAGGCATGATACATCACGTTAGAAATACTACTGCGATAATGGATGTTGAAGACACGTCTTGCAGCAGTGATAATGATTGTGTCACAAACGAATACTGTGAAACTTTATACTCGATTAAAGAGGCACCTAGTATTGGGTGCTATAAAATGCGTAACGCGCCTTTTATAGCTCAATACGAAATGGTTGGAAAGATGTTTTAAAGTAAAATATAATAATTCTTCACACAAAATATACCTCAAAACTGTTTGGTTTTCGTTTTATTTTGTGAACTAACTCATCAGTCCGTACTTTTGTGGAGTCAAAAACTTGGTTCCTACAAAATGACAGAGCGTGTTGGTTAACGAAGTACAATGAAAACTACACAACTTCGACGAATATATACATGAATCACACCCAACTCATTGAGAGATCATGGTGTTACCGCAAACATGAATCACACCCAACTCATTGAGAGATCGTGGTGTTACCGCAAACATGAATCACACCCAACTCATTGAGAGATCATGGTGTTACCGCAAACATGAATCACACCCAACTCATTGAGAGATCATGGTGTTACCGCAAACATGAATCACACCCAACTCATTGAGAGATCATGGTGTTACCGCAAACATGAATCACACCCAACTCATTGAGAGATCGTGGTGTTACCGCAAACATGAATCACACCCAACTCATTGAGATATCATGATGTTACCGCAAACATGAATCACACCCAACTCATTGAGAGATCATGGTGTTACCGCAAACATGAATCACACCCAACTCATTAAGAGATCATGGTGTTACCGCAAACATGAATCACACCCAACTCATTGAGAGATCGTGGTGTTACCGCAAACATGAATCACACCCAACTCATTGAGAGATCATGGTGTTACCGCAAACATGAATCACACCCAACTCATTGAGAGATCGTGGTGTTACCGCAAACATGAATCACACCCAACTCATTATAAAAGAGATCATGGTGTTACCGCAAACATGAATCACACCCAACTCATTGAGAGATCGTGGTGTTACCGCAAACATGAATCACACCCAACTCATTGAGAGATCATGGTGTTACCGCAAACATGAATCACACCCAACTCATTGAGAGATCATGGTGTTACCGCAAACATGAATCACACCCAACTCATTGAGAGATCATGGTGTTACCGCAAACATGAATCACACCCAACTCATTGAGAGATCGTGGTGTTACCGCAAACATGAATCACACCCAACTCATTGAGAGATCATGGTGTTACCGCAAACATGAATCACACCCAACTCATTGAGAGATCGTGGTGTTACCGCAAACATGAATCACACCCAACTCATTGAGAGATCGTGGTGTTACCGCAAACATGAATCACACCCAACTCATTGAGAGATCGTGGTGTTACCGCAAACATGAATCACACCCAACTCATTGAGAGATCATGGTGTTACCGCAAACATGAATCACACCCAACTCATTGAGAGATCATGGTGTTACCGCAAACATGAATCACACCCAACTCATTGAGAGATCGTGGTGTTACCGCAAACATGAATCACACCCAACTCATTGAGAGATCATGGTGTTACCGCAAACATGAATCACACCCAACTCATTGAGAGATCATGGTGTTACCGCAAACATGAATCACACCCAACTCATTGAGAGATCGTGGTGTTACCGCAAACATGAATCACACCCAACTCATTGAGATATCATGGTGTTACCGCAAACATGAATCACACCCAACTCATTGAGAGATCATGGTGTTACCGCAAACATGAATCACACCCAACTCATTGAGAGATCATGGTGTTACCGCAAACATGAATCACACCCAACTCATTGAGAGATCATGGTGTTACCGCAAACATGAATCACACCCAACTCATTGAGAGATCATGGTGTTACCGCAAACATGAATCACACCCAACTCATTGAGAGATCATGGTGTTACCGCAAACATGAATCACACCCAACTCATTGAGAGATCATGGTGTTACCGCAAACATGAATCACACCCAACTCATTGAGAGATCATGGTGTTACCGCAAACATGAATCACACCCAACTCATTGAGAGATCATGGTGTTACCGCAAACATGAATCACACCCAACTCATTGAGAGATCATGGTGTTACCGCAAACATGAATCACACCCAACTCATTGAGAGATCGTGGTGTTACCGTAACATGAATCACACCCAACTCATTGAGAGATCATGGTGTTACCGCAAACATGAATCACACCCAACTCATTGAGAGATCGTGGTGTTACCGCAAACATGAATCACACCCAACTCATTGAGAGATCGTGGTGTTACCGCAAACATGAATCACACCCAACTCATTGAGAGATCATGGTGTTACCGCAAACATGAATCACACCCAACTCATTGAGAGATCATGGTGTTACCGCAAACATGAATCACACCCAACTCATTGAGAGATCGTGGTGTTACCGCAAACATGAATCACACTCAACTCATTGAGAGATCATGGTGTTACCGCAAACATGAATCACACCCAACTCATTGAGAGATCGTGGTGTTACCGCAAACATGAATCACACCCAACTCATTGAGAGATCATGGTGTTACCGCAAACATGAATCACACCCAACTCATTGAGAGATCATGGTGTTACCGCAAACTTTTCTATAACGTATTCCCACCATATGCAAAGTTTCAAATCCTACTTACAAATTATTATATTCAACTTTTATAGACAGTGGACACTATTGGTAATTGTCAAAGACTAGTCTTCACAGTTGTACCAGGTGTATCTCAACATAATATGCATAAAATATCAAGCCTGTGAAAATTTGAGCTCAATCGGTCGTCGAGATATTATTGAAAGAAAAAACACCCTTGTCACACGAAGTTGTGTGCTTTCAGATGCTTAAATTTCGAGACCTCAAATTCTAAATCTGAGGTCTCGAAATCAAATTCGTGGAAAATTACTTCTTTCTTGAAAACTATGCCACTTCAGAGGGAGCCGTTTCTCACAATGTTCTATACTATCAACCTCTCCCCATTACTTGTAATCAAGAAAGATTTTATGCTAATAATTATTTTGAGTAGTTACCAATAGTGTCCACTGCCTTTAAAACATAGATCATCCATTATTCCTTTCAAAACAAACGCTTTTAGCCCAAAGTGCCCAATTCGAATGCATCCCTCTTACTTGACAGTTACTTGGGCTTTTATAGACATTCCGATTGTGTTGTTACACTGCCATGTTGGAGAAGCCTGTCGCTCAAATTTCACTCCTTAATGCAATTCTAAGTATAGGTGTAAACACAGTGGCACAATCGCGACCATGTAGAGAAACGTATCTTTGTTCTTCCATTGTTTTGTACGCAAATGAACCGAGGACGGCATCGGTCTGTCATCAACGGGGATGACATCGGTCTGCCATCTTTCTATAAGTTATCGATATCATTGGGAAGCAAATTCACACACAACCTTCCAAATTCAGCTTGTGGGTTCCTTAGTGTCATTGTTCCCCTGTCTTTACGAAATATGGGCTAGTGTTAAAGGAACACGTTGCCTTGGATCGGTCGAGTTTGTCTTTGAAAAGCGTTTGTAACCGTTTAGCATATGGGTTTTCGTTCTACCTCGTCGACAAACACGGTCGGCCATTTAATAAATGGCTCACCGTGTTAGTTCGCGACGAAAAATGAAAACCGTGCAATTTTGAGTGATACTTGTATGGATTATTATATTCTACTTTTAAAACATCTTTCTAACCATATGCATTTTATAACAAACGGTTTCAATGTATGGATTATTATATTCTACTTTTAAAACATCTTTCTAACCATATGCATTTTATAACAAACGGTTTCGAACACTTTTCATAGACCAACTCGTCCGATCCAAGGCAACGTGTTCCTTTAAAATTGAACACCCATACCAGAAGTGTTTGACGTTTACGTGAGGATACTAGTGTACTTTCTGTTGTTCCTGTATCCGAATTTCCGGGTGGCGGGGCTGGCGCACGGACCCTGCCGAGTGCCTTTTAACAATGGAACAATTCAATTTACCCCAATGACGTTTGAGACGTTTGAATTTCTGAGAATTTCCTTATCATTGAACTCCGAGTTTCAGAGATTACCTTATTTAAAGGGAAGTAACCGTTTGGTAATTACTCAAAACAAATATTAACTTAAAAACTTACTTGGTAACGAGCATTGGAGAGCTGTTGATAGTAAAAAACATTGTGTGAAACAACTCCCTCTGAAGTAAAGTAGTTTTTGAGAAAGAGGTTATTTCTCCATAAAATATGAAAAGACTTCTAGCTAGAAGTCTTTTATTCCTATCCTGAAAGCACACAAATTCGTCCAAGAAGGGTGTTTTTTTTCTTTCATCATTTTCTCACAACTTCGATGACCAATTGAGCCCAAATTTTCAAAGGGTGGTTATTTTATGGGTATGATGGGATACACCAAGTGAGAACACTGGTCTTTGAAAATTTCCAAACGTGTACAGTGCCTTTAAGTTTGAGCTTCAGAGATACCCTATCATCAGATTCCGAGTTTTAGAGGGTATCTTATCTTGAATTCCGAGACTCAGAGATACCAATATAATCATTGAATCCCGTGTTTAAGAGTAATCGAATTCTGAATTTCTAAGAATTTCCTTATCATTGAAATCCGAGTTTCTAAGATTATCTTATCATTGAATCTTTAGTTTTAGAGATACAATAAAATCAGATTCCGGGTTTTAGAGATATCTTTCTTTGAATTTTGAATTTATACTTGATTTCTGAGTGTTAGAGATTACTTTTACCATCGAATTCCGACGGTTTCAGAGTGTTTTTTTATGAATCCTTGTTTCTATGAAAAAATTTGTGTTTCCAAGATTTCTCGGTATACTCAGTTGTGATGGCAATTTCAATATTTAGTTTCCCATCAAATCTAGACTTGACTCAAGTCCCAATCCCGTGCCATCCCCAGGAAACTACTGTTTTGTGATGCTCTGCATTCCAAAACCTGTTCCGCATTCTCGGGACCACATTTTGACGGCGAGCGCGCACTGTACTGTATGCTACGGGGTTGTTTCATAGTAAGTTGAGGTAATAGCTTAGGGACCTCTCACACGAGGGGACTTGAATCAAGTCTACATCGAACCCGAGCCGCGTACCTACTACATAATTTCCCCTTTAATATGTAACCCGGCAACGCACATTATTCGTTCATGACTTTACACCAAGGCATGAATTTCAATTGAAGAGTGGACATCTTGAGGGAGTTGGTTTGCAGAGTGTCATGATAAAATACATCAGCAAAGAAACCCATAGTGATGCTCAGCACTGGTGACATCCCTATAGTGACTTAAGTCAATATTTGAATATGCATACATAAATGCTGCATTTTAAAATCAATCAAAAAAGTCTTGTCCCCACTAGTATTGAATTTCCTGACTACACTCGAGTTGGCATGGGGAAACTGTGCGACTGTTTGCCCCCCGGTGCTTCATAGAAGCCTCGCCTTCTTGCTTACATACTTATTAAGGTATGAAAGAAACCCGTGCCAATAAAGCAATGCAGCCAGAGGCAAGACAGGTGTTATAGTATGCAGGGGCAGGTGCGCCAACAGAAGGAAAAAAAGCGCGGGAAAAGACATACAAGGGTGATTTTAAAGACATATTTTGCTTTTGGTAACTCGTCGGTTCGCTTGCATAATTCGACAGTCGGTGAAACTTGAGGTTTTCTATTCTCACCAAAAGTGATAAGAAAACCAGGCCATGATACGCTTACTATATAGGCACGGATAGTTTAAGTGAGCAAATATCCGTTAATTTATGTGGTTATTTAAATATTAAAACCGATACATTTTACCAAATTGTACAGAGTAAACGCTTAAGTAAACGTTGTGCACTAAACATTGCAGGAGTATGTATATTCTGTACGCACGGGGTTTGACTCAACACCGTTAAAGTGCCTGTCACAAAACACGAATCGTAAGTGAACAACCGGAGAAATAAAAACACTCAAATTATGGTCTTACGATCTTTACACTGTCACGCTTAGTGGAAGGTATCCCAAGTAATTCTAGAATAAATAAGGTACCATTGGAGATATAAAGGTGTGTGATTTGATAAGTCCAATGGTGCTAGGAAAGTACGCAAGTCGTAATATGATATCAGCGAATAACTCACAGCTTGGGTTACAACACGTTGACACTACATTACATCTCACGTACTATCAAATTGTCGGCATTGGTACTTGATTCCTTCTCGTATTACATAAAGTGCATCTGAGGTTTTTTTTAAAGAGATTTATTATTAATGGTGAAAAGAAGCCAGCGGCTAAAGGAACAGTGTTTACAACAAAATTCCAAAATGTTGTTTAAACAGAGTTCATTGAACCCGGTGTTCTGTTTTCAGTGATTCCAAATCAAAACTGTGGAGTTTTCAAACGACAACAAACTAAAAATCAAAAACAACAGCAATACCAACAACATAAATAACAGATTCATATTACACTTCATCACTTCATTAAGTTTTGTTTATCATTTCAAGACAAAGTCAAAGGTAAATTATCAAGAACCAGGCGTCGGCGGGTTTAAACAACTAGTTGAAAACCGATTCAACACACTTTGATTCCCATTCATAAATACGTTTTCGGTCAAAAACCATCAAAAGTAAAATAAATGCAAAAATTATAATTGTTCAATGATTTCTTTCAACACAACACCCCTCCAGCTATAAAATGGTAAACAGCTCCTTATAAGGGAATGCTGAGCGCGTCGCGCGTATCGCGTGATGTGGCACAACTGTTTCAGCCGTTGCTCTCGACCAATATAAATGAAGAAACTGTCTTATAAGAACAGGTGCAAACTCGCGTGTCACGCCCATGTTTCAACACTTTTTACTGGTCATAAACAAAGGTTTATTAACACCCACGTGACGCGCTCTCCACCAATAGGAATAGCGAAACTGTCTGAGGTATTTATGAATGAAAAATAAAACAAGAGAAACAGTATTCTTGTCTGATAATACCGGTACCTTCCAATTCATTTTCGATTTCATTTTCCCAAGACAAAAGTAGAAACCAAAAACATATTTACAGATAAGATTCAAATAGGAACCTCTCGTACTCTTTTCACATCATATAAAAACATAGAATTTCGTTCACTGACTGTGAATCCAGTTTCTGAAGCACTGCACTGCGTAGGGAACTCATTTTCAAATGAGTGATTTTCTAAGTGGAATACATTTAAAAATACACTATGGCATCTGATATGGTATTTAATTATCACATTTACAAGTAGTTCCACTTTAACTCAAACTCCCTCGATGTTCTGCCCACAAACTGCCCCTAATCCATCAAAATGCCTCGCTCTATGGTTACTAAACACCGAAAATGTTAGAACCATAACAATAGTACCTGTATGCTCAGCTCCATAATCAGTACACATACATGGGATGTTTAAATGGTGACTGCTCTATATTCCGACATCACTATGTTCCAACACCCCTATGTTCCGACACCCCTATGTTCCAACACCCCTATGTTCCGACACCCCTATGTTCCGACACCCCTATGTTCCGACAACTCAACCTCTAATCCGACACCCCTATGTTCCGACACCCCTATATTCCGACACCACTATGTTCCGACAACCTGCACCAACATTTTGTGTTAGAAATTTTTCAAGAAAAACGGTGCAAGTATAATTTATATGAAAAGTGTTATTCTGCAACTTTGGTTTAGTAAGAAGGGCTGAGTAAATTGGGGGGGGGGTAAGACTTGATTATTTGTTATTATTAATCGTTCACGTATTATTATTACTGGTATTATTATATAATACCAGTAATAATAATAAGAGTGGGTGGTTGGGGGTTCTGCATCAAATCCATCAATAAACTCCCTCTCCTCTCAGATCAGCAAAACATGGTTTGGAGTGTTGTTTGCCTGGCTTAATTAAGAGAGGGTAGTTTGAGAGCAACCCTACCTCCATGATCAAACCCAGCTAGTTTCAGGCAAATCATGTGAGGGATAAATACTAGCTATTGCACAACAAAACTATACTGGTATGCAGCCCAGCCAACCTGTTTACAATATCAACAAAATGTAAAAATATAACTTGGCTATTGGCTTCAATCTGACAGCTGCCCGCACGAGCTGGACTCAACTTGGCAATTATGGCATGAACAAATGATAATAATGTTAAAAACAATGTGCATTTATTGTGTGCTTTCCAAGAAAATTAGGCTTCTATGGGCATGTTACATTAAAATCATTAATTAGCCTTAAGCATTCCTGAAACCGTCCTTACTCTTTAAGAGCAGCACTCTGGTAGACAAATTGGCACAAAGGTTGCTAATCATTCACATGAACAATCTCTACCCTCACAGGTACCCATTTACTCCAGGGTGGTGAGAAGCAGTTAACGTCCCGCCCAATAACACAAAAATCACAACCTAGATTCAAAACTTCAGTCAAGTACAATGCTCTAGACTGCTTGGCCATGACATGCTATGTTGCTGGTCAAACTGTTTGTGATGCTAATACATGATCGAGATTGAGCCTAGAACACAATTCTAATACTTTAGGGAATATTAATCCAGTACTCGGCACTAACGAACATTGTATATGCTGTTTCTCCTGATGCAGAAACTCATTAATGCCTTCAAGAAGTAATATGTCTCTAGTAGGATTCTTAAAGGGAAGGTACACGTTTGGTAATTACTCAAAACAAATATTAACTTAAAGACTGACTTAGTAACGAGCATTGGGGAGCTGTTGGTAGTATAAAACATTGTGGGAAACGACTTCCTCTGAAGTAACGTAGTTTTTGAGAGAGAGGTAATTTCTCACTAAAATAATAAAATACTTCTAGCTAGAAGTCTTTTATTTCTATCTGAAAGCACACAAATTCGTCCCACAAGGGTGTTTTTTCTTTCATCATTTTCTCGCAACTTCGATGACCAATTGAGCTCAAATTTTCACAGGCTTGTTGTTTTATGCTTATGATGGGATACACCAAGTGGGAAGACTGGCCTTTGACATGTGTACCTTCCCTTTAAAGCTGATAGGTCAACCAACATTATGCCTATATCCAGCAATAGGAAGTCATTGATGATTTATAAAGACACTACTTGACTTGACAAGAGGACTTCAAGTAGAGAATTAACTTCCAGTAGTCAAAAACAAAAACATTAAGACATGGCAAATACTTGCATCTGTCATTTGGTTTGTTTTAAGAGAATGTACCTTTGAACACTCAACATGCTCAAATATGTTTAATTATTAATACAAATCCAACAGCACTGTTAGCAACAATGACAGGATGAGTGGTTGGCGTGGTTGGGTGGTGCGTAAAGCACTCGCCTCTCACCAAGATGACCCTGGTTCGATACTCGGACAGGGCCATATGTGAGTTGAGTTGTGCGCTGGTTCTCTGCTGTGCCACAAGGGTTTTCCAGATCATCCAGTTTTCCCTCCCTTGGGATCTCTGGCTGTGCTCCATGGTCATAATGGGTTAAGGCGCGCCTTGCATGCCGGCTTCTCGAACACTTTGTAGCCACGCTCTTCGCAAATAAGCTTTTAGCTGCGAGTAAGGATGAGTGGGCTCCACAAAAAATTCACACAAAATAAAAAATAGAGCCCTTTTCACATGAGGAAAATAAACAGCGGTTCCATGGTCCTAACAACGCAATGTTGTCAAGTCCACATCATGTGAATTGCACCTCTGCGTAATGTTAAGTTTTAGAATGAGCCAGGAACAAGTAGGGACCGAAAACCCAATCCACATGCAAGGCTTCCGGTCTGAGATGGGATTCTAATCGGGGTCTCACAGAGGTGAAAGGCCAAGATAGAAACCACTGAGGTAACCTGATCCTAGTGAGCATGAGGCCTTACAGTTACCTTGTCCGTCATCTTCAACTGGCCACCCCTATTTCTGGAAGATTGTCTTCCACTTTGGACTCGTCTGTGCTTACAATGGCTGCTTCCATTTTAGGATCAGGGGGTTTCATATCTGCACCTGGTGGTCTGGATGCCATGATGGAGTCAGGAACAGGTACACCAAGCATGTCTGGGAGCATCCAAGGCATGAGCCATCCTACAAGAGGTGTGCTGCCGGATGTGTAGTGCGTCTGCTTGTGGTAAAAAAGGACGCCGTCTAAATCTGCCTGCAATATAAAAACCAAATAATCATTATTAAGTAGGATTTGAAACTTTGCATGGTGGAAATACAATATACATTAAGGTTTGCTGTAACACCATGTAATATGATGGTGCGTCACTAAGCTAATCCACATCACCAGTGCTTAAGTAGCATGCAGCATCAGGGTCCAGCTTTCTCCAGAAGACGATCAGAGCATACTGATCGAAACATCGAGTTGAAACAAACGGTTCTTTTCAGAACAACCCAAACTAAATTAAAGGTTATCTTTAAACCTTACTATATCAAAAAATCATTGTTTAAACCTTTCTGTTAATGGAGCCAACTAGTTATCAAAAGTAGCTAGCATTGTAATCAAGATGGACTGAAAATCAAATCCATATACAAAGCTCTGGTGGGATTTGTACTAAGTCCATGGAGGTGAAGGCAAGGTCAAAACATGCAAGTCAACCAGGGCACAATTTCATGGCTCTGCTTACTGCCGAAGTCTGCGCTCACGATCACGATTCCCCGCTTACGTGCAAGCGCTGAATTTCTGCGCTAGCCTTGTAAGCATAGAAAACCTAGTAATGTGGAGTGTGCACGCGCAGAAGCCAAAATTCGCCACTAACCCGTGAAATATGCTAGCCGTAAGCACAGAATTTCCTGCTACCGTAAGCGCCGATTCTGTGCTTACGGTAAGCAGAGCCATGAAATTGGGCCCTGCTCACCAAAAGTACATTGACAACAAGACGATGAGAGCATACTGATCGAAACGTTTAGACGTTAACTGCCAGTTCTTTTCAGGACCACCACTACTCAAAGAGATATCCAGATAATTGTACTGCAAAACCTTTTTTAGTAACAACCATTCAGTGCCTGGGAAAGCTGGGCTTGTACGTACATTTTCTAAAAACCATTGATGCGTTTTACAGGGGTGTCAGACTTTCAGGCTTGACACCCTTCTTCCTGGGCCACAAAGTACCACCAAGTATCTTTTGGAGTACAACAGAAGGCTGTAAGCAATGACCAAACTGCTCCTGACCAAGGCCCTATTTCATAGCGCTGCTTAACGGTAAGCAAATTTGCATGCTTACTGTAGCAGAAAAATTTGCTTAAGCCTTAGCGTATTTCACAGGTCATATTGCGTGTTTACTGTGGATTTGCATTGTGACGTCATTTATTTTCATGCAGTAAGCACCGGAAGGTTAGCATGCCTTTTTATGTGCTTACGGTTAGCAGCGCTATGAAATAGAAACTGCAGAGTAGGCACAAAATCGGCTGCCAAGCAGCGCTATGAAATGGGGCCCTGACAATTCGACATTACTGGTTTATTTTTCTTGCGAAAATTCTCCCAAAGACATGTTTTCCCATTCCAATGCATACTTTAACCTTCCTCTGATCAATTTCACGATCAGTTTTCTCGAAACACAGTTTGCACGTTAATTTCCTACGCCCTTTCTCGACCTAGCTACCTTCTTTCGGGCATCATTGCATGTTGCGCCACGTAATTGACAAAGAAGAACAATTTCTCGGCAGTTAATTCCAACTCCAACCTTTCCCTGTCACAAAGCCAATTTGCCAGATAGTTGCCTTCGTTAATCATTGATCACATATCAGAAGCAGTCCCTCAAAAAAGGGTATCTTTAATCATTCAGGTATTAACTTTATCCCCTTACTGATTAACTAAATCTCTTCATGGATTAACTTAATCCCGTCAGGGATTCGATAACCCAGGTGAATTATGTTTCCCATGGTAACGGAGTAAGTGGATCCGCAACATAATGCAACTTGAACCACGAGAATCAGAAAATAAATCAGAAAAGAAATGGAAAAATGATAATTGGAGAAAGTCAGAAGCCTCTTTAGCAATTGCTCTTTCAACCTTTTGAAACCATAGCGGCTGCAAACGGCTCGTACCGAAAATGCCTATACATGTACATGTAGCTCATGCAAATCTCTGCAAGATTTGATGCAGTGGATGGATGCTAAGTTTTCTTGGAGAATATCATGAAAGGTTTTTGCTGTTTTCTCAACAAATAGATACTGTATTCAGCTGAAACTTTTACATGTGTCTTTTATTGTATTTTTCTTTATAATTTTGACTGAAATTCAGCAATCTATTTACCCTACCTTTAAAGGCAGTGGACACTATTGGTAATTAATAAAAATAATTATTTGCGTAAAACCTTTCTTAGTGACGAGTAATGGGGAGAGGTTGATGGTATAAAACATTGTGAGAAACGGCTCCCTCTGAAGTGCCATAGTTTTCGAGAAAGAAGTAATTTTCCACGAATTTGATTTCAAGACCTCAAGTTTAGAACTTGAGGTCTCTAAATCAACTATCTAAACGCACACAACTTCGTGTGACAAGGGTATTTTTTCTTTTATTATTATCTCGCAAGTTCGATGACCGATTGAGCTCAAATTTTCACAGGTTTGTTATTTTGTGCATATGTTGAGATACACCGAGAAGACTGGTCTTTGACAATTACCAATAGTGTCCAGTGCCTTTAAAGTAATTTCATGCAAGATTTGAAAAGAAGATCTTAACTGTACCTGGAATGGGGCAGGCTTGGCCATAGTTTCTTCTATAACGTTGGTGTGACATGGAAAGTTGGGCAGGGGAAGAAACCTGAACTGTGATGGGGAAGTAAAGGTTGACAAAATGTTTGGTTATTTTAAACAAAGTAAACAGTATGGGGTGCTATGGGAGCAGGGGGAAATAAATGAATATTTTGACCACAATTTGATGTATCAATAATCCAGTTTTATTTCAGTCGGCATATTCACAAAATAGTCTGTTTTTGTGTAACTCCTTTAATTGCACTGGAAACTATTGGAAATTACTCAAAAGCATGGAAACAATAAATAAATAATAACATGTTTTCAGCTGTGTTTTGCACATCATGATATCTTTCAATTTTGTGTTATACATTCATTTCAAGTTGAAGGATCACTTTGGTTTGTAGCAAATATACAGTGGATGTAGATTCATAAACAAATCTACAGTTAAGTGTAGATTCTTAAAAACAGTCTTCACTTTCATCAATAGAGTGACGTCACAAAAATAGTTTAGTAAGGGAATAAAAGGGTAGCGACGAGTTCTTTAACAGCCGTTTAAAACAGGCAGGGTCGTGGCCGTGTGATTTATCGCACGGCAATGACCCTGCAAGGTTTTAAACGGCCGTTTAAGAACAAGTCAATGCTCTTTTATTCCCATTTAAAAATGCCTGTTTGGTTAAGTGTGATAAAGTAAGAAACTGTGTAAAAGGGCTTGAGCTCTGTATGTCTGTGTGTTGCACTGTTATGACTGAGACGCCTATTTCCGACAGTTTCCGTTTTTAGCGCGTATAGTCTTGGTGCAAGACGTTCTCGTTTTCCTTTCACAAACAGCGCGACCAACTCACCAATAGCGCCCACATCGCCCGTAACAAGAAACATCTTGTACTAAGACTAACCCGATATAAACAGAGTCCAGCTGGTCATTATCAACCGTAAAAAAACAAAAAAGGGAAGCACTCTCTACCCATCGGAATAGCGAAACTGTCTGAGGTATTTATTGTTGTCAGCACTAATACACAAGAAATGCATTTGGCATGTGGAATTTCACTACAAATCGTAGACATTGGCAACTTCAAGCATACTTACTGGATTGGTAGATGAGCTCTTAGTGAGAATTGGTACATCAGCAACCTTGGAATGAAGCCAAAAGAATCGGAACTCTGTGTCACTGTCATAGACTGGATGACCCCTCCAGCACATAATATCAAGAATGTAGAACGTCCTGGATGCTTCGTGGAATATGCAGTCAAGAAGACTGTACTCTAAAGACAAACAAAATAAACAAAACACAAACTTACAAGCTGATTCTTGAACCAAGTCAAAGACCTTCTCAGGAGTAGTGAATGAGGCATGTTTGAGCCAACATCGAAAAATTTCCTGAGTTCAACCTAAAAAAGAAAGTGGGGAGGGGTTCAAACCCCACCCAATTAGTAAACCTAGTGGAGGTTGTGGATTCAAATCCAACCCAACTAATTAACCTGTTGGGGTTGTGGGTTCGAATCCCACCCAATAAGTAAACCTGTGGGGGATGAGAGTTTGATTCATACCCAAGTATTAAACCTATTGGGGGTTCTGGGTTCAGATCCAACCCAGGGGGTTGTGGGTTCGAACCCCACCCAATTAGTAAACCTGCTGGGGGTTGTGGCTGTGTGTTTGAATTAAACTCTATTAGTAAACCTGTAGGGGGAATTGCGGTCCAGATCCCAACAGAGAAGTAACCTATGGGAAGGTTAAAATGCCACTCATGTATTAGTTAGCCTGTTGGGGGGGGGGGGGGGGGGGTGGGGAGGGGGCAGGCAAGCACTGAGTATATACATGTATAGAGCTTATCACACATGGGTGTATGTGAAAATACACAGGATCAAGGCACTGGACTCTATTGGTAATTGTCAAAGACCAATATTCTCACTTGGTATATCACAACATTTGCATAAAATAATAAGTCTGTGAAAAAAATTTGACTTAATTGGTCATCGAAGTTGCAAGAGAATAATGAAAGAAGTACCACCATTGTTGCACGAATACGTTTACTTTCAAATGCCTTACTTATACATGTAGGTTTTAGACCTGAAGGGGTTTCTTTTAATATTTGATTGAGAAATTAACTCTTTCTCAAAAACTATTTTATTTCAGAAGGAATTGTTCTCACAGTGTTTCATACTACAACAGCCCGACCATTTCTCGTTACTAAGCTGCCAAGTAGATTTTGGTGCTAAAATTGATTTTGAGTAATTACCAAGTGTCCAGTGCCTTTAACCATGACTTGTGCCTTGCCATTTGTTTGTCTCTATGTAGTGCATTGTAGTACATTGTCCACTTACCTGTATTATTGTGTTTATTTTTCCTACAGCCTCCTGGTAACTGAGACGGAAATGTTGACAAACGATACCCACTCCTACTGTAGCTTGAAGTCTTCCCCTTAGGACAGAAAACAAGAACAAGCTTTTAGTCAAGACATTTTCCCAGAAATTCAGTACGTATTTTTAAGTAGGATTTGAACCTTTGCAGGGTGGGAGTATAATCAGGTGAGGTTTGCAGTGGCACCATGTTTAATAGAGTAGTGATGGTGGAGAAAAAAAAACAGTGGTTGACAACTCTATACTTATTTTTGTTAATAGTATTGTTTGGAATTAGCCTAAAGCAGTACATTCTTATAGCAGGCCTGGACTTACAACAAGGGCATTGAGGGAATTGCCTCTGTTGCCCTCATCTTGGCCTGGGTGCCTTCATGTATCTCAGATTTGATTACTAAAAACAATATGCACTAATGATTATTTAATATGCAATGACTCACCTTCGCTGCCACTACAAATGTCCTCTTTCCAACTGGACACAAAACCATCAGCCAATCCTTTGCCAAGTCATTCGGTACCTCCACCAACCACTCAGATAGCATCAACTACAAACCAATAAGAATAAATCACTTTTAATTGTCATTGTTTAATGTATAAGAAGCAACATATACTCATTGCTTTTCAGTGTCCTGCCGTCAATTTCACCAAACTCTTCCTAACTTAGGACGAGCTACATTTGTAAGTTCCGTATCCACAGAGGTTAGGATGCATTGAACTCATCCTAACTCGTCCTTACTCGTCCTAACTCAAGATTAATCATAGCATTTTGTGAAACCAGCTGCAGTGTCTTCACTCAGTTGAACCACTGACAGTTTCTCCCGAGGTGGCAGCCTTGCACTGTGGGAGAAGAGGCGTTACAACAGTCACCATCGCAAGAAGCTGCCCCTCCCAACTCAAGCACAGTAACCACCTAGTCACAGGCAGGACTGGAGAACATGGAAGTCCCTCATAAGACTATGTACGGAGGCGGGACGATGATAGACAAACATGACGAAATGGGGGTATACCATTGATGATGACACCATTTGCGATTGTGGCACATCACCCCAATCTACATGTATGCCATACCTTCTAAGATGCCTAGCCCTTGAGGAGCAGTGCTACTTTAATGAACACCTGATGGTAGCAATAAAAAAGGCTGTGGCCAAACAATTGTTTGAAGAGTATATGATGGACTCAAAAGAAGTTCTAAGAGTCTTGTGGAAAAAAACTCACAAGGTTAACAATGACCCTGGCTTTCTAGAGCAGATAATGTTTTAATCGCAGACCACCCAGTGTGCCCAGCAACAAGACGAGGCTCGTTTTAGTTCTGTTAAAAGTGTTGGGGCAAAGTTGCAGCAAATTTGGGCATCCTATTTTGAATATCAATCTAAAACTTTTGCAGACATTAGACAAGGATGCAAGGGCCAAGTAGGCCCAAGAACTATCTGTTGATTAGACGCTGATACTGCTTGTTACCAAACACATTTTTGAGCACGAGTACCGGTTTATCAGCCACCTGGTCGAATTGTATTTGTGCGAACTTGGCCTGTACAATGTACATGTTTATGTAATGGAAAGAAGCAATCAGATCTTTATTATTTATATTTGCCTAATCAAAGAAGAATCAAGTCTAGAGGTACGATGAAACTACAAGTAGTTTTAAGTCAGGCAGTATGGTTAGAGCACCACATCAAATCCAAAATCACAAGATAAAATCCCTCTCAATTTCTCTTTGTTCACCCCCAAAATTGTTAGTACAAAAAACCACACACACACATTAAGAGAGTGAAAATACCTGATTTCTGTAATATCGAGGTCTTTTCTTGCGTTTGACATTTGTCTTGGAGGATGCACTCTCCATTTCCTCCTCCTTATTATCCCCATCATCTTCTTCCTCATCCTTATAATTGTCCCAATCTTCTTCAGCCAAGCATCTGGCTTTATTCACATAATCCAGCCTTTCTCTGTAATCAACAACAAAACAGTCATTTAAAGGCAGTGGACACTATTGGTAATTACTCAAAATAATTATCAACATGAAACCTCACTTGGTAACAAGTAATGGGGAGCTGTTGATAGTATAAAACATTGTGTGAAACGGCTCCCTCTGAAGTGACTTAGTTTTCGAGAAAGAAGTAATTTTTCATCAATTTGATTTCGAGACCTCAAGTTTAGAATTTGAGGTCTCGAAATCAAGCATCGGAAAGAACACAACTTCGTGTGACAATGTGTTTTTTACTTTCATTATTATCTGGCAACTTCGACAACCAATTGAGCTCAAATTTTCACAGGTTTGTTACTTTATGCATATATGTTGAGATACACCAAGTGAGAAGACTGGATATTGACATTTACCAATAGTGTCCAGTGTCTTTAAATAAAAGTTTCAAAATTAGAATTGCCAGAATTTTGGTGGTCGAGTGAATAAGAACCCTGGACTCAAGCTCTGGTGTTTCTGATCAGCAGAGTAGAGTCCCAGTCAGAACGTTTGTGTCCTTATGCAAAACACTTGACCATCATTGATGCGTACTTTAGATGGGATGTAAAAGCCTTAGGTCATGTGTGTTGTGTAATAACTTAAAAGAACCCAAGGTGCACTTGTTGTAAAGTTCCTGGTCTGAGCGACAGCATATTGCGCCACAGCACCTTGTAAACCATTACACATACATGTATGTTACATGTTGCTTCAATAGGATTAGGTCTCATAAGTTAAAAACATACCTCGCAGGAAAGAATACTTTTAATGCTTTTATGCCCCTAAGAGTGTGATTAAGCGCATATAAAAACCCAGTATTGTTATCATGATAATGTTAATCCAATCAAGTCATTTTCCTTACAGAATTCAAACATCGCTCAAAATTGCCAGGCATTATATCTGGCTCACTTTTTGGCCTAGGGGCCGGGGTGCAGTGTATATACAGAGTACTGGGCCAAGGACAAAGCCTTGAGGGGCTCCATACGAAACATTAGCTAGAGTTGAAGACTCTTCTAGTATCTTGACAACCGGCAGGCAAAGACTCAAGTCAGCTAAGAGTGGATTCTTGAGTTTTAAAACAATAAATAAATGTACCGTAAATGTACGTTGAAGTAGTTTATGGCGTGTTGTTTCAAAGACTGCTGAGAGGTTAACTAAGACTAGCCGTTAAACCTTTTTGATGTATACAATCATGTACCATGTATTCTGCACATGTATTATACTCATTGTGGACTTTAAGAGGAGTCATTTGAACATTTTGAAATCTTCTGCACCCAGATTGCTCAGGCTCTCTGACGACTGATATTTTGTAAAGTGTGCATTTAACCTGCTCGCAACAATTTCACACTGAAATTTAACAAAAAAGACAGATTGGAAATGGAGCAATAAGGCCTAGTTTTTCATACTGCTAAACTCCAGCATTTATTGTTCTTTGACTTGCATTAAGCAAAGAGTGTTTTCAGTCAGGCCCCCAGAAGTGCCTTGACCAAAGACGTAGAGGGGAGTTCAGTAGGTAATACTAGCTTATCATTAATCTTGTATTCTTTCCGATTATGAAAAAGTTTTAGTTTGATCCCGATATGTAACACATTGGTTGCATTAAGTTTGCTGCTGAAATATAAATATAATAGTTGGAACATGAAATGCAAACTGACCTTTTCTGTGATTCCAATTGGCTAAGTCTTCTTTCCTCTTGATTCAGCTTATTTCCTTTCTGTTTGAATTGACTCAGTCTTGGATGAGGTGCAGCAGTGTCATTGTCTTTCCTGTTGACATGTAATGATCCGGTGAAAGCTTGCTGTAGTTCCTCCATGGTGAGAAGACGGCAGAAACGACCTTCATAAGAAACACAAGTTTGAAATGATCTATCAGTCTATTTCTACCTCCATGATCAGACCTAGCTCTACATTCAAACCCACTTATTCACTAGTAACAACAGAAAGAACACTAAGTTGTTTTTGTTACATATTATATGGTTTGGAGTGAAAATGGTGGTTGGTTTTGACATCATCTTTGGGGGAAAGTATGGTTGGAGAAACTTTGTTATTCTTACCTCCTAAAAAATGTTCCACCACCAAGTATGCACAAACGCACCAATCACTTTATGCATGCTAAGCAGTATGCACAAACGCACCAATCACTTTATGCATGCTAAGCAGTATGCACAAACGCACCAATCACTTTATGCATGCTAAGCACACTCTGCTCAATAGACCTTTATCATGCTGTCACCATCTTGGTCATGTTCCCTGTTTCCAATAACAGTAATGAATGCTAACATTCATTTCGCATGGCACCAGACTATTATTTCGTCCAGCCTCAGTTTGGTTACAATGAGTTGGAATGGAGTAAAATCAAGATGCCCACACCATGATAAAGGTCTATGACATTATGTAACCATAGGTGCATTTGAAGCAAGCAAGTAATTGAAACTCGTCTTGTCATGACGCCTCCCTCTGAATATTTATGCACGAGGTACATCACATACTAACTCAAAACGAGGCGATGGGCGCAGCCACTGCAAGTGATGGGGGACATACGTCCATAGCCTCTTTTTGGGCAAGAATGATAATGTCATGCATAAATATTAAGAGAGGCGTATTGGCACACTGGCTTGAGTTGTTATGAATCCAGGCCTGGAAGACACTGTCCCTGACGGAGGCCAGCAATAGTGTATCTGATGGCCAGGCCTATAGTAGGGTTTTCAGGTCAAAAGGTTATCAATGGAGTAGGGTGCTGACTTTGGTGTCAAATTAAAGGGAATTCAGAACACATTAAAACGCTTTTTTTTAAATGGAGTCAATAGGTGATTTTTTTATTTTTTATCTTTACACCATTTTTAATATCAAAGTGAGATCATTTGGATGAGGACAATGCATTATCTATTGGGCCTATAATACCAAACTAGGCCTAAATAAGACAATAGAAAACACTGTTTTCAACGCCATTTCAACATTTATTTAGATTTTCACACAAATTACAGAATTTGTTCATGCTAATGTGGATAAAATAAATTTAAAAAAATGCAAACAGTGTGATTTAAGGTCAACAACTCAAAATATTAAGAAACGCACAAATTTGCATCATGATAATTTTTACACTTTAAAAAGATATCATCACCAAACTTCAGAAAAGGCTGCATGCAAACGTGCATTGAACAAATTCAAACTATGAACTCATTTGTTATAATGTCTTCTTCCCCACTTGCCATGGAAACTATGTGTAGATGAACCAAAGTTAATAGTTTCACAATCCACGTCTCGCTTCAAATACCTTCATCCAAGACTAACTGTCATTTTTCCCAAACACAACACGGCAAGAGACTGGAAATCATCATACACTGTGTATGTAGCATAGACTGTGTTGGGAACATTTGCTTTTCAAGCACCCCCATCTTTTACTTTTGAACTGACCTATTCTACAGTACCAATCTTTGACACTGGTGATAATCTTTCCCACCAGTGTCTGAAGCTGTACAATGAATAACTCTATCTCCAGTTCTACTGAAATTAACAAATGAACTCAACACACTGAGATTCGTCACACGCTTGATTCGTCTCAATCTTTTAAATGAAAACAATTATCCTAAGTCAACAATGTTTGTATTGATTCCCTTAAATATTATGACAACACACCCCAGAAAATATTAGAAACTAAAGGTGAGTGATCTCCTTCGACTATACTTGATATTTTATATACAAAAAAGGCACAAAACAACTATTCTTCTCTGACTATTACAACACTTGCGTCTTACTTGACACCCAATCTACCAATCTATGTCTGTTGTTGCTTTGCTTTGAAATGCTTTCTTCGTGTTGCTATTTTTTCATGCAGATTGTTTTTACTTTGTTGGACATTTATATTTTGAGTATGATCTTGAAAGTTAGCAATGGTACCATCTTCAACAGTTTCGATTGTAATTTCGTTAAGTTAACAAAGTTTTTTAATTTTCTATCGATGTTTCCCCTGAGAAGTCTACATCGTGCCTAGATTTATTGAACAGTCTATGGTCTCCTTTAGACAGGGATGTGATAGGCTGTTGAAAAAATACTGAACTCTGAGCGCAAAGTGCGAAAGCATGCAAGCTCAAAAACTTGCGAGCATGAAGCCCATTTATTAACATTTATCTTCAGTTTGAAAAGCCCTACTCTGCATACCGTTAGTATGGTATATCTCCATTTCTTTTATGAATTGATCTTGAAAAAAAAAACGGAATTCTGTTTTAAAACGGAGGAATCACATCCTTAAAGTTAAGGACCTTCTTGTGGTATTTGAGTTGGGCTTTTAGTGCACCCTTTCTTTTTGGTATGTATTCAGCACCTCAAATTTTCTTCTACTTCGTCATAACTTCCACACACCACCAAATTCAACTACTGCATCAGTTGCTGCAACAGATGTATTTGTTGATCTTTTTCTGTCAACTGCTTCTGTATCCCTGTGTTTGTATCTTCCGATTCTTTTATACGCTTCACTCTTTTCTCATCTTTGACACCATCTCGTGTAATTTTGTTCCTTAGGGCACTGATACAGCTTGACTTTTCTTCCATCTTTTCCCGCAGTGGGTTTATTCTGTTTTTCACTGCATCAACTTCACTCAAAGCTGTATCCAAGCGCTTTTGCAGCTTCAAGTTCTCCCGTGTCAGTTTCTTATCCTCATTTGCATTGGTAGCCAGAGCAATTCTATGCTCTCTAACAACTTTTTCTAACTCATGATTCTGTTTATTGGATTTCTCCACTGCTAGTGCTAGTTGTTCTTTACTCTGTTTGCGTTCTTCAACTGCATGTTTGAGTTCTTGTTTACAGTCCTCACAGTCTTGTTCTAGCTCTGCATATGTTCGTTTAACAGAGGGTTGGGGTGGGGGTGGGGGTGGGGGAGTAACAGGAGGCACAAACTCTTCATTCTGAAAGGCTAGAAGAGACGAAGACTTGTTGCGTTTGATTTCCTTCTTCTTCTTCACAACTCCGGCAGTCTTCTGTCTGAGGCTTTCAGGTTTTGATCTATGAATGGCAGAATCTGGATGAGTCAGTGCAAGCAGTACAATACAAGCTTCTTTTGGATTGTGTGAAGGAATGTTGTCTATCAGTTCAAGTACTAGACCAATCTTGATGGTTGAGACCTTCTTTTCAACTGGGTTGGTAAGGTCTAGCACAGTCAACCCACATTCCTTGGAAAAGGGACCAAGAAGGCAATTGTCGTCTCTGTTGTCGTCCGCCATAGTGTCAAGATGATCTGGGAAAAAAATTAAGTAATTTAAAGGCAGTGGACACTATTGGTGATTACTCAAAATATTTTATCAGCATAAAACCTTTCTTGGTAACGACTAATGGGGAGAGAGGTTGATAGTATAAAACATTGTGAGAAACGGCTCCCTCTAAAGTAACATAGTTTTCAAAAAAGAAGTAATTTTCCACAAATTTGATTTTGAGACCCCAGAATTAGATTTTGAGGTCTTGAAATCAAGCATTGGAAAGCACACAACTTTGTGTAACAAGGGTGTTTTTTCTTTCATTATTATCTCGCAACTTTGACGACCAATGGGAGACTTTCTGGGACGATAGAGGGCAGCAGACTTACCGGGTAAATCCATTGTTCTCAGAATTATACGCATGTTCAGAACTACGTAAACAATGGAAATTTACCCGGTATGTCTGCTGCCGCCTAGCGTTGGAAAGTCTCCTATTGAGTTCAAACTTTCACAGGTTTGTTATTGTATGCATACGTTGAGATACACCAAGTGAGAAGACTGGTTTTTGACATTACCAATGGTGTCCAGTGTCTTTAAAGAATAAGTGATAGGCCTATATAATATGCCTCCCTTTTTTGGTCAAGTTTGGCCTTAATTAGTAGTTTTGTAACAGCCCAAAAAAAAAATAGCTGCTGTTCAATATATATATTTCAGAATTTTAAACTAAAGTGTAAAAACTATAAAAAGGAAATGATATACATTTTAAATTGAACAGCCTGCATGGTGTATATTCATAAACACTACCTCCCCTCATTTATGTATGCACACTCCAATTTGGATAAATGTAATAACCCAGCTAGACCTATGCGGCTGCTAAGGGGTATACACATTATTGGGAGGTACCATTTATTTCATGGTGCGGAGGGGGCAGCAAACTAATTAATTATCAATTAATTTTGTCCCATTTTTAAAAGCAGTGGACACTATTGGTGAATAACAATTGTCAAAAAACCTTTCTTGATATTGATTTAGAGTAATTGGGAGAGGTTGATAGTATAAAACATTGTGAGAAACAGCTCCCTCTGAAGTGAAGTAGTTTTCGAGAAAGAAGTAATTTTCCACGTATTTGATTTCGAGACCTCAGATTTAGAATTTGAGGTCTCGAAATCAAGCATCTGAGAAAGCACACAACTTCGTGTGACCATGGTGCGACAAGGGTTTATTTTTCTTTCATTAATATCACGCAACTTCTATAACCAATTTATTGTGCTCAAATTTTCACAGGTTTGTTATTTTATGCGTATGTTGAGATACACCAAGTGAGAACACCTATTGAAACACGTACAATAGTGAAGCTTGAACACATGAAAACATGGTACATTTCATGACAAAACATCGCTCTCTGGGTGTTTAAACAGCACCTAATTATTCCTTAGGAGTTTATACCATAGATTTGAAATACTCACTTGAAAAATCAAAATGATGAAAGTGGTGTTGAAATTGGACGGAATCTGGGATTTGTTTGTCAATTTTCCTCCACGCAATCGTAATTTTGTATCTCTGCTTCTGTAGTACTTGTTGACATGGAGCAAACGTAGACCCAGTGACTAGGTCATGACTGATAATGTCAAAATTTCGAAAAAAGGAATCTAGCGCCCCAGTCACTTGGTCAAGAGCAAACGCTACCCTACCAAAATACAAAAACAAAACCTGGTGACTATCGATTACTTTGGATCCTTAAACATGAGTAGTGATCGACTTGGATTGTTGGCCAAGCGCTGGATTTTGCCTGTCAAAACTGGCACGCGAGGTGCATCTTGTGACCTTCTAGAAACATTAATAAGGCTCCTCCCACGGGGGGGGGGGGGGGGGGGGGGGGGGGATCAGTAAAGCTGGGAAGAGCGACAGACGTTCATTCATGTGTTTCTCGGGGCTATGGTATCTGCGCTTCTACAGTGATTTGTACATGATTGTAAAGGCAAAGCTGAGATTTCAATCAAGCTTTCCGTTCATCTAAAAAAATTGTGCAATTATTTAATGAATTTTAATTACTTTTTAAACGAGTTGAAAACTAGACCCAGCAACTGGGGCGCTGTACTCCTGTTTTCGAAATTTTGACATTCTCGGTCGACCGAGAATGTCAAAATTTCGAAAACAGGAGTACAGACCGAGAATGTCAAAATTTCAAAAAACAGGAGTACAGCGCCCCAGACCGAGAATGTCAAAATTTCGAAAACAGGAGTACAGCGCCCCAGTGTTGCTGGGTCTAGTCATCGACAACGTCAAACGTACCGCGATCCAACGACGCGACTCGACTCGGTTGTAAAAACTGAGACAAAACAGAAACACAATGCCCTAAACTCAATGTAAAATTAATATTCAGAATCTTAAGAACTATCATTCAACCTACCTCTGACAGGATTATCAAACAATGCTGTAACTAATCGATTAAAAGAAGTTCAGATGTGTGTAGGTTTTAGACACGAGAGTTATCGTGGGCGCTGCCATTTTGTTTAACGCAAAGGATTGTGGTACGTACTGTCTGTTGTTGTCATTAAAAGTGGGCGGGGCGGGGCTAAGGGACGCCGGGTATGCTGGGTCTGAACGGTACTAAATTCTTTGCTTCAAATGACATCCAATGTTGCTGTTTGGAATTGCTCCCTATTAATTGTTCATGCCGTTCAACATTGTCTTTGAGAAAAGTTTGTGTGATGTTTCGATAGGATGCTATGATCACTTATAAAAATAAAAATAAACTGTATTACAGTTTTTTTTCTTATAAGTGATCATACATAGCATGCTATCGAAACATATACAGTTTATTTTTTTTCATAAGTGATCATAGCATCCTATCGAAACATCACACAAACTTTTCTCAAAGACAATTAAAGGCAGTGGACACTATTGGTAATTGTCAAAGACTAGCCTTCACAGTTGGTGTATCTCAACATATGCATAAAATAACTAACCTGTGAAAATTTGAGCTCAATCAGTCATCGAAATTGCGAGATAATAATGAAAGAAAAAACACCCTTGTCACACAAAGTTCTAAATCTGAGGTTTTGAAATCAAATTCGTGGAAAATTACTTCTCACTCGAAAACTATTGCACTTCAGAGGGATATTTCTCATAATGTTTTATACCATCAACCTCTCCCCATTACTCGTCACAAAGAAAGGTTTTATGCTATAATTATTTTTAGTAATTACCAATAGTGTCCACTGCCTTTAAGCAATTTCAGTTTGAGACTTTGGAGGCACAAACAGGGGAAACCCCGCACAAGTTGTAGGTTCTGAAAACCAGCATGCCGCGCTCCAGTCCAACCAGGGTCCACAGAGAGAACACCAATCAGGAAACCTAATGAAGGCACACTAACCACACACTTTCAAATTGTCTAAGCTCAAATGAAATTTAATATTAAACTTCCTCAGAATAATTCCAAATTAACTCAAAATAATTCACCTTTTACTTTTTAAATTATAGTTCAAACTAGTACAAAATAAAATCGAATTTAAAATAATTACAACCACCAAAATTATTATATCACGTATTAAAGTACTTTCAAGTTTCAAATTTATTTTGAAAATCTACAATTATTTTCTGAAATTAAAAGCATTTTCTTCAATGTCAAATGATGCTCATTGTGAAAGTGAGATGTTTTAAACAGAAACACCTGTGACTAATTAATGTACTAATTTTAAAAGCAAGTATGCCTAAAAAGGGCTTTTAAACTTAATGTCATATTATAACTAAAGAATCTGTAGCACATTTTTTTAAAGTAGTTTTTACAAAACATACTCAAATAAAAAATAAACTACACACACAAAAAATCCCACAGATCGAAGCCTAGCTCCCTGTTATGCCAAATATTCCCTCTACCTTAAAATTTGCTCTATGATTACAAAATAAACTACTCAGTCAAGAGATTGAATGTGAGAGATAATTGCTCTATTTTTTTTAGAAATGGTGTTTGTGGGGTAGAATTTAATGTGAAATAATGTTCCACCGACCTGCGCTTATCGCAGAGCTACAATTTTTACACCGGACTGCAGGCCTGTGAGGCAAGTAGTTTTAGTGTCGTGCCACAAGTTGAACACACATTTATTTGTATTAATACATTTTGCTTCGGAATGCTTTTGAGTTTAGAACAGAACACAGGACCATTCATAACAATAAAATAAAGTACAGACTGAACAACAATTGGAAAGACTGGAATAAATCTCATATAATAGAACAATTTGAAATAAATTGGAACATAATTTCCGGTTGGCACTTTCATTGTTTAGTGTAGCAGTTATTGTTTTCACAGGTTGCTTTTATTGTATCTATCAAAATTTACATAGGATTAAAACAATCAAGCTGTTCCAAAAATGATGATGATAGTAGAAAACACCCCTTGAAATATTTCTGTCTGAAATAAATAATCTATATTTGCTTTGGTGTTTATCGCTCAGTGAGCATTTGACTCATTTTTTGTTTTGCATCGATGTCATGCAAAATGTGAAGACGGTTTTTCACTGTTTTCTTGTGCCACAGATGGTCAATGGATCTCAAACACTACAGCTTTGTCAGTTCATGTATAAAGTGAATAACATAATGTGCTTACAACTGTTTTGCTAGCAAAACCAATTCTGTAATGTTCCTTTAATGTAGTTGTTATACACTGCAATTAAAAGACCATTGATTAGTGTAATGCACACAAATCAAGGTTAAAGAAAGTGTCAATCCATCATTTATTACAAACTTTGGTACAATTCTGAAATCTGATTTCAGTTTATACTTTATAGCTAAGGTTGACATATCAACATAATGGAGAATAGAAGGCACTTCTTTCAAATTATTATACAGTAAGCAAAATGAGCTTTGCTAAAAAATATTGCAACAATTTCCAACTTTTTTCCTGTCAATTTCAGTTTGTATTTAAAATATTACGCTGACTAGGTATGACTCATTATTCAAATTAAAGGCGGTGGACACTATTGGTAACTACTCAAAATAATTATTAGCATAAAATCTCGCTTGGTAAAGAGTAATGGGGAGAGGTTGATAGTATAAAACATTCTAAGGAACGGCTCCCACTGAAGTGACGTAGTTTTCGAGAAAGAAGTAATTTTTCACGAATTTTATTTTGAGACCTCAGATTTGGAACTTGAGGTCTCAAAATCAAGCATCTGACATGTCTGAAAGCACACAGCTATGTGTGACAAGGCTGTTTTTTCTTTCATTGTTAACTCCGACGACCAATCAAGCTCAAATTTCACAGGTTTGTTAGTTTATGCATATGTTGAGATCAGCCAAGTGAGAAAACTGGTATTTGACAATTACCAATAGTGTCCACTGTCTTAAAGCGTGAGTGTATTAAACTAAATGGTAGAGTCAAAAATCTTACAGCGAATGAAAAGTATTAGTAAACACTTGTTATTAACGCTATCATGAGACCTGTATTATTGTGTATTTCCTAGAATTTCTCAGCTGTAAATTACTACTTTTTAAATAAACTGAAAATACAGCACAGTAAGGGAAACACACATGTTCAAAAGCTGAAATTCCATATTTTATTTGGGTTACAACTTGTTATTTTTAGTTGGTCCTGCAAATCCACTGCCTTGGACAGTGCAGTATTAAGCTCATTTTAAATCACATAGAGCAAAAAGCTGACCAGTAAAGAAGGATGGGCAAGTATTGCATATTACTTTCAACACAAAAATATGAATTTCAGGGGAAGCTAAAATTGATGGCTCAGGACTGGTCATCTGTGAGTTTGTTAGAGTACTTAATAGAATTGGGTATTGCAGATATTGGAGCCCCTGTGGTCGACTAGCTAGTCCTAAGTTAGGAGGAGTCTTACTCAAGATAATACCAGTCTTAACTCTTTGTCAAATCCATCCCTGGTAAATTGAGTTTGGAGGTCTCCAGAGTTTGGCATAAAAAACATTTTGTTTTCAAAAAAAGAAAAATTATGTGTGGACTTTGATTTTATTTTTTCAAATTTATATTTATGCCACTTTAGTCATGGGTATGAGATAACACTGAGCTGGAGCTTTAACTAGTGCAAGAAACAGAACATGAATATCACATTTGAACTTAGTTCAATATCAAAAATATCTGATAAAATTTTTTAGAAATGAGGCCGAGAATAATGGTGTAGAAGAACATTACAATTTTGGAAATTGTAGCAAACTACTACAAGTTTAATGATAATGCTCATTAAACAAAACAAGAAATAAGCAATATCAAATATGGCGACTTTATCACCTTTTAAAACATCTTGCTGTATTATAAACTTGCATCTTTTTGAGGTGGGAGTAACTGAGTAAGTACTAGTAAGGCTTATGGTTGTACCACTTAAGTACCACTGTTAGAAATGTGACTGTTTTTTAAATACAGAGATTTTACTCTAAAAAATTGTTTACATATAAAAGCAACACCACATACCTACATGTAGTTGATTTTACCTCTGCATAAATTTTAGTTTTATTGTTTATTTGTTCCCTCCAAAAGCTATTTGTCATCTTGTAGTATCCGGTCCTTATTGTCCTAATCACCACAGCAATCACGGGCCCAGTGGAACGTCACAGAATCCTGGACCAGTCACCGGTTCAGCCTGCAAACCACGCCTAGTGGATAAGGAGAAAAAACATTTAAAAATTAACAGAGTTTTGTTTTCATTCTATGCTTTAAATTAAAACCACCTTAGTGCAACTGTCTGGAATGAGTTAGTGAATACAGAGATGTGACTTTTCTGGTTTAATTTCAAAATCCTACTTTTAAATTTGTTTTCCGCCAAAGTCTGACCCTTTCTGATTTGTAATCTTAAAATAAGCTATTGTAGTTTTGTTTTTTTAATCACTTTAACCAACCAATTCAGGATTAACATACCAGTGCTCTACCAACTGAGCTATCCAGCCCAATGGTGGTTTATAACCTGATATCTAAAAATAAGATGTGTACATGTACAAATCTGAAAAAGTTCTTAAATTCTTAAAGGCACCTGGAAATAGGATTTGTTTTCTTTTAAACATAAGAGTATATGTTTATTAACAATAAAACAATTTTTTGAGTAATTGTTTGTCACGATGCACTCAGTATTTTCCAGATTTGGTTAATGTAGTTTGCGGCTGGAAATAAGTTAAGGCATATACCTTCGACCAGTGTGAAACTTAAAAAAGACTGCGTGTCCAACTCATGTGTGTGGAGAATCCAAAATGTTTGCAATCACTATCAAGTCTCAGATTATTTTTCATAAAAATGTTTTGGTTTGTAAAACTGTCTTGAAGATAAACAAAAAATTGTTATGTAGGATTTGAAACTTTGCATGGTGGAAATACGATATGTAAGGTTGTCAGTAACAACATGTAGTGATGAATTGATACAAATTTTTAGTTTAAGAGGGGATGTGGTAAAACAAGAGACAAATGTAGCCTTACTTTAGCATCCTGCAGCGTTGTTCGGCTATTCTAGGAGCTGCTTTGCCAACATCATGAACAGTCTCTGCACTCCACAGTCTTTCTGCTACTGCACAACCTCTTGGCCTATATACACATCACAAAAATAACAGTAAGCTGTTTGGAAGGAGGTCCACCTGATACAGTGTTTGACTAGTCAACATTTACCAAATACAGCCAACAAATCCTTCCAATTCATTGATACTTTTTGCTCTGCGTTGCCTTGAATTTTACGATTTAGGCTTTAAAAAATGGGTTTTATGTGAAATGAATTGAAATCATATGATCGAAAAAGTGCTTTAAAAGTAAAATATAATAATCCACACAAGTATGCCTCGAACTTGAGTGGTTGTCCTCTTTTACTTTGTGAACTAACACCGTCTGACATACTATCAACAGCTCTCCATTGCTTGTTACCCAAGTTTTTATGCTAACAATTATTTAGAGTAATTACCAATAGTAGCCAGTGACTTTAACCATAACCTGTAATTGCTTACCAGCTTCGCTGCATCAGATTTGTTGCATCAACGTACTCTCCCCACATGCATGCTTCTCCACCAAACACCAAATCCTTCTGAGCTTGAGTACCTGTCAAATAAAAAAATGACTTTATGTCAAGAAACATTTCTCTGATATATTACCCAACAGAATGGTTTGGTAGTTTTGTGCAGTGATGCATGATAATAACGTCTTCTTCTTTGATGAAATTGCAAACTTCTCAAAGTGCAATGCTAACTTAACAACTTTTATCAGATAAAATACAGGCATGTTAAAGACACAAGACACTTTTGGTAATTGTCAAAGACAGTCTTCTCACTTGGTGTATGAACAAATAACAAACCTGTGAAATCATGTACTGAATTGGTCGTCGAAGTTGCGAAACAATGGAAGAAAAAACACCCTTGTCACACGAAGTTGTGTGTTTTCAGATGCTTGATTTCGGTACCTCAAAATCTTACTCTGAGGTCTCAAAAATCAAATTCAAATATTTTAGTCGAAAATTACTTCTTTCTCGAAAACAACGTTACTTCGAGGGAGCCGATTCTCAAATTGTTTATACTATCAACAGCTCTCCATTGCTTGTTACCATGTAAGTTGGTATTACCAAAAGTGTCCACTGCCTTTAAACATGACTTTAATGTGATAAAAAAGCCTGCACTTTACCGAGTTGCATGTGGTAAGCTTGAGTGTAATACAGGTTGCGAGCTTAGAAAGCTGAAGGTGTTGGGTTATAAGGCTGATTAGATTAACAAGCAACTAGATAGTCAGAGTAAGATGAGGAAAATCTTCTAGTTTCCAGACAACGGACAGAGTATCCTGACTGAAATGTTGAGTCCATCAGCTCTTCTCAGAACCCCCAATCACTCAAAAGAGATCTAACTACTTGGTGTCACCGCAAATTTCTGATGTTATTGTCTTCCACCATGCAAACATTCAAGTCTGATATTCTTATTCAGTAATGCACAACCTTGTCACAACAGTAAACTATAGCTTAATTTCACATACAACTTGTATCATTTGCTTTACTTTTCCAGCCCCCTGAAAATTATATGTTAAGTATTCCCCACAGGAAGCCCTTTTCACACTATCACTTATCGAAGTGGAATACAGCCCTGGGGAGGCCCCAAAAGTTGTTTTAACGCAAGATAATCTCGGCACACTTTCACACTGTCCCGCCTACGTCCCTACTCCACAGGGTTCTGGCTGCACGTTTCAAGAGTACCCCAGGGTTTTACCGCTTACCCCCCTACTCCAAAGCAAGGGGTGTATACTCCCTGGGGTATGCACATTTTGCCAGGATAGATCAGGGGTAAAGGGCTGCAAGTGTGAAGCGGCCAGCAAGAGAATTGGAAAAGAGCTCAAGTGATGTGATGGTGATTCCCTCCATTCCTTTACAACTATCAGGTCAGTGCACCAAAGCTACTGCCTTCAAATCCAGCAAAGGAATCTTTATTAGATTAACTCAGGTTTCCTCAATACTCAACAACACACCAGGTTTTTTTTTTTTTTTTTAATCCCAAATGTGCTGTTTGCTTGTTAGAGTTAGAGTGTTATGTTACCTAGCCGAATTTTGTTTTTTCTACTCGCAACAAAAGTTATTTGTATTTTGTATTGACCGACAAATTTACAACAAAAAAACAGTGAAAGCTGAAAGACTTAATCTTTGAAAAGAGGGGCTTGCTATTGAAATATGCATTCTAAGTGTGATATTATGTTGCAATTTTGTAATGCAAATTCACCCCCAAAACAAGACTAAATGCCACTCTTGGTTAAGGGCTACAAGAAGAAAAACAATGGAGAAACAAACAATATCACAATTTTTGCAAAGAAAACAAAGTATGTGGATATATGTTGCAAAACACAAAAGTTATCAAATTATCAGATCTGATTAAATTACCTGTGTATATGACATATAAATCAAAAAATTGTAATTCAGTTTTGTAAGATTGGCAGAGTTTAGGTGTTAATTGGATTTTTGTTTTGCTTAGCAGAAAGTTATTATAAAATATGAAATAAGGCCTAGTAGGTGTTAAGCACTATTCCTATCCTCCTCTGAGCTTGCTAATGATAGTTTGTACACACACACAAACAAACAGAAAAGTAAACATTTTCAACCAGTGGCCACTTCATGTGCTGTGGATTTGATTTATGAATCAGACAATTTGCATTTGAATTTCAGTTTTGGAAGTCAAATGTACTGAAGGGGGTTTAACCCCCCCCCCCCCCCCCAACAAAAAAAAACCTCCAAACATAAACACTGACATGACTAATGGTAAAAATCACTCTGACTCAAATTTGAAAACCTATAGAACAATATCAATTTGACACTCGTGCAGACCAACATTAAACAAGGTTCGAGCAGAATAAATAAACAAGGATTAATGGGTGGTAGTTAACTTCTTGATGTGTACAGCAGAAAAACAACAAAAGAACAAAGCTTAAAAGCTAGAGAGAAGTTAATCAAGACCTTTGATTTTAACACGTAAGTGCCTCAACATTCAAAGGAGAGAGTTACTGGAGTCAGACAAGAATGCATATTTTACACACAATATTTAAGCAAGTAAAATAAGCCAATTAACTGGGTAAAAAAAAGTTTATGCATGGAATGATGCTTTGAAGATGAGTGTTGAGAGTCAAAACTTAGAGAGTCAAACTATCTAAATATCATTAACACGATCATCCATCACAGCTTCAAAATAATTCATGTGTTACTCTTCTCTGTTCCTGTTACTGATTTGCCAGTTACAGGGATTTTTTATTAAACAGTGGCTAAGGTTGTACGGCAGAGGAATGCCAATGTAATCAGTAAAGTTAAAAAACAAATAAGCACAGGCCTATGTGTTACTTCCCACCGTAACAATCAACCTATCTGACGATTTCAACTTAGTCATGTCAAAGAACCAGTTAGGATACATTATGACAAAAATGGCACTGATGGTAGAGTCCGTCGAGTGATGCCATGAGCAGAAATATGAAACTCGTCCTCCACAGTTCAACAATGACGAAATGGTTATATCAAAAAGCTGCATGGAACGCCTTCAATAATCAAAGCTATGACAAAAAGTGAGGACCTCATGAACTAACAAATAAAATCAAAATAAATTTTGGCAAAAAATTACCGGAAAATTTGTTTAACTAAAGATGAATTTCAAAAGGGTTTGATGAGTGGAGGCAAAAGCAGCCTGTGGACTTTAATCTTTTCTTTGTGTCTCTTTTACCGACAAAGTTCAAAGGTTGGGCTAAATAGAAACTCTTCCAGTCCTGTCCATAGGGACTACCAGCGTAGTTCAGGTACCATGGAGTAGACAGCAAGGTTTTGTAGCCGAGTTTGGTGATTTTAGTCAGTTCTTGCTCCCAGGCCCCTTTCCAAACATTCACCACTGCTTCAGCTACGACCTTTGGAAATGTTAGTGCTGAAAATTTAGGCAACTTATGGCAAAGTTATTCTGATAGAGCCTTAGGTGAATGGATGCTTAATTTACCACTACCACATGTAGCAAGTAACACAAGATAAATCGTAATCATTTTTTTGGTCAGCCTTGTTTGAGAAGTAATATATTAATCATCCCATAATGAAGGCTAGGGCTCACAGTGAGGTAAATTATCATGGTAGCTAGATTCCAAAATCATAAATAATAATAATAATAAGACTTGTAATGCGCACATATCCACCCTGCTGGGTGTTCATAAGGCAAGGTGAAAACAAAAACAAAACAAACAAAACAAAGAAAAACAGACACAACAAAATTAGTCCTTGAAAACCTGTGACATAAGATAACATTTGGGAAGAGATTTGAATGTTGTGGTACAAAGACAAGCTCCAAGATTAAGTGGTAGAGAGTTCCAGATGCATGGCGGGGCTGAAGAAAAAGACCTGTCACCCCACGAGTGTCGAGACTTAGATTGCATGAGAAGAAGCATAACACATTTATAATTTAGAAACACAGCAACACCACAGCATGTCAGTTTGCTACATCAATAGTAATGTTAGCTGGTACCTGCAGAATCACAACAAAAACAGCCACAGCTCAATTGGATTACCATTGAATTTTAGTGGCTCTACGGAGTAAATGCTCCGCCAATCTTGACCGAACCCACCAGCATCGGGCCTACTCAGGTACCAAGGAGTTGATATCAATGACTTATAACCCTTCTGGGTGACTTTGAAAAGCTCCTTCTGCCATGGCGTCTTCCAAACATGGACCACTGTTTCAATACCGACCTTTGTGAAAAGCATGGGACATTAGTATTCTGATTCAAACTCAGCAATTTTAAGATCCGTCGCAAATTCTGTAAGCAGAATAAAGCAGACAGTCAGAGGATGCCGCACATTTTGTAAGCGGGATCGGCAGAAACAAAAGCAGTTAAAGCGACGAAAAACAGGAACCTGCTAGCAACGGGAAAATTACCTCTTAGAAAATCAGCAACATTTTCAAGAATGCTCTGATGAAAAAATGGTTGTGTGACTTGGAATGTGTCATGTGTCATGTGTAAAACTTTGTTGAGCAAGAAGTATGCTTGATCGATATCACTATAGAGCTAAGAGCTAGCGGCAAGGCACACCGTGAAGTTAGGGCTCACACACTGAGGAAAATTATCGTAGAATAAATTCTCTGATGCACAAATGATGAACAAGTACCCTGCAAAACAAAATACACATGCAATGGTGAAAAAACAGTGCATTGGATTAAGAAACACAGCAACACCACATAATGCTAGTTAATGACTACATCAAGAGTAAAGTTAGCAGGTACCTGCAGAGTCACAACAAAAGCAGCCAGAGCTCACTAGGATTACCATTGAATTTTAGCGGCTCTACGGAGTAAATGCTCCGCCAGTCTTGACGATACGGACTAACACCGGCCGCATTCAGGTACCAAGGAGCTGATATCAAAGATTTATAACCCTTCTTGGTGACATTGAAGAGTTCTGACTGCCATGGCGTCTTCCAAACATGAACCACTGTTTCAATATCGACCTTGGTAAAAATCATGGGACATTAGTATTCTGTTTCAAACTCAGCAATATCTTTATCTTGGCAAATTCTGTAAGAGGAATAACGCAGCACGATTTAAAGGATACCACAAATTTTGTAAGCAAAATAAAGCAACAACAGTTCGAGGATGCCAAAAGTATTTTGAGCGACGACCCATTCACAAAACACTTTGTCAAAAGACACTGCTGGGAAAACTTCGTAAGAATGCTCTCACAAATATTTTGTCAGGTATTAACTTGGAATGTGCCATGTGTAAAACTTGAGCAAGTACCTTGAAAACAAAAAAACACATGCAATGGTGACAAAACCGTACATGCAAGGATTAAAGCCATTATACACTTTCGGTACAGAAAAACAATTAAAATTTCACAGATTTACAAATAATTTACAGGGTTTACAGAAGGTAATCGTGAAAGACTTATCTTGAAATATTATTCCATGAAATGCTTTACTTTTTGAGAAAACATTAAACTAATATCAATTTTCGTTAGCGAGAATCACAGATTTATTATAAACACATGTCATGACACGCGCGAAACGAGGGGAAACAAGGGTGGGTTTTCCCGTTATTTTCTCCCTACTCAAATGACCGATTGAGCCTAAATTTTCACAGGTTTGTTATTTTGTATATGTTGTGGTACACGAAGTGTGGGCCTTGGACAATACTGTTTACCAAAAGTGTCCCATGGCTTTAAGAAACACAGCTACAACACGGAATGCCAGTAAAGCCCGGTTCATACTTCCTGCGAATGTGAATGCGATACGAATGTTGACGTCACAAATTCGCAACGAATTATTCGCAGCAGTTCAACTTTGCTCAACTCACTTACGAATATCGCTGGGAAAAGGAGGGTTGTGACGTCAAATTCGCTTCGCATTCGCATTTGCAGGAAGTATGAACCAGGCTAAAGCTATATCAAGAGTAACGTTAGCTTGTGTCCACCACCCATGCACATGCAGAGTCACAACAAAAACAGCCACAGCTCAATTGGATTACCATTGAATTTTAGTGGCTCTACGGAGTAAATGCTCCGCCAATCTTGATTGTATGGACTAGCACCGGCCAAATTCAAGTACCAAGGAGTTGATATCAATGATTTATAACCCTTCTTGGTTACATTGAAGAGTTCTGACTGCCATGGCGTCTTCCAAACATGGACAACTGTTCCACTATCAACCTTTGTAAAAAAATCATGGGACATTAGCTTTCCTATCTAAAAGCAGAATAAAGCAGCATGAATTTATGGATACCACAAATTCTGTAAGCGGAATGAAGCAGAAACAGTTTAAGGATGCCAAAACAATGCCAAAAGTTTAGTTCAAGCGACGACACAACACTGTGAAACATGAAACTGCTGGCTAGTGAAAATTTACTTCCTAGAATATCAGAAAAAAATTAATGAGTACTCTCATGAAAAATTAAATCATTTGATTTGGAATGTGTCATGTGTAAACGTTCGTCGGGCAAAAGAATGCTTCAGAAACCATTGACAAAAAACACAAGCGAACGGTCAAATTTCAAGTCTATTTGAAAACATAAACCCTAACCCATGATAAGTGGCCACTTGTTTTTTTCTTTTAAACACCAACAATAACCACCTTCAAAGTTATGCGGATCCACAAGGTACTGGAGTTGCCACAGCTCCAAATAAGGATTTCTTGGGTAATTAAGGTACCATGGGGTAGACAGGAGAGCCTTGTACCCTAGCTTGGTCACCCTGGACAGGGTGTCGGTAAAGCCTGGAGATTTCCAAACTTGAACTATCGTTCCTTCCTTCAACTGCCAAATAAAAGTTGAGGTTGTTATAATGATGATAGACGGCACGTACATGCCATGCCACCCCACCCCCCCCCTCCCAACTTAAGGCGAATCTGGACTTGCGGAGTTAGTTTCAGAAGGTTAGCACAGGCTCAAGTCAACAAACAACTTTGGATTAAACTATTTAAGCCACAATTGATATTTTGTGACATCTAAAGCTACATGTTTACTTGAATGTACATACATGTATTTTAATTCTTCACAAAAGGTTGTACGTTAACCTTCTATAATACAAAACAACTTTAAGTATATAGAACAAAATTCATCTTTTTCCGTTGCAGGGCATTCTGTGCATTTTGTTTCAGGGTATTTTGTTGTGCGAGTGCCTTCTTGGGGTTCTAAGAAACAATGCGACGGCTCAGTGCTAACATTTTGACATTCTGGAAAAAAAGTTGTTTTGTTTGGCCGAAGCCCACTGAATTGAACAATGTCTTTGGAATGTTTTCTACTTGGTGTTTATCTTGGTTTTAAAAGCCCTCCTGTGCAATCTGGAATGGTTTTCTCTGATATATTTTTTATGAAATTATTCTCTAACCCAACTGCCTTTTAAGAAACACTGAGTTTGTTGTTCCTACCTTTACTCCATTGTCTACAACCTCTTGCCAAACTAGAGGCTGCACCTTCAGTCCTTCCACAATATCCAGAAACCTCTGCTCATAATAACCCTCCAGTTGCGAGTAATTCTGACCATAACCCATATGCGTCATGAACGCTTGGATATCTTTGTTGCTCTTCCTAAACCAAACAAAACAATTATTATTAGCATAAAACCTTACGAGGTAGCGAGTAATGGGGAGAGGATTGATAGTATAAAATGTTGTGAGAAACGGCTCCCTCTGAGTTTTTGTAGTTTTCGAGAAAGAAGTAATTTTCCACGAATTTGATTTCGAGACCTCAGATTTAGAATTTGAGGTTTCGAAATCTAGCATCTGAAAGCACACAACTTCCTGTGACAAGTGTGTTTTTTCTTTCATTATTATTTTGCAACTTCGACGACCAAGTGAGCTCAAATTTTCACAGGTTTGTTATTTCATGCAATGTTGAGATACACCAAGTGAGAAGACTGGTCTGACACAATTACCAATAGTGTCCAGTGTCTTTAACAGATGTTAACGCAAGGTCGTGGTTCAAATCCCACCCGAGTGATACATGTATACCTGTAGATATTTTTACAGAACTTGGAAACACAGAGTATACAATTCTTAATAAACATCGGCTAAAAGCAAAGGTTACATGTACCTTTGGTATTTGAAACCGTTCCATTGTTTTAATCCTATATAAATGAAGATGTATACAAAGAACTAACATGTGACATTTCATTTCAAAAGGTGTCATTTTGAGATATCTCTCAAAATCCAGAGCAAATAATCACTAATACTAATAAACAATCTGAGAAGCCTGAATGAAAAGTAACACCTATCAGATTCACGTTTGAGGGCACAAAAATTGATACCTTTTAACAAAAACACATTACTTTGAACCGAAATGCTTCTCAAAATGCTTTATACTATCGAAAGCTGCTGCAGAGCAATGTTTTCACGAGAGTGGCGTAAATCTGTTGTACATGATAAAATAATTTTTGTGAAACTATTTTACTCATTTCTCAAAAACTTCATCACCTCAGCAAGAAATATTTTAAGGGAAGTTTTCTACCATCATTATCTTTACATCGTGTAAGTTTAATGTAAATCGGTGAACATTTGTGTTGTGTGTCTTACAAAAAGTAACCAAACATGCCAAACCCTTTAAACACACCACTCACCAGCAGGCAAAGTTAACTTCATCTCCTCCAAGATGAATATACTGATCAGGGAACACCGATGCAATCTCCTTAAAAAACTTGGCCAAGAAATCATAGGTTGAATTCAGCATGGGGTTAACAGGGCCGTAGGAACCGGTGGGTTTCCCTGTCTTATCTGCACAGGGAGTCAAGAGGTTAGGCACGGACCCCCAAGACTGAGTGTGACCTGGTGTGTCAAACTCCGGTATGACTCGTATTCCACGATCTCGTGCATAGTTGATGACATTTAATACGTCTTGCTGACTGTAGACATAAGATGACATGAATGCTCCCTGAAACACATATAAATCTATTTACTCAATACTGCACAACAAACAAGGTTAAAGATAGGATTTGAGGCTTTGCATGGTGAGGTATCAATATATGGTTTGCGGTAACACCATGTGTGTATCTACTTGCCAGGTAGAGTTTGTTCTTAGAAAACTGTCTTTCTTTATTCTACTACCACGGAGTAGATTTATTGGATGTTCGGGAGACTTCTCAGTTCTGAAAAGAACTGTCCTGCTTTTAAACTACTAACCGGTCGGAAGGTAAAGAGTGGCTGGGACTACTACTTTAGATTAAAGATCCTAACAAGAATTTGCATTTTGAAGAATTGAGTAGAAAGATTAGTTTGTACTCATTTTATCAAAGTTTCAGCTAGACTGATTATTGTATTGTGCAGTGCAAGATTAAGTTGATTTTAATAATAATAAGAGAACCTTAATTGTTTTGTTTCTGTATTTTCTTTGAAAACTGTTCTTTTTTTTCCATACTGATTATATGAGAGCAGATAATAATTTTACCAGTGTGAATGTAGTTGATATTCTACAAGTTACAACTCTACTGCTGTTTTACACCCAACAGAAACTCAAAGAGCTCCCTCTTGTGGTCGATAATAAACTTTAAAGTACACGTCCCAGTGACAGATGTATACATACGACTTGGTATTTTAGCTGGTAATTCCTTATTCTGCATGTTTTGATAAGTATAACTTTTCTGCTAGCAACTATTTTGTGCTGAACTGTTTCAGTGTCTGCATTTGTTTGCATTCTGAGCCTAATGAGCTTAGCTTTTTTAAGGTTTTTCAAAATTCTGCATCACAAAACTTTTTTTAAAAATTTAACATCAAACAAAATGCAACTTACTGATTTATGTTTTCTTAGCCCATCCAAAAGTCAATAATTTTTCAATTACTAGAGTGATAATGTCCTCTCGTTATAACATAATATTATGGTTTGTACATGTGCTATTGATGACACTTTTTGAGTACATAAAATAAATCATACATGTTCGATAATAGACATTTGGACTACACAAAAATGTATCATACTTGTACGACCTTGGCACTGAAAGAGTTAAGCAGCTCTATTAAGCATTCCTCCATGATTAAAGGCACTAGACACTATTGGTATTACTCAAAATAATTGTTAGCATAACAACTTACTTGGTATAAGCAATAGGGAGATGTTGATAGTATAAAACATTGTGAGAAACGGCTCCCTCTGAAGTAAAGTAGTTTTCAAGAAGAAGTAATTTCTCACTTAAAGATTGGATTTTATTTGGAGACCTCAGCTGAGGTCTCGAATTCAAGCATCTGAAAGCACACACTTGTGCGACAAGGGTGTTTTTTCTTCCATTATTTTCTCGCAACTTCAAATTGAGTTCAAATTTTCACAGGTTTGTTATTTTATGCACATGTTGAGATACACCAAGTGAGACGACCTGTCTGTTACAATAACCAGAGGTGCCCAGCGCTTTAAATTAGGCCCTGGCTCTTTAACAAATATAACGTTACCTTTTCACTCATGAAGGGGAATGTAGTACTTTCATATGGGAAAGACTGATCATCAACGATATGCCAGTGAAAGACATTCATCTTGTTGTACGCCATCGCATCCTTAAAATTTAAAGAAGACACAAAGATACACATAAGTAACAACAACTCTGGATAATGCCAAAGCAAGACATTTAGGGCCAAAGCAAGACATTTAGTTAAGTTTTCGAAACATTTAGTTAAGTTTTCAAGACATTAAGTTAAGTTTTCAATTTGGACAACTATTTAATTTTTGCTATTAGACAGAAATTGCAGAAAATGTGTCACTTTTAAAACCAAGCTAGCTTAAAGGCAGTGGACACTATTGGTAATTACTCAAAATAATTATTAGCATAAAGCCTTTCATGGTGATGAGTAATGGGTAGAGGTTGATGGTATAAAACAGGGTGAGAAACGGCTCCCTCTGAAGTGCCATAGTTTTCGAGAAAGAAGTAATTTTCCACGAATTTGATTTCGAGACCTCAGGTTTAGAACTTGAGGTCTCAAAATCAACCATCTAAATGCACACAACTTTGTGTGACAAGGGTGTTTTTTCTTTCATTATTATCTTGCAAGTTCGATGACCGATTGAGCTCAAATTTTCACAGGTTTGTTATTTTATGCATATGTTGAGATACACCTGTAAAGGCTAGTCTTTGACAATTACCAATAGTGTCCACTGCCTTTAAGGATAACAAATTATGGTTTGAGGCTGGACAGTCAAAAAAGCTTCCTTGGGCATTGGAAGAATTTACAAAGTAGTTCCCAAGGTGAACCAAATACAACTGGGCTACAATAATTGAAGGGAGCTACCCATTTCAGGAGATTCTGAGTTTAGCTACAAACAATCTAAAACTATATACATATTTTTAAAGGAACGTTACAGAATTGGTAAGCAACAAAAATTGTAAAGATCACAGATTTACATAAAACTTACATGGTCTATTGATGATAGTAGAAAACAGCCCTGGGGTCGATTTCACAAAGAGTTAGGACTACAAACTGCATGGATAGTCCTTAGTTAGGACCAGTAACTAATCCCAACTCGAGATAAGACTAGTGCTAACTCTTTGTGAAATCCACCCCTGGAAATATTTCTATCTGAAATGTCATATTTGATGAGAAATAAATAATCTAACTTCACATTTGGAATTTATCCCTCAGTGAGCCTTTTACTCATTTTTATTTTGGCATTGATGCAAAGCAAAATTTTTAAACTGTTTTTCACTATTCTCTCGTGACCCAGATGGCCGATCCATCTCAAATTTCTACAGGCTTGTCAGTTTATGTATATGGTGAATTGCAGTAAGTGCTTACACTGCCAGCAACTGTTTTGTTAGCCAATTCTGTAATGTTCCTTTTAGTGAGTGAGTCTGTTATATTCCCATTAGCAGTTAATCTGTCTGGACAATGGCTTGTTCATGATCCATTAAAAAGATTAAAGTCCACTATTTGGAAAAGGAATTACATGGAGATAACAGTGTGTGATAACTTGTTAGGATGAAAAAGAATGTATTCTTATGGTCCGTTATTTAATGGAGCTTTTCTGTACATTCATGGTACCACAGTAACAGTCTAGTCTAGTACACTGCGCATAGTTACAGATGTGAACTTAAGCGGCCCTCAGGTCGACCTACAATTTTCTTGCGCACGCAACAAACTGTCGGAAACGCGCAGACAAAATATGCTCAGGTCACAACAACTGAGAAATCATGCACTCACGATTGGTTACTGACAGTCGGGATCACGTCGTACAAGTTGAAATTGTTCTACTCTTGCGACTGCTAATTTTTTCGAGCGATGACTTTTTAAGATTGTCTTAAAACCATCGCAGTTACACTCAGGTTGTAAATAATCGGCGACTGAAAAGTTCCCGAATGGTCTTAGCTCAGGCGCAGTGTGATTTTGAAAAGTAAGTCGCTGTCTGTTTTTTGTTGACGCAAGGTCGACCTGAGGCCGGCTTTAGTAAACAGCCAAAATAGGCAATTGCCTGTGATGGTAAATGGATTGGTGAGAATTCAGTGCTGTCATAAAATCATATTATTTCCTTCAACAACATTGATTGGATCAAATTTCTAAAGCATTATGAATGCAGATTGATAGTAGCTGTAAATCAATCGTAGATGCTTAGTAAAATGTGATGTCACAATGCAAATCACTATGGTAATCACTGACAATTGTCTTACGATGGATGTTAATGCACTGTGAAATCGACGCCAGGTGCATTACTTCCTTGAAACCTTGTATGCAATTGAATAAGATGATAAAATCTCATACCAAGAACTGGAGAAGTTTTCCCACCGGTAGAAAATGCCTTGATGAATCCACCAGATATCCACGATGAGCAAAGCGTGGAAAGTCCACAATGCTGGTCTTGTTCACAACCAACTAAGAAGAAAAAAACATCGTTATTGTATGTGGGATTTGAGGCATAGACCTTTATCAATGCGCAGCCATCTTGAATTTTCCTCATTGATATCGATGTAACCAAACTGAGGCTGGAAGAACAAAATAGTACGGTTCCAATTTGCAAAATGATCATCAACATTCATTATTGTTATTCGATACAAGGAACGTGACCAAGATGGAGTCATTATGATAAAGGTCTTTTGCATGGTGAGGTATCAATATACAGTTGGTTTTAAGTAGCACCATGTGTGTATCTACTTGCTGGGTAGATCAAATTTGTCTTGCTTTATATGCGCAACAATGTTTCTTTCATTATTTCCTTGCAACTGCAAATGTTGGGATACATTAAGTGAAAATACTGGTCTTTGACAATTAACAATGGTGTCCAGTGCCTTTTAAAGTCATAATGATTGCTATGAAAAAGAAAACTCTTACCGATCCTGCTGATGGGTACACAATCTGGCTGAACGTTTCCAAGCCTATTAAGGAAACACACCATGAACATGGGAGCAATTAATACAGAGGTTGTTGGTTGTAAGCTCATAATCTCAAATTCTGAGGAAATGTCTTGAAGGGAACACAAAGGTTTGGTAAAATTATCAAAATTTTAATCTGAGAAGCTATACTGACAATAAGGTTTCTCAGATTAAGTATTTCAATGACGGATTATTCTTCCTGCTTGAAAATAACCGCTCCCGCTTTTTAGCTATATCAAAAACGCAACCAAAAATGCAAAAACTTTTTACATGAAACCTTCACGAGTTAGTTTTATTTTATGAAGCTATATTATTGTCAGAATTTAATCTCATGGACACATGAGAATTTAGAATCTCCCTCGTCAGTAGTTGTGAGTTTATCAAAAGTTTACTGTACCTCTTGAATATTTTATCAGTATACAATTGTTGCACGCTGTGACGGGATCTATGGAGTTTTGTACACTTCGCCTCGGGTACAGTTTGCCACCGAGGGTGTACAAAACCCATGGACCCCAGTCACAGCGTGCAACAATTGTTTTGTAAAATTGTAATTCCTCTTTTCAAAGTTATGTTGTCATCTTCAAACATTATTACGACAGAGTATAGTTTAATAAGCAGACAAACAGTTCAAATAAAAAAAAATTCTTTACACAGCGATGGAAATCAACCAACGGTTGGGAACGATCAAGGTGATGTACACTGTGTACATCACTTTTCATGTTACTCGACCCTGAAAGCCATGTAACACGCGTCTTTGTATCACATCACGTGATTGGTTCTTGACCAATAGAACTTCACAATTTGTTACCGAGATTTAACAATATTTAGTATAATTGTAAAAAACACCAAACTTGGTGAAGGTTAGAGAGAAGTGTTTATGTTAAACTAGTAACTATTTGCTATATATGTATTTCTGGTGTCACTTGTCTGTAATTATTTGATTTTGCGTAGAAGTCTTTCATTCATGAGTGCCTTGCGGGGTAAGCTGTGACATCAAGTAGGACTTAAAAATCAAAGTGTTCCAAAAACATCAGTTTAAAGACACTGGACACTATTGCTAACTGTCAAAGACAAGTCTTTTCACTTGGTGTATCTCAACATGCATAAAATAACAAACTTGTAAAAATTTGAGCTCAATCGGTCGTCGAAGTTGCGAGATAATAATGAAAGAGAAAAACACCCTTGTCACACGAAGTAGTGTGCTTTCAGATGCTTGATTTCAAAACCTCAAATTCTAAATCTGAGGTCTCGAAATCAAATTCGTGGAAAATTACTTCTTTCTCGAAAACTACGTTACTTCAGAGGGAGCCGTTTCTCACCATGTTTTATACTATCAACCTCTCCCCATTACTCGTTACCAAGTAAGGTTTTAAGCTAAAAAATATTTTGAGTAATTACCAATAGTGTCCAATGCCTTTAATGCAATTTAGAACCAATGGTTTTGTACACCATTTGTTTTACAATACCTCTCAATGCGCCCCATGCTGAGTGTGCTGTTAGCACAGCATCATTTCCACCAACTTCCAATGTGTCTGTGGATTAAGTAAAAAACATAAATTGTCATGCATGTCCTTCTTCCACTCACAAAAAGTTGTCAACATTAAACTTTAGGGTGCATTGGTGGGTCAAAACAGTGTTGAAATGAATAAATAAAAACACTTTTGAACACTGATTATCCTGAACAGTCGCTTAAAAATAATGTTCTTCTGACAGAGACCCAAGCAGAAGCATGACAACCACTATATAGGCACCTCAGAAAGGGAGGGTTTCAATACTAGCTCAACTGAGACCTCAAAACCTTGAGAGTACGGATGAGGGACTTCCAGTGGTATAAAAAAAAGTGTCTCTTCATAAACTGATAAGGACATTTAAAATGTTGTTTTTTTTGCACGATTTAGTGAAAGTCTAATAGATGTTAGTTTTGCATCAGCGATAAAGAATACAATTTGGTTTTCCCCTAACACAACATGTATCAAGCAGTGTAAACTTTCCTAGGGTCTTTGAAAAAAGCACAGGCAAATCACTTGGGTGGGATTGAACCATCGGTCTTTGCTTTGCTAGAGCAGGGCCCAATTTCATGGCTCTGCTTACCGCCGAATTCTGCGCTTACAATCACGATTCCCCGCTTACGAGCAAGCGCTAAATTTCTACGCTAGCCTTGTAAGCGTAGAAGCCCAAATTCGCCCCTAACCCATGAAATACGCTTGCTGTAAGCACAAAATTCACTGCTTCCGTAAGCGCCGATTCTGTGCTTACGGTAAGCAGAGCCATGAAATTGGGCCCTGATGTCTTACCACTGGACCACCAAGCTAGCCCGGTAGCTAGAGGCAGCTTGAATCCTATGTATAAGCAGCCAGTACCGCTGAAAGTCCCAAACCATTTGCATTTCCATTTGCATTGGTCTTAAAATTCCAAAACTCTTTTAGGTCTTTCTTTTTATTTTATTCTATAATACTCACAGTTTTCTAAGGACTCGAGTGAAGGGTAGAGCTCACTGCAGTCAGTGATGCTGACTGCAAGACCTGTCAGAGGAAGAGGGGCCTCATCAGTACCTTCTTGTCTCTTCTCACTCTGCTTGGCCAATGGCTTAGGCAGTTGAGAAAAGACAATTTCTTTATAGCGAACTAATGCTTGAGCCAAGACTGGGCAAGATACAGCTGTTTTCTGGTAAAATCTGCAGAAGAATAAAAGGTAAAACTTAGAGTTATATAATGCCGGTTAAAAAAGATTTGTTAAAATTTCATCACTCAAGATTGGGGGAGTAGTTGGGAGGGGATAGAACATTTTTGGTATTTTTTAATTTTTATTTGTGAAAATTGACGGTCGCGGTTCAGCAGTTCGTTGATCCAGTAAGCTGGTATCAACGTGTATAGCGCTTGGTGACCAAAAAATTAAGCACTAACAAAAAACGTGCAGTGCGACAAAAAGCAACAGTAAGTACCATGTAAAAAAATAATTTTTATGAAGATTTTTTTTATTTAACTCAACAAAAAGGCAAAGCAAGCACTATGGATGAACATTGTGTGTGGGGGAACTTTTGATTGTGGAGTATATAAAGGAAACTGAAGTTATTGATGGCAAACAGATTGTAAAATATTCACCTATCAACGATGATTTTGAAAATGTATAGCGTTAAGGACGCCCAAAATGTTAGACCCCTACAAGGCTCACGGGGGAGCCTTATAGTTTCTAGAAGTAAATAATGGTCAGACCATGAAGGTAAAAGGAGGGAAAACATCCAATCTAATTGGGTAATCGTGCCACGCACTTTTTCACTAACTTTTAGAAAAAAGGAATGTCTCAATGAGTCATTTGAGCAAATTTAGAATAAGATACTTTTGTATTCCAACGAATGAAAAGTGGTGGCAGAATACGCAAACTTTTTCGAATATATTAAAATCAGTAGTACACTACTGGCTCCCAACATCTCTAAACAAACCTAAAAGATTTCTGATCTTCCAATGTGTAAATATCTGGTGTTGTGATGAGCGTTTGTGGCATTGGCCAAGGTGAGCCGACCGATTGCTGTTGATGTTGCAGGCGGTTCGTGTTGATCGGTTGCTGACCACTGCAAGTTACTTCTTCTGTCATCTGTCGATTTCCATGAACATTCATCATAAACATCCCTAAAGCAGCTACAATAAGGGCAACCGACATATTGTACGTTGAATGTTGTTCATAAACATGTAGTAAACTGTACACCTGGCTGCAGACAAAAACACTTGACAGAAACTGCCACCACAGTCTAGTCGCGCCGCCAAGGTTGTACGGTATCACGTGTTGTGATATTCGGAGATCACGCGCCACTTTAATTTTGCACTCGAACACCTGTTTATTCGCCCCAAAACATTGACCACTACCACCTGACAATCATTTATTGGAGAATTTGAATAAAATCAATATCAAATGCATATGCGAGTGCGAGTGTGATGACACGGTACTCTGCAAATCGCGGTCTCGGAATTGCTCCCTTAAATGTTAAATTTTCTCAAACTATTATCTATCAAGAAATAAATATTATTGTTACATGCAAATTTACAATTTTAAGGGAATAAAAAAGGCCCTACCTGCCTACTAATTTGCAGGAACGAAATCATTTTTTCCCGTCATCTGTTTTTTCTGTATCTGTTATAACTTTATGTGCTGCGTATTTCTTTGGCGCTAGATTCTGAGCAATGCAGTTTCTCATGGATTAAATACATTTTAACAAAATGCCCACAGATTTACAATAAACTTACACAGTTTGAAGATTATGATAGTAGAAAGCTTCCCTTGAAATTTTACTTACTGTGATGCTGTAGTTTTTGAGAAATGAGTAAAACAAACATTTTTCTGCTCAGTTTTAGCATGTAATTGTAAAAACATATTAACCAGTTATGGTTCTGCGCCTTGAACACCCAGCAGGGTGGATATGTGCGCATTACAAGTCTTATTGTTATTATTATTATTATTATTATTATTATTATTATTATTATTTATTATTATGGTATAATATCATAACTGGTTAATGGGATTTTACATGCTAAAATAATTTTCATTTTCCCGGGGAAAAATTTGTGTGTGACTTGTTTTACTCATTTCTCCAAAACGACACAACCTCAGTTAGTAGTTGAAGGGAAGCTTTCCACTATCATTATCTTCAAACCCTGTAAGTTTAATGTAAATCTGTGGACATTTTGAAAAAAGCGTATCCTTTAAGTGATATTCAGCAACTTAGATTACGACTTGCCATTTTCGTTCAAGTAGGTCTTTAAAGACACTGGACACTATTGGTAATTGTCAAAGAACAGTCTTCTTCTTTCTTGGTGTATCTCAGCATATGCATAAAATAACAAACCTGTGAAAATTTGAGCTTGATTGGTCGACGGAGTTTAGAATTTGAGGTCTCGAAATCAAGCATCTGAAAGCACACAACTTCGTGTGACAAGGGTGTTTTTTTCTTTCATAGTTATCTCGCGCTCAAATTTTCACAGGTTTGGTATTTTATGCATATGTTGAGATACACCAAGTGAGAAGACTGGTCTTTGACAACTACCAATAGTGTCCACTGCCTTTAAGTCAGAGAATAAACTCTAAAGTGTAGATTTGTGAATACAATGTATAACTCGCCTTCGGCTTTAACCAAGTAAGGTTTTATGCTAATAATTACTTTGAGTAATTACCAATAGTGTCCACTACCTTCAAGATGACTTTGGGCAACCAGGGGCTATTGTGACTAAAAAACTAATAACTTAATGTGAGTAATGCATAATAGTCTCCCTGGTCCAATAGTTTCCTGTTGAGGCTCTGCATTCAATTAAGGTACAAAATCGTTTAACTCCATCAACTCATTGCAATATTGCATAGCATTATTCTTATTCAAATTCAGGGACAGTGGAGGCATTCCAATTTGGGGAGTGTAGAAGTAGGCCTACATGTAAACATGTACGTCCATGTATACATGTACGTACACATTACAAGGTCTACGAGTTTATGCACTGAACCATGCATTTTCCGAATCAGATGCAGTCAGGCAGTCTAGGTTTATGAACAAAACCCAAACAGATTCTAGTTTCTCTTCAAACTTGAAGTTAGAGCAGACTTTTGTTCAGAGGACCCCAAAATTGTTACTCTTTTTACAAAGTTTGTATATAATAGTTACATGCCTGGATAAGAGTAGGCCTAGTATGTCTTGCTTTCGGTGGTGGTCAGAGAGTCTTTACTTCATAATCAAGCAACCAGCAGAAAACTTTAAACCACAAGGAAAAACTGACAAGTTGGGGTAGAACAATTTCTAGATGGAACCAATCAACTGTCCTTTGTCGGACCCCAAACTGTTTATTATTAAAAACCAAGTATATGGGATTGAATGTTTTGTGCTTCTGCTACCACTCCAGAAAAGCAAACTCATTTACTTTCAATTTCCTCTTTTTTCGTTGGCCTTTTCGCTATCAGAATAAAATAAAAGTACACATGTACATTGAACGATTTGACTTTTAACTTTCTCCGTTTCTGCCACATGAAAATACATTTTTACTCTGGTGCCCGAAAAATCTGCCACCTGTGGCAGAAAATCAGAGGCTATGTATGTCAATTAATGGGCATTTTTCTACTTTATCTGCTTTTTCGATACCGGAAGAGCAAATTTTACTCAGATACGGTTTTTACCGTATAAATGTAATTAATTAGTATGACTTTGCAGTTAGCTATTCTGATAATACTAAAGCAGATGGCCACTTTTCGTCCTTCGAAGCTATCTTTATAGAATAGTCAGAATAAAACATTGTCATTTGCACGTGAAGGATCATAGGCCAACTCAGGGGTCAGGCTGCTAATTTATTATACCTGGCAGTGGCTACGTACAGTAACTGTTATATTCCCAATGGTGAGGAAGTGGCCTTGTACTTTGTAGATTGTAGCATACAATGCGGACAAGTGGTTTGGATGTTATTCAAAAGCCCTATAAATAATAAAAGGGAAATTTCACTCCATGTTTGTTATGTTAGCTACATGATAGCATGATCATGCATGCAGAACATGCTATAGGCACAGGCCTGTCTGGACCCTTTGTTTCAAATGACTCAAACCATCTTGATAGTTAGAGTGACATGTCCTTATATGGTTGTATAGTAAATATTAGCATCGAAATGGGATTATGGACTTGCTGAAGGCTATACATACCGGAATGAACTCTGATCTGCGAGTTTGCAAGTCACTGGTGTCGTTGTGATAACTTGTGGCATTGGCCATGGTGAGCCAACCGACTGCGGCTGGACAGCCTTTCCAAATGATGGGTCAAACGAGTTAAGCTGAATGTTACCATCAATACTAGAAAGCATCACAATAATGACAAGTCCATAAAGTATTGACGACATTTTGAGTTGCACTTCTGTAAATAAATGCTAATATACCGGGGGCGTGATCTTGCACTTGTTACTTTCAGTACACTCTGTCCATGATGTTCTGATCAATCGGGGAAGGGAGCGCAAAAATAAAACCAGCGCAAATTTAGAACGCACGCGCCTAATTTTTATTCCTCCCGCGCAGTTTGCGAAATGTCAGTGCTAGTTTCTAACATGCGCGGGTTTTATTCAACAGATCAAAGAAGTGTGAGACCAAATCGAAGGCAGTTCAGCCGTGTTTATTATTAGACGTGCAAAGACCGTCGGGGAGCACCGCGCTGTTTCCGGTTTAGATGGAGGACGAAAAGTGCATGGACATCTGCTTTTGGTATCAGAATTGCAGAAAAGCAGATTTTATGGGGGGGTTTATATCAACTTTTCTCCTTTTCTACTTTTCTGCTATCTGAAAAGCATATTGAACGTTTTGTGAAAATGCATGTTCTACTCTTTTAAAGGGAATTTACACCTTTGGTAATTTTCAAAGACCATGCTTCTCACACTTGGTGTATCCCAACGTAAGCATAAAATAACAAACCTGTGAAAATTTGAGCTCAAAATGGAGGTGCGAGAAAATTATGACAGAAAAAACACCCTTGTTGGACGAATTTGTGTGCTTTCAGATATGAATAGAAGTCTTTCATTATTTTAGTGAGAAATTACCTCTTTCTCAAAATCTATGCTACTTTAGAGGGAGCTGTTTCTCGCAATGTTTTATACTATTAACAGCTCTCAAATGCTCGTTACCAAGTCAGTTTTTAAGTTAATATTTGTTTTGAGTAATTACCAAACGTGTACCTTCCCTTTAAACGTTTTGTGAAAATGCATTTTCTACTCTTTCTACTTTTCTGTACCAGAAAAGCAGTATTCTGGTAGAAGAAAAGCCGCTTTTCGTCCGCCAGCATTAGGAGATGAAGTAAAAGCCGCTTTTCGTCCGCCAGCATTAGGAGATGAAGTAAAAGCCGCTTTTCGTCCGCCAGCATTAGGAGATGAAGTAAAAGCCGCTTTTCGTCCGCCAGCATTAGGAGATGAAGTAAAAGCTGCTTTTCTGGTAACAGGAAGTAGAAAAGTAAAAAATGCATTTTTACAAAACGTTCAATCTGCCTAAAATTCATGTAAACCCCCATAAAATCTGCTATTCTGATACCAGAAAAGAGATGACCACTTTACGTCCTTCATTTATATAGTTTAGGCCAAGGCTAAATGAAACTTGCTATGCATGTTTTTGTAAACACAGACTTCGTATATTGTTCCAAAAGTTTGGACACATTGGTAATGTAGACCAGTGTACACTTGGTTGCATAAAATAGCAACTCTGTGAAAACTTGATTACCGACGTTGCTAAAAAAATAATGAAAGAAAAAAATATCATTGTTCCACAAACTTGTGTGCTTTCATCTGCGTATAGTTTCGGAATTGGTTTCGATGGTACGGAAGAACAGACAGTCATCTGCGAAGAGCTTGAGATGGTGGCTACAACCAAGGCGGTTTGTTTATTGAATTTGATGGTTTTTGTTGTTGTTGTCAATATTGAAATAAATGTTTAAACACATTATCAACAAACTAACACGGCACGCCATTTTGTAGAGTCAATAAAAAAGTTGACACCATAAACTTGGCTGACCGTGTTAGTTCGCAAGGTTCGGATAACTTGTGCAGTGATTACAAACTTCTAGTATAATGCCCCTACCCATGGAGGTAGACTACATCCAAGTCCAAATTAAGCATCACATTGTACATTATAGCCCAGGCTAAACCTGCTCGTTATGGTTAAAGGAACACGTTGCCTTGAAACGGTCGAGTTGGTCTATAAAAAGCACTTGTAACCGTTTGTTATAAAATTACTTCTTTCTCAATTACTACGTCACTTCAGAAAAAGCCGTTTCTCACGGTGTTTTATACTATCATGGAGGATAATTTATTCCTCCTTGATACTATCAACCTCTCCCCATTGCGGTTTCCTCTCTCTCCAGTTGTTCTGCGTTTTCAAATTTAGAATCCGGCCATTCAATTTCGTTTTGAGTCGAGTTAAATTCCTTTAGCACTCTGTTCAGTTTAGCGTATAACGACATTCTTTTTCGTGACGCACACGCCTCAAGAAGCGTCTGCGAATTTGAATGCTGCTATTATGAATTGCTAAATATTGAATGATTATTTTGTTAAATCGAACGACGCAACATTACATTTTGACTATAAATCATAAAACGAAATCGAATGACCCTTTTTAGTAGAATAGCTTGGTGGTTAAATTGGCTGCTCAGTTGCCGAAATTGACCGATAAAACCTATACTATTATATTGTTATTAATAATTGTTATCTCTCCGGTTACTGTTCAAGAGCCGAATTTCTACGCTAGATAAGCTAAGACCGCCTAACATATTAGTAATGTGGAGTAAAACGCCTGCCTGCGCACAAAAAAATTCAACGTATTCTTTAAAACATATTTGTGTACATTTTTACAAACTATGGCTATCTGTTTTTGATTTGCAGTTATGGCTTTTCTTAGGTGTCCCATCTCAAGACATTGGGTGCGCCGTTGCAAATCGCTCCCCGTAATTAGAGCATTCCACCTTGAATTAGGTGAGGCATTCAAGAGCGTCCTTGGTTGAAGTATGGAGGTTGATTTCTACCTCAATGATTGAAGCTCATCAGCCCATCCCAGCGATCGTTATGGGTACACCCATGTCCCTGAGAGATGGCTCCGCTGCTTGCAATGGGTGCGTTCGTTTAACTCCCCTGGGTCGACCCCGGCGTTTTCTTTTTCCAGGACGAACGTGTGCAGATAATTACCCACATTCGTCCTGGGAAAAAAAAAACGTCACACACCGGGGTCGACCCAGGGAAGCTAAACGAACGCACCCAATGTATACTAACTTGTTTTTGCTTCGTTCCTCTTGAGAAAGGTGGACAATGAGAGTTGTTACGTAAGCTAAATTGATCTCACATCAGTTGAGCCCGTCTCTTGTGTGTCTGAGGCATTTGCATAAAGTACTTACGAGGACCATAGAGTAAGCGAGGACTGATCAGTACATGTAGTATGTATGTTCATCATGGGGTGTGTGGTGTGTACGACCATACCTCCATGGTACGACCATGTACGACCGTGTGGCAATGATGAAGTTCGAATAATGAACAAGTCTGACAGATGGATAGACTGACTCAACATTGCCATGCTGGTAATTGGTGTCAAAGTCCTTAATTGCTCCCTGTCATAAAACTTTTGAGGGATAACTTTCCGTATGGCGCCACCACTTTTTCACTCATTTTTACAAAAAGGGATATATCAATCAGGTAAATAAGTTCCTATATTATTTTATATCGAATGAAAAAGTGGTGGCGCCATACGGAAACTTTTCCCTTTTGAGACTAGAAAGTTGCAGGTTGCAGGGAATCAGTAAGTGATGGATAAGTTACACCATACAGAGAGGTTTCCTTTTTCACCACTGGTAACAACTTTTAAACCATGCATGATCCCTAATAAAAGAAATGTTGAAAAAGGTGTCACTCGCCATTATATTTTACTTAAATCGTCGTTGTTGGCCACCGTTAGTACATACATTAATTCGTATAAAAAAAATCGTTTGCTTTTTATAATACCCATGTCGAAGTTACAACAATGTACAAGCATGGAGGTAGGTACGCACGATTTGAAGTATTGTAATTTGGATGTTCTCGATCTCTGCCAATAAGTTCAGCACTCTAGTACCGAGGTCGAAATAGTACCGAGGTCGAAATGCCATGTTCTTCTGCATTTATTTCTCACCTTTTTTTATTTATCAATGTCCATGATCTGAAACGAATGCGTGATAATGTGGATCTATAATCTGTTTATCTAAAATATGGGCACAGTTATGTCAAAGTCGCCGAGCATTATTTTGAATATTTATAAACGCAACCAGCCAAAATACAGTGTACCCCTGTTCTGAGTCTTGGTTTCTTGCTTTATAGTTTCGCTTAGCAAACAATATAGTTGTTGAGGAAATTTGTTGCTGGAACGGCTCCATGAAATTTCATTTGGAAAACGACTTAATGTTAATTAAGATTAATGTTGTCACTCTTGACGGATTTGGGAACAGTAATTCGGTGGTAAATCATTAACTGCATGGGTTTCCCTCATGATCGTTTTCACTGTATCATGAAGAGGTATAGGTCATACATGGTCATACATACACGAGCAACTTTGCAGTTGGCACTCTGATCTTTAGAACCTGAAGTTTGACATTTCCCAATAAAATGTTTCCATTGGTGTATGAGACCATTGAGGTAAATGGAACATTTCTACCTCTATTAGTATACGGGCCGCACGTGTAATAACGTACTGTTTTGGCATGCCCGAGCTCTCGGGCTTCGCTTATAAAGTGTTGCCCACAATAATTAGAATCATTCATCAAGTCTATTATAGGCCTAATCGAAGAATACAGTTGGGCTTAGTAATGTTGATAGTACCAACAAGTCAGCGAATAAGCTCATCAAGCGACTCCATCACTCAAACCTTGTTAGGTTTAAATGACTCTATCGGAATAAATCACATAGGCCTATACACTTGCCAATAATTGTCTAAAAACACTAATCTCTCCCCATTACTCGTAATCAAAAACGGTTTTATGATAAAAAATTATTTTGATTAATTACCAATATAGTGTCCACCGCTTTAATGACAACAATTTTCTGACGTTCTCGTCCACGTTGCTCGCGGACTTAGAAACGTGTCGCTAAAAAAAACTCCATAATATCGCCCGCTAAGAGTGAAGAGCACCTGTGGGTGCACCCCGCTAAATAAACCCCCATATTTTATTAAAGCATACCGTGAACAATTATAAATAATAACATAAAATACAAAAAAAAAAAAAAATACATAAAAGTCTCACAGCTTTTAAGAATTAAGGGGATAGTATGTTAAAGTCACCTGGAAATAGATTTTTTTCTTCTTTCAAACATAAGAGTATATGCTTACGAATAATAAAACCATTTTTTTAGTAATTGTTTGTCACGATTTATATGTTTAAAAAATATATAAAGTTGTTTGTGGGGCTGACTCCGCCTACCCCTTTTGTGACGTCAATCGAGGCAAACTTTGCCTGCAATGCGTATAGTAAACACACGTGCAAAGTATCATGTTCGTTCAAGTCGTGAGATGGTACGTTTTCAAAAGTGTTTTTCTGCATTCAGCAGCAATACACCTGGTCGGCATTGCCGGAAAAAAAAATATATATATATTTTTTTGAAACGTACAAACTCACGACTTGGTCCGTACATGTACTTTGCAATTGTGTTTACTCTACGCATTACGGGCAAAGTCTGCCTCGATTGACGTCACGAACAGCGCCCTCTCGGGTCGGGGTCTACTCTCAAATTTGTAAAAACATAAGAACTGATTTTATTCATATTCCACTCATCAAAACACATATATTAGTGGCAAATGCTTTATTTTGAAAAAATACCACTTCCAGGTGACTTTAAGGGGAATGGACGATAAAGTGTAGATTCGTGAATAAAATGTATTGCCGAAGGCGAGTACTCTCACAAATCTACTTTTTAGAGTCTATTCTCCGACTTAATCTATTTCCTCCATTGGGTACAGTTTCAATGAATTAGGTTTCTCAGTAGTTACAACACTAGTCTATCTAATTTCGTATACGTTAACAAACGACGGTTGGTCTCATTTTATAAATATTTTACAACATAAAGAGGCATTCTTTAGTGCTTGCATTGCAACATTATCGAGTACAGTTTGCTCAGCTAACAATAACTTGTGTTACTAAAGTGAATTTTCTAATCTGGAAACAGTTTTTGAAAGATAACATAATATTCAGCTTGCCAATGTTTTGTTGCCCTTCATCATATCTTTCAGAAGTTTCAAGTTGAACTTTTGTTACTTTTGTAAAGCGTTACTTGTGTATAATCTTTAATTATTATTACTGTTATTAATAATTTGTATCCCTCCGGTAACTGTTCAAGAGCCGAATTTCTGCGCTAGTAGCAAATACCACCTAATGTGGAGTAAAACGCCTGCATGCACACAAACAAATTCAGCGTATTTTTGAAATATTTGTGTAACATTTTTACAAACTACATGTATTATGGCTATCTGTTTTTGATTAGCATTTATGGCTTTCCTTCGTTGTCCAACCTCCCCAATTCCAAGACATTGGGTGCGCCGTTGAAAATCGTTCCCGTTGAGCATTCCACATAGGTGAGCGCTCCCCGTTGAGCATTCCACATTTTAGGTGAACAATAATTTGTTGAAGCATTCAAGAGCGTCATTGGTATGGAGAGGTAGAATTCTTCCTCCATACCTGGTTGAAGCTCATCAGCCCATCCCAGCGGTCGTTATGGGTGCACCCATGTCCCTGAGAGAATGGCTCCACTGCTTGCATTTGCTTCGTTCCTCTTGAGAAAGGTGGACAATGAGAGTTGTTACGTAAGATTGATTTCACATCGGTGAGTATCTTGTGTGTCTAAGGCATTTGCATAAGTTATGGAGGCCAGCTCAGTAAATGTAGTATGTATGTTCATGGGGTGTGTGGTGTGTACGACCATACCTCCATAATGATGAAGTTCGAATATGCACAAGTCTGACAGATGGATCGACTGACTCAACATGGCCATGCTGAACATTTGTGTCAAAGTCCTTAATTGCTTCCGGTCATAACACTTTTGCGACTGGAAAGTTGGAGGTTGCAGGGAAGTGGGTAAGTGGGTAAGTACACCATAGAGTAATGTTTTTCATCATGGTAACAACTTTTAAACCATGTCTGAAACATAATAAAACAAATGTTGAAAAGGGTGTCACTCGCCACTTTTTTTACTGAAACCGTCGTCGTATAAATAAGAACCGTTTTCTTTTTATAATAATATTGTGGCTATCATTCAACCCATGTCAAAGTTACAACAATGTACAAGCATGGAAGTAGGTACGCAAGATTTGAAGTATTTTAATGTTGATGTTTTCGATCTGGACTGCCAAAGTTCAGCACTATAGTACTGAGGTCTGCAAATCAATTATAGGATGACTCGATGTCGAAATGCCATGTTCTTCTGCATTTATTCCCCACTTTTTTTTTATTTATCAACGTCCATGATCTGAAACGAATGCGTGTAATAAGGTGGATCTATAATCTGTTTATCTAATGGGCACAGTGTCAAAGTCGCCAAGCATTAATTTGAATATAAACGCAACCAGCCAAAAAACAATGTCGCGTGTTCTGGCACGTGGTTTCTTGCTTTATAGTTTCGCTTAGCAAGCAATATAGTTGTTGAGGAAATTTGTTGCTGAAATGGCTCCAGGAAATTTCGTGCTGTTCGCATAGTGCTACTTTTTGTTTTCTTCATTTGGAAACCGACTTGGAACATTAATGTTGTCGCTCTTGACGGATTTGGGAACAGTAATTCGGTGGAAAATCATTAACTGCATGTTTTCACTGTGGGTGCGTTTGTTTAGCTTCCCTGGGTCATCCCCGGTCTGCTCCGGTGCGTTCGAACAGCTTTTGACGTCATTCCAGGGGCTCACCCGGGTCAGCCCCCGTGCCCTGCTTGTGGAGGGTCACTTGGGGGCTGGTCCCAGGTAAACGACGTCACAACGAGAGCGATTAGTGTCGTGTTTAGCTCTTGTCAGGGGCTCACCCGATATTGTCTAAAAACACCAATCTTTTTAAAATCATGTTGTGCATGGGTTATAATATGTAATGGTTCTAGTTTGAACTACCAGAGAGAAAGGTCAATTAATCATCCCATTGCAGCCCCTTGATTTTTTTTTCAGCAGCGTTGGTTGATTCTAAAGTTGATTTTAATTTTAATTTTATTTTTATTTCCAATAGTTTTGTTGAAATTTTTGCTTGAGCTTAATGGACCGTTCCGGCTTTCCACTAAGCTCCACCTACCGCGCACGTGAGCAAGACACGTGTACAACAATCACTCCCAATGACATTCTGCACGATTCTGCCGCGCGTGCCAAATATACGCGCACGCATGACCGAGTTTGTCCGACCACAATCATTGCTGTGATTGGTCAAATGGGTGAACGCGCACAGTTTGATTGACAGGGCCGAGTTACGCGAGCAACACGTGAACGTCACTGTTGTGACATAACCACTTCGTGCTTAGGCCGTGTCCGAAACGGTGACTTCGGCTAGAGCTACGGCTAGATCGCGCGCGTCTGCCTATTCTTCAACACTGGTAGACGCGCTGATCTAGACGTAGCTGTAGCCGAAGTCGTCGTTTCGGACACGGCCTTATTGCATGCTCACGTTTAACGTCTGGTAACTTCTAGACTTGTTGACAAGTCGTTAAATCGGTCTTACGCGGTGAGATAGCCGAGTTGTGGCGGTGCTCTCGCGAGATCACTGTTCTCGCGCGAACGGGTGGCTCCCCGATTTCTACTCCTTATTAATGCCTCTTTATGTTGTGAAATATTTATAAAATGAGACCAACCGTCTGGTAACTTCACGTGTATAGGTTTATGATTAAAACGATTTTTTTTACAAAGACTAGTCTTGACCGTAGTTGGTGTATCTATCTAACATAATGCATAAACTAACAAACCTGTGAAGATTTGAGCTCAATCAGTCGTCGAAGTTGCGAGGGGGAAAAAACACACTTGTCACACCATGGTCACACGAAGTTTTGTGCTTTCAGATGCTTGATTTTGAGGCCTCAAATTCTTAATTTATTATCTGAGGTCTCGAAATCAAATTCGTGAAAAAAATACTTCCTTCTCGAAAACTGCGTCACTTCAGAGGGAGCTGTTTATCACAATGTTTTATACTATCAGTTTTCTCCCCATTAGGCCCACTCGTAATCAAAAACGGTTTTATGATAAAAATTATTTGAGTAATCACCAATAGTGTCCACCACTTAAACGACAACAATTTTCTGACGTTTTCGTTCACGTTGCTCGCGGACTCCATAATATTGCCCGTTAAGAGTGAACAGCACCTGTGGGTGCACCCCGCTAAATAAATCCCCATATAGCATACCGTGGAAAATTCTAAATAAATAAAAAAATTAAAAAATTAAAAAAACACGAAAAATACATAAAAATCTCACAGCTTTTAAGAATTAAGGGGATATATTACGTTAAGGAGAATTGACGATAAAGTGTAGATTCGTGAATATAATGTACGAGCCGAAGGCGTGTTATACATTGTATTCACAAATCTACACTTTAGAGTTTATTCTCTGACTTAAAGGCAGTGGACACTATTAGTAATTGTCAAAGACAAGTCTTCTCTCTTGGTGTGTCTCAACATGCATAACATAACAGACCTGTGAAAATTTGAGCTCAATCGGTTATCGAACTTGCGAGGTAATAATGAAAGAAAAAAACACCCTTGTCACACGAAGTTGTGTGCGTTTAGATGGTTGATTTCGTGACCTCCAAGTTCTAAATCTGAGGTCTCGAAATCAAATTCGTGTAAAATTACTTCTTTCTCGAAAACTATGGCACTTCAGAGGGAGCCGTTTCTCACAAAGTTTTATACCATCAACCTCTCCCCATTACTCGTCAACAAGGAAGGTTTTATGCTAATAATTATTTTGAGTAATTGCCAATAGTGTCCACTGCCTTTAATACGGTGTTTGTTGTACATTTGAGTGTTTCAAGTTTGCCATCTTCGTTTGAATGTTCACTATCATTTTAGATTTTCCGTGTTATGTATTGGCTTATAGTATTATCTCTTTTAAATGAGCATAATATGGTCAGGGAGGGTACATAGTTTTACTTTTGCCTTAACCTGGACGGTCTCTGCTTGTTATACAAAGAAAATAACAAAATATTTTATACTGTAATAATATGAATCAGTTATGAAACGTTTAGAAATTGTGGACGTGCTTAGTTTGTTAATTTATCGGGATTATACAACAATACGCCTATATAATACATTTAAATACATAGACCCTTTAGGTGAATCTTTTTCGGTGATGGGGCAAAAATTTTCTTGTGTAATTCCCCAGCGATATTTGAACATTGTTAAGAAGGGTGTCAGAAAGAAAATGTGCCTCTAAAACCCAATTGAAAATTGGAAGAAAAAAAATCAAAAAGAAATCACAAGTTTTAACTTGTAATTTTTTTAAATTAAAATCATCAACGTAAAACATAAACCGACTTTTCATGTGATTTGGAGCGCAAATCGGTCTGCTGTAGTTGAAAACTTCCGTTGACTGTCCCGTGTACACACCTCTGGTTTTTAGAACCGATCGATTGTTGTAATCCTATATAAAACTAATGTCTGAAGTGTTCATTGTGAAAGTTGATTTTGAAGCGTCCTTTTGAAATATCGCCGAAAAATCCGGATAGAGTGAATGTCCACTCAGGAAGAATAATCTCTAATCGGAATACAGGGTGCGTTCGTTTAGCTTCCCCTGGGTCATCCCTGGTCTACCCCGGTACGTTTGAATAGCTTTTGACGTCATTCCAGGGGCTCACCCGGGTCAGCCCCCAGTGCCCTGTTTGTGGATCGGGTCACTTGGAGGCTGGCCCCAGGTAAACGACGTCACGAAGAGAGCGGTGAGTGGTCGTTCGTTTAGCTCTTGTCGGGGGCTCACCCGAGTGAGCACCGCGGGGTAGACCCAGGGAAGCTAAACGAACGCACCCACAGAATATGAGAAGCGTTACGCGGTAGCGCTTCTTAGATTCAAGTTTTAGGGAAACGACAATGGTATATTTTTACCTTAACACGTTACTTCGAGGTGAGATGTTTTCGAAATGCTTTATACTATCAAAAGCTGCTGCTAACCAAATGTTTCTATTGTCATTATTTTTAAATTGATTATCAAACGTATACCTTCTCATCATTATATAGTGGCCGAACCCTGAAATATTTCAAATTGTCGAGAACACTTTCAAAAAGGATGGAAACATTCTTTTTGAGTAATAGGCTTAGTGCCGTTATTTTTTATTTAGTTCTTTTTTTTTAGTTCACTGCGAACAGCATCCCTGCCAGTTTTTGATGAGGGACTACAGTCTCTTAAATAAAGTACATTTCATCCCCATCCTTTTTTTTGTCATTACAGTCTTGTTTCTCACTCTTCAAGGATCTGATGACTTGTACCAACGCCAAAGACGTCACTCCGTCTTAATACTCATCTAAATTTCAGGCTATGCTGAAAAATAATTTTGAGGCGACACCGACAGTTGAGACGCCCCTCAAATCTCAAAAGCCGCCATTATAGGAAATATACCCGGAAGAACTACACTGTGTCGGCTTACAGGGCTGTATTCTCAGTTTATACCGATTAAAAAGTGAATCCAATGACTGTTGGTCAAAATGTCATTCTTAGCAACCACTCGATCGATGTTCAGCTTCGTTTTGGTACTCTACCTTTTTGGCTTTGCTACGATGATATCTCGATGGATGGCAGTTGAACAAATAGGTAAATTGGATGTCAAATCATTATTTAAAGGCAGTGGACACGATTGGTAATTACACAAAATAATTATTATCATAAAACCTTTCTTGATTACGAGTAATGGGGAGAGGTTGATTGTATAAAATATTCTGAGAAACAGCTCTCGCTGAAGTGCCATAGTTTTCGAGAAAGAAGCAATTTTCCACGAATTTGATTTCGAGAACTCAGATTTAGAAATTGAGGTATCGAAATCAAGCATCTGAAAGCACACAACTTCGTGTGACAAGGGTGTTTTTTCGTTCATTATTATCTCGCAACTTCGACGACCGATTGAGCTCAAATTTTCACAGGTTTGTTATTTTATGCATATTGAGATACACCAAGTGAGAAGACTAGTCTTTGACAATTACCAATAGTGTCCAGTGTTTTTAAAGGCAGTGGACACTATTGATAATTAGTCAATTAGTTACGAGTTTATGGGGAGCTGTTGATATACATGTAGTATAAAACATTGTGAGAAACTGCTCCCTTTGAAGTAACTTAGTTTTCGAGAAAGAAGTAATTTTCCCAGAATTTTATTTCGAGACCTCGGAATTAGATTGTGAGATCTCGAAATCAAGCATCTGACAGCACACACCTTCGTGTGATAGTTTTTTCTTTCATGGCTATCTCGCAACTTTGACGACCAATTTAGCTAAAACTTTCACAGGTTTGTTACGTTATGCTTATGCTGAGATACACTAAGTGAAAGTGAGATTACTGGCCTTTGACAATTACCATCAGTGGCCAGTGTCTGTAAGTGTGTGTTTGCTATGTTCATTGCTTTTTTTTAATCAATCAATTTAAAAAATGTATAAAACGCCTGCCTGTGCTTGAAAAAATGCCAAATATTTTTCAAAGGACAAATTAATCAGCGATGGACCTGTAGGCAAATATCTTTCCCGTTCCCAATGAATGTGCAAAATTTGTACATACTACATCATCAAAAGGCATGATCCTATCACTATCTGTCACCCTAGTATAGTATAATATCCCCCCCCCCCCCCCCTCGCATTTTGTTGCCCCAACAGCAACACGTGTCTACGTTTATGCCACCGGGGTGAATGTATGGAAATATGCTAACATAACATCTTGTCTTGCTCCTTTTTCAGTTTTTGAAGATGAGTATGAACCGCTGAGAGAACGACGTGGTGCTGTAGAATCTATATCATTACTAAACATCAATGCCCAGGTAAATACAATGTGTATAGGCATACACAAATAATTTATAGTGTTCTCTAAACAATGGAGCTCTGTGGATAAAACTATAGCAAGTAGCGGGTCGACATAATGAAAGTAGGATGTCAACATAATGAAAGTATGATTTCGAAATAATGGATGACGGATGTTGACATACTTAAAGTAGGATGTTGACATACTTAAAGTAGGATGTTGACATACTTAAAGTATGATTTCGACTAAATGGATGACGGATGTCGACATAATGAAAGTATGATTTCGACATAATGGATGACAGATGTTGACATACTTAAAGTAGGATGTTGACAAAGTGAAAGTATGATTTCGACTTAATAGATGAAGGATGTCGACATACTTAAAGTAGGATGTTGACACAGTGAAAGTATGATTTCGACTTAATGGATGACGGATGTCGACCTAGGCCCCTACTTAAAGTAGGATGTTGACATAGTGACAGTATGATTTCGACTTAGATGTTGACATACTTAAAGTAGGATGTTGACATTGTGAAAGTATAATTTCGACTTAATGTATGAAGGATGTTGACATAGTGAAAGTATGATTTCGACTTAATGTATGACGGATGTCGACCTAGGCCCCTACTTAAAGTAGGATGTTGACATAGTGAAAGTATGATTTCGACTTAATGTATGACGGATGTCGACACACTTAAAGTAGGATGTTGACATAGTGAAAGTATGATTTCGACTTAATGTACGACGGATGTCGACATACTTAAAGTAGGATGTTGACATAGTGAAAGTATGATTTCGACTTAATGTATGACGGATGTCAACATACTTAAAGTAGGATGTTGACATAGTGAAAGTATGATTTCGACTTAATGTATGAAGGATGTCGACAAACTTAAAGTAGGATGTTGACATAGTGAAAGTATGATTTCGACTTAATGTATGAAGGATGTCGACATACTTAAAGTAGGATGCTGACATAGTGAAAGTATAATTTCGACTTAATGTATGACGGATGTCGACATACTTAAAGTAGGATGTTGACATAGTGAAAGTATGATTTCGACTTAATGTATGACGGATGTTGACATACTTAAAGTAGGATGTTGACATTGTGAAAGCATAATTTCGACTTAATGTATGAAGGATGTTGACATAGTGAAAGTATGATTTCGACTTAATGTATGACGGATGTCGACCTAGGCCCCTACTTAAAGTAGGATGTTGACATAGTGAAAGTATGATTTCGACTTAATGTATGACGGATGTCGACATACTTAAAGTAGGATGTTGACATAGTGAAAGTATGATTTCGACTTAATGTATGACGGATGTCGACATACTTAAAGTAGGATGTTGACATAGTGAAAGTATGATTTCGACTTAATGTATGACGGATGTCAACATACTTAAAGTAGGATGTTGACATAGTGAAAGTATGATTTCGACTTAATGTATGACGGATGTCGACATACTTAAAGTAGGATGTTGACATAGTGAAAGTATGATTTCGACTTAATGTATGACGGATGTCGACATACTTAAAGTAGGATGTTGACATAGTGAAAGTATGATTTCGACTTAATGTATGACGGATGTCAACATACTTAAAGTAGGATGTTGACATAGTGAAAGTATGATTTCGACTTAATGTATGAAGGATGTCGACATACTTAAAGTAGAATGTTGACATAGTGAAAGTATGATTTCGACTTAATGTATGAAGGATGTCGACATACTTAAAGTAGGATGCTGACATAGTGAAAGTATAATTTCGACTTAATGTATGAAGGATGTCGACATACTTAAAGTAGGATGTTGACATAGTGAAAGTATGATTTCGACTTAATGGATGACGGATGTCGACCTAGGCCCCTACTTAAAGTAGGATGCTGACATAGTGAAAGTATAATTTCGACTTAATGTATGAAGGATGTCGACATACTTAAAGTAGGATGTTGACATAGTGAAAGTATGATTTCGACTTAATGTATGAAGGATGTCGACATACTTAAAGTAGGATGTTGACATAGTGAAAGTATGATTTCGACTTAATGGATGACGGATGTCGACATACTTAATGTTGACATAGTGAAAGCATAGAGCAAGGAACAGAAGGAGTTACAACTCCAGTCTTAATCCCCGAAGCTAAAATTAAACCGATTAGTGCTGCATCCACCTCCAGTGGAAACACTATGGATGTGAACCGCAGCGCCTGTAAAAGGCTGTACACATTCCAACCGCAGCGAGCTCTTTGTACCCAATGTGTGTTACCGCCTTTCGCTGCAGTCGCTGGTATCACGTCGTTTTCCATTCATAATTATTGGAGTGGTAAAGTAGCAACACACAAGTTCAACGCGTGCGCAGTAATCAATGTCACCTACGTTACATGCGCACAGTGCTACATTATAAACTGTAGACTTTGAGCTTTTGACTGAATTTTGAAGCAAACATTTTTGCCTTTCCTGTGATGAATTATGACATTTGTTAGGTTTGGCTAATCGGGAAAGTTATAAAATATGTGGTATTGATTGTTTTATCATGAAAAGAATGTCGGTGGTCTCCTGCCGTTGAAAACAAATTGAGATTGTTTGCAAACGCTTTTCCTAGCGGGGGATATGCATTTGAACGGTAGACACAATTAGACACAAACTGAAAAAGGGAATATAAAAGTATTTTTTTTTCTTTTTTCGTCTTTTCTTTTATACAATTTCGCGTAGGATGTTTTTGGTTAAGAAGATTGAGAGAGCCGTAATTATTCAACTGATTTTGTGTTTGTTTAATAAGAATACTCCAAAGAGGTAATTCCTATTGCATTTTTGTTTGCCAAAATCATTGAAATGTCGTTATTCATAGCTAAAATAATCATTGCCGTATGTCGTTGGTTGAGAAGGACGCTTGAACGCAATGCAATCTGTGTATTTTTCTGTGGCGTAACTGGGTAGCTAGTTCTTTATACTTCGCTCGTTAGGAAATGCGCCCACAGATGTTTCTGCCGATTAGCACTGGTCGTTATACGCCCGCGGTAACACACATGGAACCTTTGAAGACGACTAGTTGTAACTCCTTCTGTTCCTTGCTCTATGGTGAAAGTATGATTTCGACATTATGGATGAAGGATGTCGACATAATGAAAATAGGGTGTCCACATAGTGTATGATAGCCTGTCGACATATAATATTTTATGATACTGAACATTTTGTTCTCGTTTCATATCCATCCTGTTATTGGCACGATTGTGCTGTTGGGAGTTTAATAAATAAAGAAAGAAAACAAATCATGAAAGTAAGGGGGTCGACTTCCCTAAATATTGTTCTCCGGTTAACAACATTCTGAACACACGATGTCGACTTGCCGAGGTTTTTTGTAGATTTCTAATAATTATTATTTTTGAGTAATTACCATAGTGTCCACTGCCTTTAAGACGTACCTACCTCTCAGTTCCTCTGTGAACATTTCCTTATTTAAGTCTATCCAAATGATATTTCTGTGTGCTTTAATTTGCCGTCCACGGTTTGCGTTTTCAATTACTTTCAGAGCACTTTCAGAAAATAATATGACCAAGCCCACTGGATTGCTGTATAAACAGTTACCGGGCAATTTGATTCACTTGATAAATTATCTGTCCGTCCTTGTTTGTCTTTTGTTTCCCTTTATTTATTTTACTCCTTTGTGTGTGTGTGTGGATGAGCAATGCTGTAGTTTGATCAATCATCTCACATATATTGCTTAAAGGGTCTATGTAACTTTTGTAAGACAAAAAACACAATGTCCACAGATTTACACAAAACTTCACAGGTTGAAGATAACGATAGTAGAAAGCTTCCCTGAAAATACTACGTGCTGATGTGCTGTATAGTTTGGTGAAATGAGTAAAACAATGTCATGAAATAATTTTCGTCTCATGAGACGAACATTATTTTAATCCTTTACAAACGGATTTTCATGACATTGTTTTACTCATTTCTCAAAAACTACAGCACCTCAGTAAGTAAGATTTGAAGGGAAGCTTTCCACTATCATTATCTTCAAAGCCGGTAAGTTAATGTAAATCTATGGACATTTTTGAAAAAGTACCCAAATCCTTTAAAGGCACTGGACACTATTGGTTATTACTCAAAATAATTATAACATAGTAACTTACTTGGTAACGAGCAATGGGAGAGCTGTTGATAGTATGACACATTGTAAGAAACGGCTTCCTCTAAAATAACGTAGATTTTGAGGAAAAAGGGTACATTTTCACTTAAATATCAAAATACTTCATGCTTTCTGAAGCCCTTTAAGGCATCTGAAAGCAAACAAAATGTGTGAAACAGGGATGTGTTTTCTTTCACATTCTCTTGCATCTTAGTGAACAATTGCGTCCAATTTTTCACAGGAATGTTATTTTATGCATATGTTGAGACTCAGCGAGTGATAAGACTGGTCTTTGACAATTACCAATAGTGTCCAGTGTCTTTAGGGCCTGAGTGACAGTGGCAACACCCTTGATTAACCGGTGCCTTTAAGTGTTACCTCATTCAAGATGACTTTTTAAATTTAATTTGTTATTATTTACTTTTCAGGTGAAGTTTTGCGGGAGCACCATGTACAAATCTCTTATTGTATTCTCCCACCATGCAAAGTTTCAAACCCTCTCGGTGGGTTGCATGGCAGAGCAAATGCATCAATTGCAACTAAAAAAAAATCATCACTTGCTACTCAATGTTACCATTCAGTGTGCAACAAAGCTTGTTCAGTCAAAATGTTTTACCATGCAAAGGGCTGGAAGACATCGTTCCCTGCCGTACTCGTTATAGATTAGGTTAGAATGGTTTATTAGCCAATAATTAAAAACAATCACATGAATTTGAACTATAGTCATATCTATGGCATTTATTTGATTGTTTTGTTTTGCTTCTTTACCAAAATGTCCGACATTTGTTTTCCCTTCCCTGTTTATGTGGCTAGGGTGTAAAATACAGCTCGAACTTAACAGACACTGCAAAACATGGGCGGCACAGAGGAAAATAGAACGCTCTATTAAATAAGATAGGGGCCAACTGTATAAAATTATGCACGTGAGTTGTACGATTGTGGCAGTTATAGAGACCGTGAAAAATGACATATTTATAGTAGGCACCATGAAGTGAATAACATGATGCCTTGGAATATTGTGAAGAAGACAAGTATAACACTGGTTGTTTGTGAGGATAAAGTGAATATACACTACACAAAACGGGGTGTTAAAATTTACACTATGGGTGTTGTTACATACAAAAAGGGTGTTCCACAAAAACACAAATTTCTGCATAACATTTGTGCTATTTTAACACCATAATGATGTTAGTTTGATTCTCTTTTCGTTGTTACATTTGACAACACCCATTGTGTAAATATTATCTTAAGATATGCATAAATCAACAAACCTGTGAAAATTTGAGCTCAATCGGTCGTCGAAGTTGCGAGATAATAACGGGAAAAAACACCCTTGTCACACAAAGTTGTGTGCTATCAAATGCTTGATTTCAAGACCTCAAATTCTAAATCTGTTACTTCTTTCTTGAAAACTATGTCACTCAGAGGAAGCCGTTTCTCGCAATGTTTTATACTATCAACATACTATCATACTCTCCCAATTACTCGTTACGAAGTAAGGTTTTGAATAATTATTTTGAGTAATTACCAATTGTGTCCACTGCCTTTAAAGTCACCTGGAAATATAATTTTTTCTTTCAAACATAAGAGTATATGCTTACGAACAATAAAACAATTTTTTAGTAATTGTTGTCACGATTTATATGTTTAAAAAATATATAAAGTTGTTTGGGGGGCTGACTCCGCCTACCCCTTTTGTGACGTCAATCGAGGCAGACTTACCTGCAATGCGTATAGTAAACACACGTGCAAAGTACATGTACGTCCAAGTCGTGAGTTGGTTGGTACATTTCAAAAAGTGTTTTTCTGCATTCAGCAGCAATACACCTGGTCGGCATTGCCGGAAAAAAACAAAATTAAAAAATAAAAAAAAGTACAAACTCACGATTTGGTCCGTACATGTACTTTGCAATTGTGTTTACTCTACGCATTACAGGCAAAGTCTGCCTCGATTGACGTCACGAACTGCGCCCTCTCGGGTCGGGGTCTACTCTTAAATTTGTAAATAACATAAGAACTGATTTTTTAAAACCTTAGTTAACTGTTTATTCACATTCCACTCATCAAAACACATAAATTAGTGACAAAAGCTTTATTTTGAAAAAAATACCACTTCCAGGAGACTTTAAGAAGTGTATTGAGTCTATTTTGACACTTCGACGATATTTTTGTTTAGTCTGTTTAGTCTGTCTTTTAGCTTGTTGCACTTGGAAAAGTAGATGAAAAACACTAGGGACAGGAATGATGGTCGCGGTGGAATTCGAACCCACGACCGCAGCAATTCTAGAGCAGATGCTCTTCACCACTTTAGACCACCGACCAATAGTCGGTTCTAATCGGTGCAGGGTTAAAAACTATGTTAAAATTCGGCATGCTCAATCTGTTGGCCGGTAGGGAGTTGGCTGTTGCGAACGGCATGCATACTAACCCAAAATGACATGCGGCATAAATGTTGTTAATAACGGTTTCACGTTTCTACCCTAGCAGAGCCTCGCTCGAGTTCGGTCGCTTGCTAAACCGATTGCTCTGTTTGTCTCAAGTAATTATGATTGTTGCTATGTCTACTTACAGCGCATGCTCAGTTCGTCGGGTAGCGGTAATTTTCATACATATCCGCTGAATAAATTTTCTGTCGTCGTTCATCAATAAAAATCCAAACTGATTGGGAACGATTTGGCCTCTTCCCCCAACCTGATGACTTGAAATACATAAGGGTACACTTTTGGTAATTTTCAAATTAGACCATCCTCACTGGTGTATCCGAACGTATGCAGAATATAATAAATCTGTGGACATTTTTTGGGCTCAAAAATTGGTCTTCGAGGTTGCAAGAACATAATGAAAGAAACAAAATACCCTTGTTGCAAAGAATGTGTGCTTTCAGATGCCTGGGAAAGGCTTCGTGCCTGAAGCTTCTAGATTTTGGGGTGAAAATTACCTCTTTCTCTATAAACTAAATTATGTCAAAGGAGTCAGTTCTAGACTGATTTAGTGTCAACAGCTCCCCAGTGCTCTTAATACACGGTCATTGAATTGAAGTGGTGTAATTAGTAAAGTTATGCCCTTTTAAGGATCCATTGTACAAACGTAAACATTTCCTCTTGCCTATTTTGTTTATACCATTTATTTGCACTATATTTTAACAGTTCTAATTGTTGCTGTAATACACAAAGGGTCCTTATGGATGGAAGTTCTCAAATTGATAAAGCTACCCTGTCTATAACAATCAATAAAATAACTAAAAATAAACTCATCGGCTGTGCGGTTATTTTTTACCTGTTAAGTAATTGATTAGTATTGATTAATGTTCTATTTATTCTCTAAAGGATGGAGAAAAAGGGTGGGATATTTGCAGGCCCCGCCTACAATGTTCGGTACAGATTACCTGTCAGGGGCAATTAGGTGAAATTGATTTCCGTCGGGGGACGGTATCTATCAGCAAGTCTTACAGCTTTACGTCGAGCCCATGCACAGAACATTATATCTATCTCATCTCGTGGTATTGCTCTCAGACAAGCAGTGTTAGCTTCTACGAGTGAGGGATTTATTTCCCATTGTGACTCATTGCACGCTGTCGTGTAATATCAAAGTATCAACAACAAAAAAAGATTATCTGGAGAGAAATTCGAGACTTTGCAGAAACAACTAGCACAAATAAATTCCTAGTTCCAAATACCCAAATAGTTAGCCACGTATAAGAAGGGGGTATCTATAACCACAGAAGCTACCCATATTCGATGGTTTTTCGTTTAGCAAAAAGCGAGGTGGTTGAAATGGGAATGCTATGCTGTGGTATAGTTTACGGTGGTTGTACTTGATGCTACATTTTATCTGTTAACAACTTTCTTGTGCGTAAAGATGAAATTACTTATTTGCTAACGAGCAATGGAGAGCTGTTGATAGTATAACATCGTGAGAAGCGGCTCCCTCTGAAGTAACGTAGTTTTTGAGAAAGAGGTAATTTCTCACCCAAATTATAAAAGACTTCAGGCCCGAAAGCTTTCTACTGTGCATTCGAAAGCACACAAATTTGTGCAATATGAGTGTTTTTTTTCTTTCATGTTTCTCTTGCAAATTCAATGACCAAATGAGTAAAAATTTCAACAGATATGTTATTTTATGCATATGTTGGGATACACCAAGTGAGAATTTTGGTCTTTGACAATATTACCAAAGGTGTTAACAATGGCCGACCATGGACATACAGTAGACAGTTGTGACGTCAGTGGAATAGGTCAAAAGGCCTTTAAACTCACTGGACACAATCCACTCAAATCAAATTATGGTTTTACAAGCACGAAAACGAATTGGCTTAACCAATCCTTACATGGGATCTGCTTTTTGAGGCCGTGCAACTCTTTTCCCCGTACACGGTGGGAGCTCTTAAGCGTGTATGACTCGCGATGGACGCTAAAATCCTTCGCGTTCGCATGCCGTGACTTTTCGCCTGAACACCGTTGTGTTTTCATCATAATAAAGAAGAAACCTTTTGGAAAACTTGTGTACTATTTCTAACGGCCAAAAGCTATTGTTTTAACGCTACATTACTCAGAGCCCAAGGCGTGGTTTCAAAGATGAGCAACGAGCTTGACGTACA